>NC_043712.1:43977025-44206154 GCF_006229205.1 Suricata suricatta | reverse complement strand
GTTCTAGTTTTGAGAAGAATATTGGTGCAATTTTGATGGGGATTGCATTGAATGTGTAGATTGCTTTGGGTAGTAATGACATTTTCACAATGTTTATTCTTCCGATCCATGAACAGGGAATATTTTTCCATTTCTTGGTGTCTTCTTCAATCTCTTTCATAAGTTTTCTATAGTTTTCATCATATAGGTCTTTTACATCCTTGGTTAAGTTTATTCCTAGGTATTTGATGGTTTTTCGCGCAATTGTGAATGGGATCAGTTTCTTAATTTCTCTTTCGGCTGCTTCATTTTTGGTGTATAGGAATGCAACTGATTTCTGTACAAAAAAAAATTTTTTTTGACAAATTAGTCTTTATTAGATGTTACCATTCTCCTGGTTTAACTGACATGTATGCAAATGAAGACCATCATTCATGCAAATGGATCATGATCTAGTACATAGTTGAGAATACAGTGATGACTTGATGCACATTGTTTACCTGTCATTCCTAAGTTCTGGTTCTAGCTCACTAATCAATTGATTAGGCATTTCTATTTAGATTTACCACTACATCTTAAATTAATACATATAAGCCCATTGCCATCTGGGTAATCATTCTCTCACGGACCCAGGATCAAAGCTATTCCTTTCTCCTTTGATTCCCCCACATCCAGTAGGCAAACAAATTGTACTGATTATTTCATCCTTTATAATGTGATCATTTCTTTCTATTTGCACTGTCCACTCACTGGCCAGGCCCTCAGCACCTCCCCTGACACCCCACAGAGTACTCTTGCCTCTCAGTCTTATGGTTTGAGATTGAATTTCCTTGACATGACAGATCAAGGAAATTCAATCTCAAACCATAAAAATTTTTTAATGTTTTATTTATTTTTGATACAGAGAGAGAGCACGAGAGGGGGAGGGGCAGAGAGAGAAGGAGACACAGAACCGGAAGAGGCTCCAGGCTCTGAGCTTACTGTCAGCACAGAGCCTGATGCGGGGCTCGAACCCACGAGCGTGAGATCTGACCTGAGCCGAAGTCAGAGGCTTAATCAATTGAGCCACCCAGGCGCCCCCTTCCTGCCCTTTTGTATGCCCAGTTAATCTTAATTGACTGACAGACATTGTGAATTTAAACTTTTTGGTTCTTAGATATAATTTCATTCCTATAAACATGCTTAGGCTTTGCTTACAGATACAGGTTAGTTATTTGAAAAGAAGGTGATTTTTCTGAGTCCTGATTTTTAAAAATTTGAGAGGTAGGATTGGAGCAGTGTCAATTCAGGCCTAATTATTCTCCACTCCAGAGACAATTTTTCTCCTCTCCCTTCCTTGGAATGTTGTAGTTTTCCAGTTTGGCTGCTGGAAAGAGATACTATTTCTTGCCTAATGTGAGGGCTGGACACCATTTTATTTAAACCATTTGATAGGTTCTTTCCTGAAGATTTTGTGAAATATTTAAAATAAATTGAGATTTATTTTATAGTACATGCCCCATTTTGGTGAATGTTTCATGTGCAGTTGAATAGTGATTATATTCTGTAACTTTTGGTGATAGTGTTCTATAGCCAAGGATAATAGACATGGTAGACAGTAATATTCACATAGGATTTTGTCATGGTCATTTATTTGTACTTGCTTTGTCTCCATTTGAACACTTACTAAGAGGGGCTGTTAAGAACTCCAACACTGTAGGTTTGTCTCATTCTCTTTTAGGTTGGCCAGTTTTTACTTGAAGCTCTGATGTTAGGTATAAAAATATTAGGATTTTTATAACTTCCTGATGAATTGATTATTGCATTATCATCAAATTTCTCCCTTCTACCTATTAACATTTTATGTTTTGAACTCCATGTTCATTTTTTCTGATATTAGTATAGTCACATCTAAGTTGCATGTTTAATTTTATGCCTTTTTAAAATTCTTTTACATTCAGCTACATTCAGCTACCTTTTTCTTTATACTTGGTGTCCATCACACATTGGCAGTACAGTTAGGACTTGTTATTTAATTCAGATTGGAATCTGCCTTTTAATTAGAGTGTATAGTCCATTTATACTTAATGTAATTATTGTGATTGGTTTTAAGTCTACCTTCCCTGTATTCTATTTGCTATTTTCTCCACCTGTTATTTTTCTTCTGTTTCTACTTTCCTTTGTTTTTTAATGTAGTTTTAATATTACGTTTGAGTTAGTATTGTAGTTTTACATTATATTTCCTTTATTACCTATAAAATTATGGATGTTATATTACATTATATTATAGATTATAAGCCATTTCGTTCTTATATTCCTAAATTCAGTCACTGGCTCCATCGCCTAGGCATCTTCGATAGAAAGAAACATCACACTCTTGGACTTTTCCTTTAGCTCCCATCTAGCCAAAAACTAAATCTATTTTTACCCTCCCAAATCTTTTAAATCCAACATCTCTTCTTTAAAAGCAATCACCATGACTGCCATAGTTCAGGGTCACATCACCTCTTACCTGAGGAAGCAGAGTAACTTCTTAACTGGTTTGTCCTCTCATTTGTCCATTCCCAGTCTGTCAATGTTAGACTCGTGTTGAGATTCAAGGTCTGGCTATAATGAAACGGAAGATCATGTGACCTGAGAAGATCAAAGTACTTTGAGGACAGGGTATCCAATGGATCTGTTTGCTCTGGGGAGCTTGTATAATGGAGAAGCTACTGTGAGGAAAGAAGAATAAAAAGGTGGGGTGATGAATTGGGGGATAAAAGAGAATATTGAAGACTAGTTGTAGTGAGTGCAGGTATTTATGTATAAGAGTTGTGTATAGTATCAATTTGGATGAAGGAAACTGAAGGCTGGTAAAGGGTTGACAGACCTCAGGATTCTTTAGGGAAAAGAAGATGCCATCAGGAAAAAAATCATCCTCAGTTTTATAGGTTAACCTTCACAGGTCCTTAATCTATTTGTGGTGATTTGCACATATTGAGTGCTCAAATGGTTTATGTGAAAACATAAATAAAACACTAAAGGTGGGTGCATGAACAAGTTCCTCACTATTTAAGTGAGATTTTTTTGTTATTTTTGTTTCTGTCATATTTCACTAGGCCCAGAATCTAGCACGTTTCCCTTTAGTGTGTTAAAGAGAGCTAAGTTTCCTAAAGGAAAACATTTCTGGAATAGGCTTGTTGAGAAATTTAAGGTCATTGCCATAAAATGAAAGGCATCAAAAATGCATAAATTGAAGACTGGCAGGAAAAAATTGAAATGGCTGAAGGCACCTTGAGCAATGTGACATTTATACAGTGGCTATGTAAATTTAAATGGTATGTCATAGGATTCAAATAAGTTGGAACATTTATTTTCAAAATGTTTTCTTTCAAAAATATTATGTCTGTTATGTTAATTGTAGAAATTAAAAGGTGATATTAGCAAATCTATTTCAACCTGAATTAATGTACGGCATTCTTAAAATAAAGTTCCAAATTAAATTCAAACATATTCACGCTCTCCCAAGATTATAGTTCTTTTATGATCTAGTGACATTCTAAGGGTTTAGGTACTTTATCATATGCATATATTCATACAAAATCAATTTGAGTACTGAAATAATTACCAACTGGATATTGAATAAGAAATATCATCTGGGATTGCCAGTTAAAGTACAAATAACCTTCTCCCTTAACTTTACCTATATGTACAAATTGCTCTAATCCATTGTCCATGTATGAGACAGAATTCTCTTTGATTAAAAAATCTTGGAGGCTTTGCAGGGGAATTGGTGACGGCATGTTTTTGAGCTTCGATAAAATACTTACCCTTTCTTAAATGTTCTACTCTTCTTAAAAAGCCAACCCCTCCAGTCTTGAAGACTTAACTCAAGAAATACCTTTTGACGAACCTTTCCTTATCCCTTGGGGCTGCTTAAATTAATCATCACATCTTTGCAATCTTAGTGTGTCCTCTGTAAATGCTTTTCAGCCTTTTTGTCATTTTCTTCAGGATGGAGGCCATCATTCCCCAGCAGCCTGCACTGTTACTGCTGGGACTCATAGCTGCGTCCATTTCTGTTGATTGCCTTCAGCTATCTCACGCAAGGTTACACATCCATTCAGTTGCATCCTGCATTCAATGACTTGTCAATGTGGGATGAGAAAGCCTTAAACACTGCCTTATTAAAAAAAAGTCTAAAAATACATCCCAGCCCCAGAACTTTCGATAGGATCAGCTGAATCCTCTAATTCCATTATATCATAATTTATCATTTTCCTTCTCACCTTTCCTACTCCCATAAATCCTTTAAAGGAGCTAATTATTAAACCACTGCCCAATAAAGTTCCTGTAGGCAATTTGAGTGTCTCACAGCCCATTTTCTAGGGAACCTAGTGCAAGACAGCCCCCTTCTTAAACCAGATCCTAGAGATCTCAGGCTGGCCACAGACGGAGAAAAAAAACCACTTATTTTTAAAATTTAATTTATTAATTTTGAGACTGAGACAGAGAAAGTGTGAGAAAAGAGGGCAAAGTGAGAGGGAGAGAGAATCCAAAACAGGCTCTGTGTTGTCAGTGCAGAGCCCTACGCCTCAGGGCACGAACTCACAAACTGTGAGATTATGACCTGAGCCAATATCAAGGGTTGGAGGGAGGCTCAATCAACTGAGCCACCTAAGTCCCCCAAAAGGGACTTAATTTGATCTCAAAACTGTGATACGTGATTTACATGCCTCATTTCCTTCAATCCTCTTAAATCTGAGGTGCAGGCTTTTGTAATATGTTAACTTCCAAAAAGCTGTTCCTGTATCCAATTGATGGAGCATGGTTTAAACTTCGAGGCTGTGGATTTATGGCCAACAAATAGGGTTATATGTTATTCCTTGGAACTTTAAAATTATGCATACTCTCCTCTTTTTTAATAATCACAGTTTGTATGGCAGTTCCTTTTTTTTCTCTTCCAAATTGAACATTGTTTAAATTTAATAACTCTTAGGGGTGCCTGAGTGGCTCAGTCAGTTAAGCATCTGACTTCTGGCTTGGTAGGTTAAGCACCTAGACTTTGGCTCAGGTCATGATCTCATGGTTGGTGGGCTTGAGTCCCGCATTGGGCTCTGTGCTGAATGCTTGCTTGGAGCCTGGAGCCTGCTTCAGATTCCGTGTCTCCTTCTCTCTCTGACCCTCCCCTCTCATGCTCTGTCTCACTCTATCTCTCAATAAATAAATAAATGTAAAAAAAGAAAAACTTAAATAAATTTAATAACTCTTGGTACCTCAGGTTATACTCTTCCCTGATAATTCCATCATATTTTTCTATCTGTATTCACCTTCCCTGCACACATTTTGGTGTGCAGTCACACAGACTTTCAAATTATAGAATAATTCTTTGCTGTCTATGCTTGGCCACTCACATTTCTTCAAGAGTGCTCTTACCATACTCAGGCTTTATGTGCTTTAACAAATTCCTGGCCTTCTTTTGGATCTTCAGGTAAATAGGCATCCAACATAGAGGTTGATTTTCTAGTTATAATATTAAGACTTTCAACTGACAAAACTGGAATTTGCTGCCATCATTACATTTTACTGTGTAATGCCTTTTTCTGTGATGAATTAGTTACATGAGTATATAGCACATTGCATGATTAATATTTTGTCCTCTGAAGAGCTTGCCAATATTGGATATATTATATGTGCCAATATGCAACATGGGCTGTTTTCTCATTTCCAATTTTCTTTATTATCTTAAATTTCATAATCATATGCTACTTCTTGCTAGCAGTAATAACTGCCACTGAATATATCAGATACAATTAAGTTAATAATATTTCTAAAACTCCTCTAAATGGAGCATACACAGTAAAAGTCTGAACAAAGACATCCTGGTTGATGACTGTGAATTCTGGCTTATCACATATTTGGAAGCTGAACTGATACTCTCTGCTATGGAGTGTGGACTTGTTTTCATTTCTTCTCATTGAGGTGAATTTTTGAAATAGAAAATCTTATGTTGGGGAAACCCACTTCTAGTAGGATTGTGTAAGAACCCCCAGGGAATGGCTCCCCAGGAAAACTGGCAAAAACTATTAAAAGACAAACACTCATTTAAAATTTCTGAGGGACACTTGGGTGGCTTAGTCTGTTAAGTGTTTGACTTCAGCTCAGGTCATGATCTTGGAGTTCACAAGTTCAAGCCCCACTTAGGGCTCGGTGCTGACAGCTCAGAGCTTGGAGCCTACTTCAGATTCTCTGTCTCCTTTTCTCCCTGCCCCTCACTCACTCTCTCTCTCAAAAAAAAAAAAAAACATAAAAAAAAAGTTTTCTGAAAATGATCCTGTAGACATTCAGCAAATGATGGAACATTTATTCAAAAATTCTTCTACCTTTGGTAAAAGCTGAGAGATTGTGGTATTTGAACCAAGAACTTTGCCTGAACCATCATCATGCCCGCTCAGTGAGACAGAAACTCTCCTCATGAGTGAAAGAACCAACACGCAGGACTCTCTCCCTGCAGCTCCCGTTCGGAGGGCTATCTTCCTGGCTGCATCACAGAGACAGGATGTCAGCATTTCCTTCTTTCTTTTTTTTAATGTTTATTTATTTTTGAGTGAGAGAGAGAGACAGAGAGAGGGCACACGGGAACAGGGCAGTAGCAGAGCCAGAGGGAGACAGAATCAGAAGCAGGCTCCAGGCTCAGATTTGTCAGCACAGAACCTGAGGCGGGCTAGAACTCAGGGATTGCAAGATCATGACCTGAACAGAGGTCAGACATTTAACTGACTGAGCCACCCGGGTGCCCCAGGACATCAGCATTTCTTATTCTGCTACCCCCCTCCTCCCTCCTCCCACAGCTATCCCTGCTGAGGCTAAATTCCAGTGAGTGAGATTCTTTTTAATCAAGCAGAAATGGGGAAAGAGATCCTTCAGGATTTAGAAGCAATCTAAAACCCACCTCAGGATCTATTCCTTTCAAGAAACTTGAATTTGATTGGATTAACCTAGGAAGCAGTTTTTACTGTAGGATATTGTTGAAAACAATGTAGTGATCAGCTGGTAATTACAGGAGTTTAACAGTAAGTGTGGTCAGGGAAAGAAGCAGCCAAAAAACTCTACCAAAACTAGTGCTACAACTTTAGGCACACCCCAGGTCTGCTACCTGAGGAGCAATATAAGAGGCTTCACAACGTGGAGAGGAAATGAGTGTCACTAAAATGATCAAGTCCCTAAATAAGAAGCACATTAAAATAACAAGCTCCAAATGAGGAAATGGTAGCCAGAAGTAACTTGTTTATTTAAAAAAAATTTTTTTATAAAGTTGATGCTGAGCCCCACACTCACACACAGTGAAGATTTTGAGGGTGAGCAGGCTGAGTAGAAATTGGACCCTCCCCACCCCCACCCGGGCAGCTGCTGATGTACTCAGCTAAATGCCTTCCAGGGAGAAACTGAGAGATGGGCATTTTTGCTTGCTCCCTCTGTCCTGAACTCAGGTGTATAGCGGAGAAATGCACTCTTGTGCCCATTTCAAAACTGCTTCTTTGTTTGCTATAATCAATCATGTGGAACTCCTGAATGACTCAGAGTCAAGAGATCTGGAGCCAATATCAATATCGGTTCACTACTTTTAACAAATGTACCATACTAGTGGCGCCTGGGTGGCTCAGTCAGTTAAGCATACAACCTTGGCTCAGATCTCGTGATTTGTGAGTTCAAGCCTCACATTGGGCTCTGTGCTGACAGCTCAGAGCCTGGAACCTGCTTCAGATACTGTGTCTCCCTCTCTCTCTCTGTCCCCTTCCCCTGCTCTCTCTTTCTCTCTCAAAATAAAGAAATGCTAAAAAAAATTTAAAACAAAACAAAAAATAAATGTACTATACTAACATAAAGTATTAGGGGAAACTGGGTGTGGGGTATATGAAAACTGTGGTACCATTTTGGAAAATTTTCTGTAAATATAAAACTGGTCTAAATTTTTAAGTCATTTTAAGAAAGCACACATTAAAAGCAAAGGCAAATGTTGAACAGAAATATGTGGGTAATTTAGTAATTTGATGCTATTTGGTGTTAGAAAAAATGAACTATATCCATGCACATGCATTATTCTGGTTGGAGTCCTATAATAAGAAAGAAGAATTTTTTAGAGTTTTCTCTCTTTTTAAAAAAAATTTAAATCCAAGTTAGTTAACATATAGTGTAATAACAGTTTCAGGAGTAGAATTTAGCAATTCATCATTTACATGTAACACTCAGTGCTCATCCCAACAGGTACCCTGCCTAATGCCTATCACCCATTTAGTCCATCCCCCTGATCCCATACCTCTCCAGTAACTCTTAGTTTGTTTTCTATATTTATGAGTCTATTATGGTTTGTCTCCCTCTCTCTCTTTATCTTATTTTTCATTCCCTTCCTCTATGTTCAACTGTGGTGTTTTTTTTTGTAAATTCCACTTATCGGTAAAATCATGATAGTCTTTCTGTGATGTATTTCTCTTACCATTATACATTCTAGTTCCATCCACATTGTTGCAAATGGCAAGATTTCATTCTTTTTGATTGCTGAATAAGTATTCCATTATATATATGTATATATGTGTGTATATATGTGTGTACACATATACACACTATATACACACACACACACTCACACACACATACATATACCAAATCTTTTTTTATCCATTTATCAGTCAATGGACATTTGGCTCTTTCCATAATTTAGCTATTGATAGTAATAGCCCTACTATAAACATTGGGGTGCATGTGCCCCTTCAAATTGACATTTTTATATCCTTTGGATAAATATCTAGTACTTCAATTGCTGGGTTGTACAGTAGTTTTTTTTTTTAATTTTTTGAGGAACCTCCATACTGGTTTCTAGAGTGGCTGCACCAGTTTGCATTCCTGCCAGCAGTGCAAACAAGTTCTCCTTTCTCTGCATCCTCACTGATATCTGTTGTTTCCTGAGTTGTTCATTTAGCCATACTGACAGAAATGAGGTGGTATCTCAACGTGGTTTTGATTTTGTATTTCTCTGATGATGAGTGATGTTGAGAATTTTTTCATGGGTCTGTTAGCCATCTGGATGTCTTCTTTGGAAAATATCTGTTTATGTCTTTTTCCCATTTCTTCACTGGATTATTTGCTTTTCGGGTGTTGAGTTTGCTAAATTTTTTCTAGATTTTGGACACTATTATCAGATATGTCATTTGCAAATATCTTCTTCCATTCTGTTGATTGCCTTTTACTTTTGCTGAGTGTTTCCTTTGCTATGCAGAAGCTTTTTATCTGAATGAGGCCCCAATTGTACAAACTGCAACCCGTCCCCCACCCCACAGTGGAGTCCCAAACCCTTAGTCACTTCGCTTCTGGGTTCTTCTTCCTCTCCATTTCATGGGCTTATTTTAAGGGGCTTGGTAGTGAACATGCACCAAAGAACAAAGGGAAGTCTTTGCATCGCCTCAGGGAATGTAGATTTGTTCCAGTCAGACTACTTTTTGCCTTAGGTGGGCATCAGTGACTTCTTAGTAAGGCTGTAACTTCCTCAGTATTCAGCTAATGAAGAGCCAGGGGAGGGACTTCCATGCTAGGAAATAAGTTGTCTGCTGTAACTGCCCTGAGTGTGCCTGCTCTTCAGATACTGCTCTTGCAAGAACATTGATTAAAGCCTCGCTTCATGGGTGCCTGGGTGACTCAGTTGGTTGAGCGTCCTTCTTCAGCTCAGGTCATGATCTCCCAATCTGTGAATTCCAGCCTGGCGTCAGGCTCTGTGCTGACAGCTTAGAGCCTGGAGACTGCTTTGGATTCTGTCTCCCTCTTTCTCTCTCTGCCCCTCCCTGCTCATTCTCTGTTTCTCCCTCTCTCTCAAAAATAAACATTAAAAAAAAAAAGCCTTGCTCCACTGTGCTCTGAATCTCCACATCCCTCCTTTGATTGGGTCGGTGGACTTATTTCTCACACCTTGATCTGTCTGTCTATTTTTGTGCCAGGACCATATAGTCTTGATGATTCCAGATTTTTAATACAGTTTGAAGTCCAGAATATGATGCCTCCAGCTTTGTTTTTCTTTTTCAACATTACTTTGGCTAGTCAGGGTCTTTTCTTGTTCTGTACAAATTTCAGGGATTGTTTATTCTAGATCTGTGAAGAATGCTGGTGTGATTTTGATCAGGATTGCATTGAATGTGTAGATTGCTTTGCATAGTATAGACATTTTAGCAATATTTGTTCTTCAAGTCCATGAGCATGGAATGGTTTTCCATTTCTCTTGTCTTCTTCAATTTGTTTCATAAACTGTCTATAGTTTTCAGCATATGGATCTTTCACCTCTTTGGTTAGGTTTATTCCTAGGTATTTTATGGTTTTCAGTGCAATTGTAAATGGGATCGATTCCTTGGTTTCTCTTTCTGCTGCTGCATTATGGATGTGTAGAAATGCAACCAATTTCTGTATGTTGATTTTATATCCTGCCATTTTGCTGAATTCATATATCAGTTCTAACAGTTTTTTGGTGGAATCTGTGGGTTTTCCATGGAGAGTATCTTTTCATCTGTGAAGAGTGAAGGTTTGACTTCTTCTCTGCTGATTTGGATGCCTTTTATAATGTTTTCTCTTTATGATTGAGTTAAATTGTTGTGGGTGAACTGGGGAGAACTCCAGGCCCTGAGCGCTCTAACCAGCCCTCCCAGGGACATTGTTAGAGGCTCTTGGTCTTGTTGCAAGAGGCGTTAGTAAAGAGTTTATTAAATGAGTGGGAATGTGAGAACAAGTGTGGGTGAACTCAAGAGAGGGCCGAGCACCCCAGACTTTGAATCTCTATCTTTTATTGACAGTTTGTTACCGAAGGGGTGGGGTATTTATTATTGGAGGAGGTGATTTTGAGCAGAGCAAGTTTTCCCAACTTTTCTCTCTTACTTAGAACCTCTGGCCTTTGTCTTGGGCCTGTATTATTTGAAACACTTTCCTTGTGGCTTTGTTTGTGAAATGTTGCCAGGACAGGTTGCTAACTTTCCTAATAACAGGCCTTGACTTCCCCTTTGCTGGCCTCCAGGCATCAAGTCAAAACCTAACTAGCTGTTTACTCTAAGTGCCAAGCAGTGTCTGTGTTGGGATGTAGAAGAGAGAATGCCTGAGAAGTCTGTTTTGATGCCACGCTTACTTTCCTATATGATTTAGTGAGAGGCAAGACTCTGAACCCATCTCAGACCTACTTGATCAGAATCTTCACTGTACCATGATGCCCAGGTGATGTGTATGCATGTTAAAGTTTGGGAGCTAAGTTGGTGATGCTCCTTCTAAATTTGCTCTATTCTTTCTTTTCCTGTTGCGTTTTCTTTCCCCTATTATACCACGTAGATTTGTTTTTTCCTCATTTACCTTTTCTACTGAGCCACATAGGCACTGGAGCTTGCAGCCTCTGCTAGCTGTTCAATTAAATGAAGATTCTAACCATCTACATATGCACTTGTTAATGAGGATGAGTCTTTGAAAATATTGACCCTTGGTGGTATTAGGATTCACTTAGAAGGTAAGGAGTGCTAGGATTAAGCTGCTTGGTGTAGGCATAGAGAAGTTAGGAGATAATACAATTTAGAATTTGGCCCTTTTTATTTTATCTCCTTTTTTTTTTTTTTTTTTTTTGGCGGTAGGATTTGACTGACTATTAGTAATTCTCCCCACATTTTGTGGATTCCAATAGACCACTAGCAACACAAAATGTACTGTGCACATATACAAGTACTACTAATTTGTCTTAAAAAGTATAATTTAAAACAATTACTGAGAGATGCGCCTGCCTGGCTTAGTTTGTAGACTCTTACTCTCAGGGCTGTGAGTTCAAGCCCCATTTTGGACATATGATTACTTAAAAATTAAAAACTAAAAAAAAATTACTAACATAAAATTGACATATAACAGCATATTAGTTTCAGGTGTTCAACATAATAATTCAGTATCTGTAAATATTGTGAAATCACAATAAATCTAATTAAGATCTATCACCATGCAATAGTCACACATTTTTTTCTTGTGATGAGAACTTTTAAGATCTATTCTTTCAGCGATTTTCAAAACACAATACGGTATTTTTACCTATAGTCATCATACTGTGTATTGCCCCTCTATGACTTTTTTTTAAGGAAAATTGTTCAAAAATCCTCAGTACTATGTGCAATTGAGGGAGAAATGTTCCTGGTCTTATTCTTTAGACTTCCTCATCTTGGTTTACAATATGTTAAGAAAACATGGTAGAATCTTGCTTATAATGACCATAGTAACAAATTTAAATTAACTAGACTAAGTTAACTAGATTTAAAGAATTCTACATTTTGTCGAAGATAAGTAAACATAAGCTGAGAAACTTTAAATATCTAACAATGACACAGCAGCAGGAGTATGATTTGAATGTTGAGTTATTCCAATGACCATGAGATTAATCACTCTGCTATAATACTTCTCTTGAATATATGTGATAAATAAAACAGAAAGCAAAAATAGGATTATGTCCCAGCTAGTCCATTCAATCTATGCTGACTAAATAAAGAAGCAAATAAATAAATGTTCTTTTACATTTGAGTTTTAGGTCACTGGGTAAGAAGCATGAATACGTGTTGTTAAATTAATTGCAAGCAAGTGATAATGCTTACGTGTTAGCATAAGCAAGTAAAAAGTATGTATAACCTTAAGGATATAGAAGATAAAAGTACTAAGTCAAACCAGAGGGCTATTCTGGAAGCTATAGAGCCTAAAATTCCATGAATAATATGAAACTCAGTGTATTAGAAATTCAGTGTATTATACAGATGATAAATATCAATGTAATAGGATACATCTGAATATATTCTAAGTATGAAAATTTTTATCCAACTTCAACAGAATACAGATGAACACATTTAATTTATTTAAACCTATCTATGGCATCACAGGTAGCAGTGACTCCAAACTTGTTCTTATTCACTAAGCCACCCAATGTTCTAGATAACAATTCAAATGGAACTATATTTCTATTCATGCTGCGGTTACCAAACAGTGTTGAATCCTTGGCTCTGAACATGTTCTTTGCTAACAACTACTATTTTGTCCTTCATGGTGGTGCTATTTTAATCTTTCATTCAACATTCACACTCCATCATGGAATAGGGGTGGGAATTGCCTTCCTGGGTGGCTTTTCTAGAAACCTGCCTCATTTACAATTTATTAGAAACAGCACTTCCACATTATAGTGTAAATTATGTCTTAGGAGTCTAGGCCTTCAATTTTTGAAATTTGCCAATTAACCTATATATTATCCACTTTCTAAGTCAAGATTACTTAAGTACCTGTTGTTAGACCTGCACATTATTAACATCAAGAAGATGAAATGTTTCCATGGTTGACATTTTAATGCTTAAGTAGCTATTTAGTAATTGCTTAGAATATACATTTATATACTAAATATATACACATTAATATATTATATACACTTATGTACTTATATGTAGTATATAAGTATATGAAAGTGTATAGTATATAATGTATGCATTTTATATACATTATGTACTATTATTATGTATTGTATATAGTGCATTATACATAGTTATATTACATATATATTACATATTACATATAGTTACATTACATATATACATTATATATAGTATATAAGTATATACTTTTATAAGCATAAAAGTATATAGTTAAGTATATAAATGTATATTCTTATTAATGTATAGTTTTATGTGTGAGTTTTCTTTTTTATTTTTATTATGTGTTCATAGCTAGTAGCTAAACAGAACTTGATGTCTATAGTGTCTATAGCAGGAAAGAAAAATGGCAAATTCTAGAATCAAAATTTTATTTTATAATGTTATTAAGGGAGAATTAGCACTCTAATGAAGAGAAAATGTATATTAAAGTGTGGACTGAACCTGGACTGGGGTTCTGCTGTGGAAATGGAAAGCAGTAAAAACTCCAACAGAGTAATTATTAGTACACTTTAAAAATAATTTATATAAGAAAATTATCAGTTTTGGGCATGAAAAGTAAAAAACATCTGAATTAATGAATTTATGATTAGTTCCTCTGTAGTACATAGATTAATTATCTTTGAAGTAATTCTATTTGTACCAATATACATTTGCTTTTAGTAAAAGAACATGTATTTTCATGGAAGTACACAATTTTATGACAAGTTTGTTGATAAGTTTAGAGACCAATTAACAAGCCAGACATTTGTATGGGTGTAGGGTAATTTTTCACTCAAAAAGGCTTAATATTTTTTCCCTCCTGCCTTTCTCATGCATTTCTTCTCCTATGGAATAGCAATCGCTTCAACTCAACCACATGGCCACTCCTTTGTAACTCTGACTTAATTCTCTCTTGAATGAAACCTCTCTAAGCCATGTGAGTCCATGCATCTATCATTCCTTAGACTGTCTCTAGTGTTGATATACATCATCCGTATTGTTATTTCTCTTTATGTCTATATTGTAATCCATCACCCAAAGATATTGGGAATTATTTTCTAGAGTTTTTTATGTCTTGAAATTTTGCAAAACAAACAACAGACCAAAAAAAAAAAAAAAGAAGAAGAAGAAATGCATTCTCTAGTATTCTTATGTTTTTCTCTTCACCCTTGGATTAGCCACTCCTACTCTTCTGTTAGTATTCTTTTTATATTCCTCCACTCTTTTGACTATCCTAACCCACTCACTCACACTCATTTATGTTTCTTCTCTAACTTCATAGAATTGTTGCTTGCATTTATTGGCAGAGAAATTATTGTGTTCCATTGTAAGTTTACTTATCTTCCTTTAAATTTTATCTCTGATTTATCTTAAGATTATTCCACATTCACTTAGGATTTGCTATGATTTAGGCATCATCCTTTTCTCTAAAATACACCAGAAGTTTCAGCAAATCATAAACAATGTGTTGTACTGAATAAATACATGAATGAATGAAAAATATTTTATTTGACACACTCATATTTACTGCTATTGGCCATGTTCAATAAATATTTTATTTTTTCTTAAATTATTAATGATCTTTATGGGAGACCCAAGTCAAACTTCAGTTTTAGGCAGCCATTTATCTGGCTAGTTGCTGCATTGTGAATTTGTAAAGAGTAGAATTGGCTATCAAGTATGAAGGTTCTGACTGACTTGTTTGAATTACTTGTAATACTAATTTTTACTTTCCTAGTGTATAAAATGAGGCATTTAGATTAGTTGAAACAATTGTCTTTTTCAAGCCTAGAGCTTTCTAACTTGAGGGCTAATTATATCTGTGCTTAAGTGGACCGCAGAAGTTGAATGCATTATACAAAGTGTGACTTCAGTATTTTTTTATTTAGAGTTCAAAATGATATTTCTTCTTGAAATATTCAGAGGCACTGGATTGTATCAGGGAAAGGCCATGGATACTGAACTCAAAGAAACTGAGTTGATATCTAAGTTCCCCATTTATTGCCTGTATAAACTTAGGCAAAAATAGCTAAATCTTTCTGAGTATAAGTTTGTTCATCTCTATAATGGGGAGAATAATAAATCTACTTCATATGCCTGTAACTGGCAATGCAGTGAAGCGTGTCTAGTATTTAGCACAGTGACTGGAACGTGGTTAGCAGTTAAAGAGTATCATAATAATAATTATGTATAAAGAAAATATTTCCCTGGAAATATCTGACTCGTTTTTTGCCATTTGATCTTTATCCCCCCTGGGTACTATTCTGCTTTGACATTTCACTTGGAAAGTTTAGATTTCACTTTTTGTTCTATATTTCACAAGAGATTTTCAAGACTTCCAGGACTATAGTCATACTGCCTCAAGTCATACTGCATGAAGTTAACTAAATAATAAGTAACTTTAAGCAATATTTAAAAGTTACTAGGATTTATTCACTGAAGTCTGCAAATTGGACATTATTTACTTAAAATCTCAGCTTTGTCACCATTGTATTATATTCATTATCTTTCAATAATGTTGAAGCTTGACATTTGGCTTTTGCAGATTGAAGCATCAAAGCTTAAGAAAACCCATATGAGCAGACATTAAAAAAGATATGATGTTCTATTTTATAATAAAGCGATTACTTGATCACATCTTAAATGTGTATTTAGGGATTCGCTTGTCTAGATTGACTCATGGCAATAGTAACTTCTTTCCAGCTACCAAGACCTTCTAACTGGTCTGACCTTCTGATCTTCTGAGCTGAGCAACCTTTTGGAAGCTCTTTGAGGGGTGGCTGAGTGGCTCAGTGAGTTAACCATCTGACTTCAGCTCAAGTTTGTGAGTTTGAGCCCCACCTCAGGCTCTTTGCTGTCCTCACAGAACCCTCCTCAGATCCTCTGTAGCCCTCTCACTCTGCTCCTCCTGCACACATGCTCTCTCTCTCTCTCTCAAAAAATAAATATTAAAAACAGAAGCTCTTTGAAGCATTTGACTAGTTGCCTTTAAGATCTTCATGTGGAGACTGGTGTAGAATATGCTAGGTGTGTTCATGGAAAGTTGTTGACCGCCTTGGGGTTATAGCCTTTTTACGGAAATAATTTTAACAACATTCACAATGTCTGATCTACATACAAAGCACCCTGGTAAGCATTTAGAACAAAACGACAGTGAAAGTTTCATCTCAGTATTCAAACAATTTATCATCAAATATGAGAATGTATTTGTGCAAATAGGTGTGGTCAGTACTTTCTAAATAAACCAGCAGGGGCTTGGTGCCAAGATGGCAGGAAGGGGACATTTGGAAAATTTTGCCAGATCTTCACATTCCGGGTTCTTCTTGATGGTATTTGATGCAGTATCCAAATTCGGAAGCTTTCTGATGCAGCACACCTCTGAAACAAACCTGGTCTCTCAAATGACTCTGAAAGAGATGAGCGAATATAGTTTTTCCATGAGATTTTCACTTGAAGTGCAAATTTAGCCTCAAGAGTGGGTGGAATGATGCTACATGGTTCAGGCTCATAGTCCCCCATGTTCCATACATGTCTCTAGTCCATCTCAGTAACATTGGATGTGCTGTGACCGAAGTCAGAACCCACAATCTGTCTTCCTGGAAAAAGTCATTTTCCTTTCATAAAGAAGCAGTCTGTTTGGGGGGAAATCATAGAATTACTAGGAGAATAAAAATCTTTGAAATAAAGGCACAGGTATCCTTCCTTTTCCCTGATCTTGCCTCTTAGTGAGTATAGTTACCTAGTTGGCCAGCCAGACTGCTCCTTTCTTTGCCATATTTATTTTTTAATCATTTGACATGACAAAAAATTGTCATTAGTACTAGAATACGGAGACAGGATAATGGTTTGCCACTTTGAAAGGAAATGTCTCTAGAGCTCTGCCTGTGGGAGATCAGAGTCCTGTCAAAACATTCCATTCTGTAGGATTAATCTCTTAAATATGTTAGAATACTTCCGTTTATAGAACTCTCTTGTGACTTATAAGCTGTGATATTCAGGTGCTGACAAATGGATTGATAAAATCTTTCTGTGGCTTAATGATAGAAAAGCTAGTGTTTTGTTTTGTTTTGTTTTGTTTTGTTTTGTTTCCCTTGAGTTATAAAGCCACACATTGGGCTTAAGGGGGCAACCATTTCTAGCTTAGATTTCCCTTGCATACTATGATTCTGAATGAATTTTTAAAATATTAGGCAGTGATATTGTCTTTTGAAATATGAAACTTTTTTTCACAAGCGTTAAATGGGATTGTGTTTGTCATATGTGTGGGCAATAGCATCTGGAGACACCTATTATTATCTACTATTTGAAAAGCACTAAAAAAAATCACTGTATCAGATATGATGGAAGATGGCACACCTCAGAATTCCATGTAACATCCAGAAATTTCCCTGGTACTTCCTGATTTACCAACTGTTGTTGCAATAAATTTAAGTAGTGCTACTTTTCTCAAAGATATTTCTTATAAGCATTCTGACACCAAATTATATTAAGGTTTTTAATTCAAGATGGCAGTTTGTGCAAAGATATTGGCTAGCCTTCATGATGAGCTTGTTGGAAAAAAAATGACATTAATAACAAGACCAGGAGGGCAATAACTTACCAAATCTTTATTTGAAAAGATGAAAGTGATTTTTGCTTCCATCGTCATGATTTAATTGATAAAGGAATAGTTTTCCACAGACAATAATTAAAATTTGTGA
This sequence comes from Suricata suricatta, assembly GCF_006229205.1. Lineage (NCBI taxonomy): Eukaryota > Metazoa > Chordata > Mammalia > Carnivora > Herpestidae > Suricata > Suricata suricatta. Next base: position 44,188,075 of record NC_043712.1, on the reverse strand, counting down.
AAAATGTATATGAAATAGCTATATTTAGATATTGGAGAATTGACAAAGAATGAAAACAAAACAAAACAAACAAACAAAAAAAAAAGGCCTTTTGTCCCAAGGCACTTTCAGAAATCTTCCATTGAGAATGTAAAAACCAAGTCTAGACAATAGTTGTGTGGAGTTTAGAAGATTGAGATCAAAGTTCAGCAAGGCTAGGGTGCTGGAAATTTGCTGGAGAGGAGGCAGCTAAGTAAAATAAGGGCTTCATAAATTTTCATAGGGGTCCGCTGGAGTCTGTTGCTGAGTGGCACATGTGTAGAGTGAAACTGCAAGATAAAACAAGCAACTATTGGAGTTGTGTAAAATGAAATTACTTTAGAATACACAATGTTAGGAAATGTTTCGGTTCTAATTAGTCAGAGTAGAGACTTTTTGTAAAACTGGAGTATCCAGTAGAGGCTCTGGAAAGGACTAAACTAGCCTCTATACTAACAAAGTCTAAATATAAATCTCAAAGAGATAAAGAAGCTCTACTGTTAACTGTCTTCTAAAACTAATATGGAAAATCTTTGTAAGATGACCGATAGGACTAATAGGAAAACACCTGTCCCTGATTAATGAGGAATGAGGAAGTAACAGGCTATACATCCTTCCCTCTGCTAATGCTCTGGGCTCAGATCTCTGGAGAATGATCTCCTCTCAGCCCACCGGTGTAAAATAAACCTGCCTTCCAAGATCTCAGAGTGCCATTTGGTTCTTTTAGCTGGTAATCCGGACCAGATTACCATAACAAAACAATGATCACTGTTAAAGACAACAAAGTCTAGGCAGAAAACAATGTATTATTCACAATATCCTGCATATCCATATAGAAGGAAACCTCCTTTATTTAGTAAAGTGTATCTATATACATGCATACGTATATATAAATATATATACAAATATGTACATACATATACATAGATATGTATATGTAACTTCTATTTTGTAATTTTAATTTCAGTATAATTAACATACAATGTTATATTAGTTTCAGATGTACTGTATAATGATTCAACAATTCTATATATTCCTCATTGCTTGTCAGGATAAGTATACTCTTAATCCTCTTTGCCTATTTTACCCAGCTACCTACTCACCTTTCCACTGGTAAATGTTAGTTTGTTCTCTATAGTTAAGTCTGATTTTTGGTTTGTCTCTTTTTCTCTTTGTTCATTTATTTTGTTGGTGAATTTAAAAATTTGAGTGAAATAATATGGTATTTGCTTTTCTGATTTATTTCTTTTAGTATTGTACTCTCTAGACCCATCCATGTTGTTGCAAATGGCAAGATTTCATCTTTTTGTGGTTAAGTAATATTCCAGTGTGTGTGTGTGTGTGTGTGTGTGTGTGTGTGTGTGTGTGTGTGTGTATGTGTGTGTATACACACCACATCTTCTTTATCCGTTCATTTATCAATGGACTTTGGAACTGCTTCCATAATTTGGTTATTTTAGATAATGCTGTAGCAAATATAGGGGTGATCTATCTTTCCAAAACTAGTGTTTTCATGTATCTTTGGGTAAATACCCAGCAGTGAAATTATTGGATTGCATTATAGGAATGCAACAGATTTCTGTACATTGATATTTTATATCCTACGATTTTACTGATTTATCGATTCTAGTAGGTGGTTTTGTGTGTGTGTGTGTGTGTGTGTGTGTGTGTGTGTACTTTTATTTTTTGAGGAACCTCCATACTGTTTTCCACAGTGGCTATACTAGTTTGCATTCCTACCAACATTGCACAAGGGTTCCTTTTTGTTTCCTGTGTTTTTGATTTTAGACATCTGACAGGTATAAAGTGATATCCCATTGTGGTTTCCATTTGCATTTCTTTGGTGATTAATGATGTTGAACATCTTTTCATGTGTCTCTTGGCCATCTGGATATCTTCTTTAGAGGAATGTCTGTTCATGTCTTCTGCCCATTTTTTAAATTGGATTACTTGTTTTTGTTTGTTTGTTTTTGTTGTTGTCGTTGTTTTTGGTATGGAGTTGTGGGAGTTCTATATATATTTTGGAGACTTAACCCCTTATCAGATATATCATTTGCAAATATCTTCTTCCATTCAGTATGTTGTATTTTACTTTTGTTTGTTGTTTCCTTTGCTGTTCAAAAACTTTTTATTTTTATGTAGTCCCAATAGTTTAATTTTGCATTTGTTTCCCTTATCTCAGGAGACATATCTAGAAAAATGTTGCTACAGCTGATGTCAGGGAAATACTCCTAATGCTCTCTTCTAGGATTTTTATGGTTTCAGATCTCATATTCAGGCCTTTAATTCATTTTGAGTGTATTTTTGTGTATGGTATAATAAAGTGGTCCAGTTTCATTCTTGTTTGTCTAACTGTCTCATTTTCCCATCACCATTTGTTAGAGACTCTAGTTTTCCTCTTACATATTTTTTTCCTCCTTTCTGGAAAACTAATTAACCATATAATCATGGGTTTATTTCTGGGTTCTCTATTTTCTTCCACTGATCTGTGTCTATTTTTTGTCTTAGTACCATACTATTTGATTACTATAGCTTTGTAAAAGAAATTGAAGTCTGGAATTATTATACCTTCAGTCTTATTTTTCTTTTTCAAGATCGCTTTGGCTATTTGGGGTCTTCTGTGGCTCTATACAAATTTTAAGATGTTTCTTGTAGTTCTGTGAAAAATGTCATTGTTATTTTGATACAGTTTGCATTAAATGTGTAGATTGTTTTGGGTAGTATAGACATTTTGGCAATATTTGTTCTTCCAATCCATGAGCATGGGATACCTTTCCATTTCTTTGTGTTACCTTCAATTTGTTTTCACCAATGTTTTGTAGTTTTCAGAGTCAGGTGTTAGCATCTATTTTGTTAATTTTTTTCCTAGGCAATTTATTTTTGGTGCAGTTGCAAATGGGATTGTTTTCTTAGTTTCTCTTTTTTCTACTTCATTATTAGTATATAGGAATGCAACAGATTTCTGTACATTGATTTTATATCCTACGATTTTACTGATTTATCGATTCTAGTAGGTGTGTGTGTGTGTGTGTGTGTGTGTGTGTGTGTGTGTTGTGTGTGTGTAGTCTTTCAGGTTTTCTATATAGGGTATTATGTTATCTGCAAATAGTAAAAGTTTTATTTCTTCCTTATGCCTTTGGATGCTTTTCCCCCCTTTGTCTGATTGCTGTGGCTAGGATATCCAGTACTATGTTGAATAAAAGAGGAGAGTGGACATCCTGTCCTTGTTCTTGACCTTAGTGGAAAAGCTCTCAGTTTTTCTCCATTGAGTATGATGTTAACTGTGGCTTTTTCATAGAAGGCCTTTATTATGTTGAATTATATTTCCTCTAAACCTACTTTGTTGAGGGTTTTTGTCATGAACAGATTAAATGCTTTTTATGAATCTATTGAAATGATTATATGGTTTCTACCCCTTCTTTTGTTGACATGATTCATGTTGATTGACTTGCAAACATTAAACCACTTTTGCATCCCTAGAATAAATCCCATTAATCTTGGCAATTATTTTAATGTATGATTTGGAGCTAGTTTACTAGTAGTTTCTTTTCTTTCTTTCTTTTTTCTTTTTTTTTTTTAGGATTTTTGCATCTTTGTTCAACAGAGATATTGGTATCAGAGTAATGCTGCCCTCATAAAGTGAATTAGAAAGTTTTCTTTACTTTTTTTTTTTAATAATTAGAGAAACATCTATTAATTCTTCTTTAAATGTTTTATAGAATTTACCTATGAAGCTGGTCCTGGACTTATTTTTGTTGGCAGTTTTTTAAATTCCTGATTCAATTTCATTGCTGGTAAACTGATCTGTCCATATTTTCTATTTATTCCTGAATCAGTTTTGGGAGATATGTTTCTAGAAGTTTAACCACTTTTTCTAGGTTGTCCACACTGTTGGAATATACTTTTTCATAGTATTATCCTATAATCCTTTGTATTTCTTTAGTGTAAGTTGTTATTCTTCTTGTTTTTTGGTTCTATTTTGTTTTTCTTTAATCGTTTTTATTCCCCTCCTTCTATTGATTTTAGGTTTTGTTTGTTCATCTTTTTCTAGCCTTCACTTGTAAGATTAAATTGTTTATTTGACATTTTTCTTGATTTTTGAGGTAGACCTATATTGTTATAAACTCTCCTCTTAGAACATATTTTGCTACATCCCAAAGATTTGGGACCTTTGTGTTTTCACTTGTCTGTGTACTGTTTTGATTTCTTCTTTGAATTCTTGGTTGATGCCTTCATTTCTTAGTAACATGTTACTTAGCTTCCAAGTATTTGTGTTTTCCCCAGAGTTTTTCTTGTTATTTACTTCTAATTTCATAACATTGTGGTCAGAAAAAATACATGGCATGACTTCAGTCTTTTTTTAATTTGTTGAGACTTTTTTGTGGCATAATATGTGATCTTTTGTGGAGAATGTTCTCTTGTGCACTTGAATGTATATTCTGCTGTTTTAGGATCCTATCTGGTCCAATAGGTTATTCAAAGACACTGTTTCCTTGTTGATTTTTCTGTTTAAATGATCTATCCATTGATTTAAGTGGAATGTTAAAGTCCTTTACTATTATTGTGTTACTATCTATTATTTTGTTTATGCTTCTTATTGGCTGCTTTATGTGTATTCAGGTTCTTCTAATTTGGGTGTATAAATATTTACAGTTGTTATATCTTTTTATTGGATTGTTCTCTTTTTAATTATATAGTATCTTTCTTTGCTTTTTGTTATAGTCTTTGTTTTAAGGTCTGTTTTGACAGATATGAATGTTGCTACTCTGGCTTTCTTTTCACTTCCATTTACATGATAAATGTTTTTCCATCCCTTAACTTCTAATCTGCACATATCTTTGGATCTGTAATGAGTGTCTTATAGGCAGCATAAATATGGTTCTTGTTTTTTTATATGCATTCTGTCATTCTGTGTCTTTAGATTGGAGGTTTTAGTTCATTTATATTCAAAGTAATTATTGCTAGACATGTATTAACATTGGCATTATTACTGTTCGTTTCCTGTTTTATATTATTCTTGTAGTTCTCCTTTCTTCTCTCTTTCTCTACTGTCAGTGTTTTCTGGCTTTCTTTAGTGTTATACTTGGATTCCTTTCTTTTTATTGCTTGCATATCCATTACTGGTTTTTGATTTGAGGTTACCACTGAGTTTATGTATATCATCTTATCTATATGGCAGGCTATATTAAGTTTATGGTTGCTTGAGTTTGCATCCATTCTAAAAGTACTAGATTTTCACTCATCTACCCCATCATGGTTTAGATATGTGGTGTCATACTTTACATCATTTTATTTTGTGAATCTCTTGACTGATTTTTATAGATATATTTAATTATATTACTTTTGTGCTTCTTACTTTTCTTATTACTGCTTATGGTCTTTTCTTTTCACTCACAGTATCCCATTTAACATTTCTTGTAAGGCTGGTTTAGTGGTGATGAATTTCTTTAACTTCTATGTGTCTGGGAAACTATTAACTTTCCTTCTATTCTGAATGATAGCCTTGCTGGATAGAGTATTCTTGGTTGCAAGATTTTGTTTGTCCATCCTTTTGTGTGTATCATGCCACTCCCTTCTGGTCTGCCAATTTTCTGCCAAAAAAAGAGCTGACAGCATTATGTAACTGTTTAATCTTGCTACTTTACAAATTCTCCCCTTATCATTGTTTTTTTTTTTTTCCTTTGGCCGTTTTAATTATTATGTGTCTTGTTTGAACTTCCATAGTTTGATTTTTTTGGTGGCTCTCGGTGCCTCCTGGGTGTAGATTTCTGTTTTTTTACCCTGGACTCAGGAAGTTTTCAGCTTTTATTTTTTAAAATATATTTTCTGACCTTCTTTTCTCTCTCTCATCCTTCTGAGAGCTCCATAATGCAAATGTTATGGTTGATGGTGTTGCTGAGTTCTCTTAATCTATTTTCATTAAAATATTTTTAATGTTTTTTTTTGGGAGAGAGAGGCAAAGTGTGAACAGGGGAGGGGCAGAGAGAGAGAGGGAGACCCAGAATATGAAGCAGGCTCCAGGCTCTGAGCTGTCAGCACAGGGTCCAACACAGGGCTCAAAATCAGGAACTGTAAGATCATGACCTGAGCCAAAGGCAGTCGCTTAACTGACTGAGCCACCCAGAGACCCCAATCTATTTTCATTTTTTATGTTATTTATTTTCATTTTATTATTTGTTTTTCTCTCTCCCATTCAGCTTGATTGTTCTTGATTACTCTGTCTTCCAGATCACTCTCCCTTCTTCTGCTTCCTGTAGTCTACTATTTATCCATCTAGGTTGTTTTTGTTGTGTTGTTGTTTGAATTATTGCATTCTTCATCTCTGACTCATTCTTTTTTCTGTTTTCCATCTCTCTGTTGAGGATCTCACTGAGGTCTCTACTCTTCTCAAGTCCAGTGAATACCTTTATGGCTATTAATTTGATTCTCTATCAGGCATATTACTTATCTCTGTTTCATTTAGGCCTCTTGCTGTGATTCTGTCCTGTTCTTTCATTTGGGACCTATTCCTCTGTCTCCTCATTTCATCTAATTCTCTGTGTCTGTTTCTGTGTGTTAGGAGAGAAAGTCACATCTCCTTCTCTTGAATATAGTGGCCTTATGAAGAAGAAGACTTGTGCTGTCCTGCAGTGCAGTATCCCTGGAGTTTCAGGGGGGTCTCTATGTGTGTTGTGTGCATTCTGCTGTTGTTGCTGAGCTGTGTTTTCCTTCATATAGTTGTCTGTAATGGCTCTCTGCGTATTATGAGCAGAGTTCGGTCCCTGTGTTGTTAGTGGGTGTTAGACCAAGCGTTTGCTGGAACCGGTATAACACCCAAGTATGGAGTCCTCTCCCTGTGTTGTCTGCTAGGAAGCTTTTTGTTGGTGGGTGAGGCTTGCAGTCAGACCCACTGTCTGCCCTCCCCCCCCCCCCCCCCCCCCCCCCGTTTGAGCTGTAGTTGGACTGGTGTATGTGGTTATCTTCCCTTCTTCATGGGGCAGGAGTCACTTTGGAAAGGTGCTGACCCCTGTCTAGGCTGTTTGGACACTGACAGGCTGTGGCATCACTTTGGATGGGCTCTGTCCATGTGTGTATTGGAGCTGGGTCCATAGGAGAATGCACAGGCGAGAGACACACAGTGTCAGCAAAGTCTATTGAGGGAGCGGTGGTGCTGCCTTCACCTGGAAAATACCTTGCCAAAGCCCTCTGGTGTGGAGGGGGCAGTTCTACAGAAGTGTGTGGGGGCAGCTTTTAGCAAGCTAGGCAGAGGGCGGGTATTGGCACTGCGCTGATTCCTGTACCTGTCCTTGTATCTAAGCTGGAGGGAGCGGGGGGGGGGGGGGTCCGCTCTGATTGACTTCTTTGTTTTTAGAGAAGTCTCCCAAAGTTCCTTGCACTGCTAGCACATGCTCTAAAATTATTAAATAAATCTCCTTCCTGTATACCCAAGGCGTTTCTCAAACTGCTACTTTTATAATGTATCTCCAACGATCTATTTGTTGTGCTGTCTCTTTAAGGGTGAGAACTTTTTCCTATCACCCTCCTGGCTCTCCCAGAGCTGAGCCAGATGATTTTTCAAGGTCCAGGGGAAAAGCCCCACTGATTCTACAAACAAATAAGCAAACAAACAGATACCTCTCTTAGTCACAGCTGGGGTCTGGCCTTCAGAGCCAAATGTTATGGGGATTCATCTTTCTAATTCAGGACCCCCATTCCTAGGATGCTCAGAGGGGGGTCCTCTCCTCCCCCCCACCTCAGGCCCAGGGCCCCCTCTCGTCTGAGGACAGTCCTACTGGACTCTTTCTCTCCTGCCATGTCTCTGCCCTTCCTACCCTCTTCTGTGTGGCCTCCTCTACATTCAGCTATAAAGAGTCTATTCTACCAGTTTGTGTCATTTTTTGGTTTATTTACACTAATGTAGGTGTTATCTAGATATATCCGTGGGATGAAGTGAATCCAGAAACTTCCTACTTAGCCATCTCTTCCAGAAGTCCTCAATAGAACTTTTAAATTAAGAAACCTACACCAAGGTGAAACACCATGAAATTTCAGGGCACTAAAGAAAACTCTTTCAAGAAGAGTTAAAATTTTACCTCACAAAGTAAGTCAAATCACTTGAAACCTGACTGCCTTTTAGAATTTGTATTAGAAACTTGCTGATAAAAGAAGGTAAATGGAAACCAGCCCTGCAAGGAGAATTTTTGAACTTTGACAATGTTACCTTATAATATCTTTAGTTATAATATTATTAGAAAGGCAACTCAGAAAACATACCTATGACGACACATTTTTTTCCAGGAAGTTTCTTAAGGATGTTTTCCAACACAAGTGAAACAACAATCAGAAATAGGATGTAATTACACAGGAAATACTTAACTTTGCTTTGAGTGTAATGAAAAGAAACTGGCCTAGGTTTGAATAATAGTGAGCAAGTATGCTTCAAGAGCAAGGTCTTCTAGGAAGAATGCAATGAATTCTAAATATTCAGAATGGCTAGTAATAGATGGAAACTGGAAAGAATCTAAATGTTCATCAATAAATGAGTGGGTAAATTGTGGTATGTTGATACATTGTAATACTAGTTACCAATAAAAAACAAATTAACCATTGTTACTTGCAACAACATGAGTGAATCCCAGAATCGTGCTGAGCAAAAGAAGCAGGCAAATAATTAAAGTATTAGTTTTAAATTTTTCATAAAGTTTTCAAAAATGCAAATAATTCATAGGGAAAGAATAGATCGTTGTTTCTTGGGCCCAGGAGTAAAGATAAAGATGAATTACAGTGTGGTGTGAGGAAACTTTTGGAGGGTGATAGAAATGTTTGTCATCTTGATTGTGGTGATAATTTCATGAATATATATATATATATATATATATATATATATATATGTGAATGCAGAATCCATTGTGCACTTTAAACAAGCAAAACTGAACGTTTCAATTATAGCTCAATGAAGTTATAAAATACAAAATCATATTTGAGTTAAGATTGCATTTGACTGAGTCCCTTCTGTCTTCTTTGATATGCCCTAAGTTACCAAAATCTAGTTAACTGTGGAGCAAAATAACCGGCTAATGGTCCTATTCGGCATTAAGAAAGGTGAAATGGAACAGTGTTTTCTTAATTCTACAGGTAAGAATATATACTTTGTGAACAATTTTTTTTTAAAAGAGGAAAAATAAATTGCTTCTCAGCCTTTGGCTAAGATCAAGTGTAGTATCTGTTCTTATCAGTTTAAAAAAGGAAAAATAAAACATTTGTAGTATAAATGCACTATAAATACATGAATTCTTCAAGTTTTATAACCATTTGATAGGATAATTTCTTCTGTCTTGGTAGGATAATGCTTTTGGTTTTAATCTTTAAATAAAACTTATTCTTTGGCTTCAGTTTGTGGTTAGGATTTTAATAATAAATCATTGACACTGCATGCACACAAATATTTTATGTCTCTTAATGTTTCAGTTATTTATTGCTCCATAAAAAATGACCCCAAATTTCTGGGTGTAAACAATAATAATCATTTGTTTTACTCACAGATTTGCTTCTTGGGCAAGGTTCATTGGAAACAAATCATGCTTGTTTCATAAAGTGTCACCTAGGACAGCTCAACTACTGTGGTCTAGAATCCCAGGAAGACTGGATTGCTTATGTTTTTATTGTTGATAATGTTAGTCAGCTGGTATCTCAGTTGAGGCTGTCTTTCAGGACATCTACATATCACTGCTTGGTATCTTCATAGAATACTAGCTGGTTTCCTGAAGCAAGCATTTTATGGAACCGGGTGGAAACTTCATTTGCTATCTCTTCCTGTGTAACAAGTTAAGCCCCAATTGAGTAGAATTGAGCAACATCATTTATTACCTGACAGTTTATTGGGCGTTTTTTGTTTTGTTTTATTTTTTGTTTTGTTTTGTTTTGTTCATAGCTAGGAATCTGGGCAAGTCTTTTAAATATCCTCCATGTCAGGGTCTGTCACAAGTTGTAATCAAGGTGTCAACTTGAGATGTAGTCTTCCCAAGATTTGACTGGAGACATTTCTGGTTCTAAGGTTGCTCACTTGGCCGTTGGAAGGATTCAGTCTCTGATGGGCTGTTGAACTGAAAGTATTAGTTTCTCAGTGGCTGCTGGTCAGAAGTCATCCTCAGTTCCTTGATGGTTGGGCTTCTGCAGCATGGTAACTGGCTTTATTAATGCATGCAAGCTGACAAAGCCACAGAAAGAAAATTCAGCAAGAGAGAAGCTAGTGTTTGTTAGCCAGCCATTAAACTCACATCGTATCTCCTTTGGTACATTCTATTTCCTAGACACAAGCATCAGGTCTAGGTTAGACTCAAGGAAAGATTTCACAAAGTCACAAATACTAGGAGGTAGGGATAATTTCAGAGTATCTACTGTAGCTATATTTCCATTTATGATTAAGTCTTAGAAATTATGTAACATTCCTCCCATTATTTTCTGTTAGTCAAGTGAGCACAAAGTTCTGCCCAGATTCAATATTGAACCCAGCATGCAGAGGAGGGTCAGTTTCCCGCTGAATAAAATACATGCTGAATGGGATACATGGTGGAGAACACCTCTGGAAAATGCAATTGGTAATTATAAATAGGCAGGGATTCATTAGAGCATATATTTCTTATTACTATTAACATTATAAAAAATATTGGGATTTATTTTTATGCCATTTTTATTCTAGAAAATATATAGACCTTTCTAGAAAATGTGAACCATCATGATATATTACAAAAAATTTTGAGAAAAAAATTTATGAAGTTATAAACATAGCAACAAAAAATCTTGTGTTGTATGACAAAATAGCCTAATGATTAGGAAGTGTTCATACACAGCCACTGAATATTCAAGGTAAGTTATGTTTTGAAAATATTCTTTGGCACTAGAAAAATATAAATTTTAAATTTTATATGATTTATTAAGTATATGGCCTAAGAAAATATTTAATTTGAGGTTCAATTTTCTTATTAATAAAATATCATTACCTCATAGAGCTAATCTCAAATTTAAGTGAGAAAATGAATGTGTAATATATGACATACTTAGTAACCCATCAGTCTTGTAAGGTGGTGTTTTATAAGGAATGATACCCAACTAGGGTTTCCTAGTTTGAACGCTGGAATTTTGACTACTGGGCAAAGAATGTTCACTCCTCACTATGCTATATTTATAGCATATACTTCATTGGAATTAATTCATGATTTATAATGACAGAAAAATAAAATTGTTATTGAGGATGTTTCACAAAAAAAGATGCCAAACATACTATTTATGCATTTTTCTAAAGGATATATGTAGGGTTTCATGATAAGACTCCACTAAACCATTAATAAGTGTGTCCAGGATAGTAGCATCTCTGTGTTCTGATGGTTCTTTTTCAGTGTTTTTATGGTGTTCTTGACCCAAAATAATCTTTCTGAAATTCCTGCCTCTTCCTGAAGAGCCCTTATTTATATGTCACATGAATTTTTTTTTTGGTTGTGTGTGTACTTTAAATTTAGTTAGAATTATCACCATGCTTTCATATCCTCCACAAAATTTTAGCAGTTTGGGAATGCACAGAATTTCTTTTCTTCACATTCTATATTTGTACCCTCTTTCCTGTAATTACCATCTACTCTAGAACAGTGGTTCTCACACCATTGTCACTGGACAATCAGTATCAGCAACACTAGAAAACTTATTAGAAATACAATTTTTCAGATCCCAACTAATACCTATCTAATCAGAAACTTTGGGAGTAGGGACCAGCAATTAGTGATTTAAAAGTGATAGTGATTCTGACGATACTTAACGTACCATCTAGAATCCTCATTCCTCATGCGTGGTCTGCATTATTTGTAACCTGTGTCAGTTGGAAGAGTATTTCAAAGTCCTTTTGGTGGAAAGGACTTTTCCGCTTGGAGTTATTGTTGAAGATTATTCCCCAGTTTTACAAAGATATGTTTGCTTTTAGAGCATTAACCTAGCAAGGGTAGTTCTTTATATAAACTGCATATAAAACACATGTGTGATCCAAGAAAACCACAGAAGAATTTTAAAAAGCCTCTCAACTTTTTAAAAACTAATTCCTGTGGAGAGGTGAAGACACAGATTATGTGGTACATGGTACAAAATTTAAAAAGCTAAAAGGTGTTCATCAAAAATTATTCATTCTTACTACATGTGATGATGACTTAGAATTCCTCTCTGGAAACAAATATCATTATTAGTATCTTATGATAAATTTTTAAGGTATTCTATGAAAATAGGAATATGTATAACATATATTCAAATATACACATTAGTAGTATATCATATACTCTGTTCTTCTGTTAACTTAAAATATTATTTTAAAAATGTCCTATATTGGTGCATAGAGTGCTGCATTATTATTTTAGTATCTCCCTGTATGGACTATTTAACCATCCCTCACTGATGAACATTTAGCATATGACCAATCCGTTGCTATTATCAACTATTTTACAGTGAATATCATTATATGCCACATTTGCTTGCATGTGATATTATTTGTAGGTTAAAAATTTAAAGGTATTTGGTGAATGGTTTGCTCATTTTTTAGCTTAGCTAGATATTTTTGAATTGTCTTACATAGAAATTGCACAATTTTCACACAATAAACAATATGCCAGCAAAACAGTTTTCCATACTCCTGTGAATAATGAGTTATCAAACGTTCAGTATTTTAATAGACTATTGTATCATAGCTGCTTTAATTTGCATATCCATTCCTTGGAGGTTCAAATAACTTCACATGTTGAAGAAACACATATATTTCATTTTCTATGAATTGTTTTCTCATGTCCTATACCTGTTTCTTTCTGTTATAATGTTGTATGTTTAATTTTTATTTGCAAAAGGCCTTTACATATTATGAAAAGTGGCTTTAAGAAAAGTTACAATTATTTTCCCCATTGTTGTTCTTATTTGACTTTATTAATCCATGTTTGTATTTTTAAGTAACCAACGTGTTCTGTGTATTATAACTGTCTTTTCTGATGTAGTCTATGCTCTAAATGTTTTTATTTGGTGTGAGTATATATCATCTAATACATTTTAAGGTTAACATTCTGCTTTTAATTCTTTTAATGTTTATATTCATAAGGTACCTGTATGTAACATAAATTTTCTATTTCTCCTACTGTATCTATAGACATTATCTGAAACTGACATGCTTCAAAATCTCCCTGCCACATTCTCCTTTCTTACTTCCATCCACCATGTAATGTTGATTTCCTTTTTCTATTTATTTATTTTTGCTATGTACTTTAATTCTTCAATGTAGATGTATTACTTCTGTTTCTAGCAATATGGCAATACATGAAATTTATTGAAAACCCAATCACAAGACCATGTAGTTTCTGCATAATAGATAATGGCCCCCTCTTTTATTTTTTTTTTTAATTTTTTTAACGTTTTTATTTATTTTTGATACAGAGAGAGACAGAGCATGAGAGGGGCAGGGGCAGAGAGAGAAGGCGACACAGACCAGAAGCAGGCTCCAGGCTCTGAGCTAGCTGTCAGCACAGAGCCTGACATGGGGCTCGAACTCACGAACGTGAGATCTGACCTGAGCCGAAGTCGGAGGCTTAACCGACTGAGCCACCCAGGTGCCCCAGATAATGGCTTCTTTTAAGTAAGCTTGAAAAATAAAGATGCCACAGTGGGAAATAAGAGTGATAAACGGTCTCAGAAATAAAATTTACCCAGGGAATTAGTTCCTAAGATTTGCCTATCTTAGGAACTATTTGGACTGGGACTTTGGACCACACAAGAGCATACATCAAGCCTAGAATAAGGAAAAAATTGGAAATAGGAAATTGAGGCCTATGGAACCTTCATACCACTGTAGAACTACATAGAGTCTCACAGGAAGAGTCAGCTCTAAAATCATACCTGCCTGTTGGAAATTCTCCTATATTATCATGGTATCTAACGGACAAGGAATCTTTCCTGACAATATTCAAGGACGTGTCTTTTTTTACTTCACATTTGGAGTTTGGATTTAAGTATTCACACAGGAAATATTAAATCTGTTCATAAATTAAGATGGCCCAGAATTTATGGTGGCATGGGGCTCATACCAAAAAAAAAAGCAAATATTTTTGCGTGCAGTATATCCTTAGCTCAGATGATAGAGTATTCCCAGGGTTGAAAACCCAATGACTCAGTGTCATAAACACACAATCTAGAATGGGTGGTGGTTGCGGAGAACCTTTCGGAAGGAAAAAAAAAGACAAACAACCTGAGCAAAGTAGAAAAATCACATTCCTAGAAATCTTGCTTATTTAAATTTTATATACAAAATGTGAAGTTAGTATATTAAGGTGTTTAAGTGAGTAAAATATTAAGTAAGATTAAGTTAAGTAAAAGTAAAGGTACGTGTTAAATTAGCTAAATAGAATTCTGGAAGTGAAAAGTCAGTGGATGAGTAGATTTTAGATTAGGGAGAACTGAAAGGGAAATTGGTAAATTACAAAAAGCCTCTGAAGAAATTACCTAGAGTGAAGCATAGAAAAGAAAACAGTTATAAGAAAGAAGAGGAAGTTAGGAAATACTGAGAATAAAATAGGAAGACCTGTAATTTTTCTAACAGCAGTTCCAGAAGAAAAGAATAGGATAATATCCAAAGAGATAATGCTTGAAAATTTTCCAGAATTATGGAAGATATGTGTGGGGGACCAACCCACGCACCACAGTCGAAAGGTCCCGAGTAGGGGTTTGGTGTCTGCGAAAATATCTCTAGAAAAGAAGATGGACAAGATGAACAAGACAGACGAGACAGACAACGTGGATGGTGGTTGGTAAAAGCCACGTTTATTAAGATAGCCAGGGTCTTCTATACCATGGGTGATTACATCATTTCTTTAAGGATTACATAGTTCAAGGTCCCTGAGGTAAAGACATGCTCCAGGGAAGGTTATTCTTATCAGTAAGTAACAGGATTAAGTCATTGCAAAAAGAAGAATCCCCTAATAATAGTCTGGTTTTAAACATATGATGAGCCTGAAGAATTCTATGAGGAGATATACATTCCTTAAGGCCCTTCATTAGTTATTCAAGGGTGGGATGCTTATCCTTAAGTAAATCTTTTGGGAGAGGATTATGTTCACTCCCAACAGCAGACAAAGAGCCAAAAAATAAAGTAAGGGAAGGTCACTGACTGACCCAAGTTGATTTAAAGCCTAAAAGTATATGCCTCTTTGCAAAGTAATGAGAAAATCATAGGATGAACAGAAGCCACATGTGCGGCCCAAGAGGCCAAATATTGTTTGAGGGTTATTATTGCCTACTGGGCCCCAACATATCCCCCCCTTTTTACTTAAAAGAAAGTAAAATGAACAATAACAATTTTTTTACCCTGTAAAGGGCAAAGGGAAGGAGAGTTTAACCAATGTATGCCAGTCTCCATAGTTAATTTGGTAAGGTCTCTTTTAGGGTTTTTTAATATCTGGCGCTGTCTGGTTTACAAAAGCAGGAATGACAGCCAATTTATTTCCTTATTTTTCAGGATCCTTGGGTGTATAAGTGTGATACGCCTCCATGGTTCTTTCAACATGTTTAACCTTTGCCAAATTGGTGGGCCATCTAGTGGCCACTGGAAGACCTCCCATTAGAGTCTGGCAGCAGAGGCTTAGGCTCTCCTTACCTTTTGACATGTTAAAATTCCATGCCCAGATTAGAGGTAATTAATACCACCAGAACATCTTATCTATAAGAGGAAAGTTAGTGCAATCAGGAACTTTTGCTGTTCCCCTCCCACCCACCCCCCCTTTTTGGGGTGACATTTGTCAGTCCAATGGCAAAGAAACAGAACAGTTCATTTTACTGGACCGATGATTCCTCAAGCTTCTGCCGTGCTAGACCAGCCAGCTTCCGGGGTGTGGCTGGAGCAGGGCTGGAGATTCTCGGAGTCAAAAGTTTTTTTTGAGGATTAGTTCAAGCTGATTGACTGGATCTGGTTCACCTCACCAGGTTGAGGGTTCTTCTGAGTCAGTCCACTTAACTCCAGAGAGAGATCTGAAACTTTAATAGGGGCTGAACTTTTTGTTTACTTGCATATCTGTGAAATCCACCTCTAAGTTTTTGAAAGCGGTACCCCCATCCTTTAAGTAGCCCCATAGTAAATCACAGAAGACTATGTATACATGAAATACTGTAAAAAATTTTTTTTTGAAGTTTACCTCAAGTTGTTTAATTTAGGTGAACAGCAAGCACTCAGAGACAATCAGAACTAGAATTTAACATCTATCATGGTGTGTTGTAGAAACATAGTTTTCTTTCTAAAAAACTTCCATTATCAGAAATAGCCAAATTAAGACTAATGCATTGGTGGAACGAGTCCATTCTAAACAACCCTGGCCTAATTATTTACATAAGCTCAGCAAGAATCAAGATTGTTAGTGAGGATTTTTTGAAGTCAGCTTTGCTGCGTCCCTTTTATAAGGAATCTCCAGGTTGCATTTTTAATAGCCACTCTGGGCCAGAAGCCGAGCCAAGCCAGCACGTTCCATGAGACAGGCCTGGCATACCTGTTAAATTGGGCAGACTCTTCTTCCCGAGGCTCCCAACATGTGCTGAGGTCCCTGCACCTGCCAGGAAGTGACCTTCTTTACTCACCCGGGGAGGCTGCTTGGAACTCTGTGAGCCAGGTGTCCAGCCAACATTTCCACGAGGCTTTATGGCTCCAAGTTCCTTAAAGTCAACCTTAGTTCCTTAAAGCTGTCAGGCCATCTCTGAGCCTCTGCCTGACCCTCGAATAGGACATTCCAGTCAAAGCTTTGGTCAAACAACCAGTATTTCCAATTGGTGCTCTATATTTAATGAACAGATTCTTATTGAACTTACACAAGCAATTGTAATAGCCATGAAAGAAATATTCACTGAGCTTTTGAATTTCAGATGGTTTTAAGTAGAGAGAAAAGTTGAATGTTCTAGACAGGCAAACACTTTTACATTTCTAAATATCACAGATATCTTAAGAGAAAGTTTCCTAATCTGGATAAATATTACAGGACCAATAATGTTTCCAACAAGAGTTACAAAACCCTAATTTTTATCAGTTCACTTAATCCTATGTTCCTAATTCTTGTTCAGCTTGAATGCAGCTTTTAGCTCTGGAAATTTCTACCCATTTTAGTATTAATCTAAAAGATGTCAAATACTGCATTTATCCCAAAAGTCCCTTTCACAATTTTCCTCGAAGAAAAAACACATTCTAAAATCTAGAAATTTAGTGACACTTAGATTTTGATTACTAAAGGTATTAAGTAATGATCTTAAAACAGTAAAACTCTAGGGACTGCAGATATATGTGAGTAATTGCAGCATTTACCCATGCAATATAACAATATAATCTAAGGTTTGCCATTGTACAACAGTGCTCTTTATTGACAGAAGAAGCAGTGTGTACTTTCTTAATCAGTGTAACAGCAGAGATAATAACAGCAGTAACAATAGAAATTAATGCAGTTATTCCCAATATTAGGGGCCCCAACTGATATGTATCCTCAGACCAGGTAAACACAAGTCCCAACCAAGCCAAACCTGGTTATATCGCTGGGAAATCCAGAACTCCAAAGACATTGAGTCAACTGGAGAGAAAAGAATAATGATATTAAGAAATAGAAAATTAAAAACAGACTTTTCAATGTTAACATTAGAATTCAGAAAATAATTATCAAATTAGCATTGTAGATACAGGGAATTTAGTAGGTGGGCAAACTTAAGAACTTAAAAAAAGCAAAAAATATAATTAAGAGAATTGTTTATCATCAATGGAATTTCACTAAAGAAACTTCTAAAGGATAAACATTGGGAAAATGGAAAATCTTTTAAGGAAACATCTGAGCTGAATGAAGTGACTCACAACAAATAAATTAGTAACATGTAGGCGAATCTAATCCATAAATGTCTGAAACAATTACTATCTAATTTAAGGAATAGGAAATAACTAAAAACCAAGAGAATAATATTATAGAGGATGAGAGTGCAAGAAGAGTAAGAAACACCCTGAAGTCTTCATATCTTTTAGGAGGATTCCATATTAACCATAAAATTGGTTAAGTATGCATCTGTAAATTCTCAAATGTCTAAAATGATGTTTACAAAGACCAAATGGTTAGAAGGGAAAGTGCTTTTTGCATGTTTGTCTGGTTTGCTTCACTTTTTAAAGTCTTATTTAATTAAAAATAGGCAGTTTTTAGGTAGGCTTTGACAAAGATTCAAGTGCAAATATTTTATTTAGAAAATTATTATAGGAAAACAATATTGTAGGATGTGGGGAGGTGAGAAAGGGAGAGGGAGGCTGCAATCAAGAGTATGTTAATAAATAAGTTAACGCTGTAGGAAAGTGAAACTTACTCCCTCTGGGGAATTCAGTGACTGATTGGAAAACCTATCCCTTTGTGTTATTACCTTTTCAAGGAATAAGGGAGCTTTGTGACTTCCATCAGTCATTGGTTGAAGGCTGCCTTTTTGGGGGAGGAAGTGGCCTGTAGGAATGAAGAATACTTCTTGTGTTGTCCACTTATTATGGTGAGATCTTCCTACCTATGGAGAATGGAGAGCATCTTCCCTGCTGGTCACTTGTTGTGGGGTATCCCTCTTGTACTGTGTCCCCCAGCACATGTTGTCTTAAGGTAGGAAAGCCATTTCAGGCCAAACTAGTAAGGGATGAATTTTACCTGAGTTCTTGTTGTCAGCAGGACTTCTATGTTTCCTTCCTTTTTGCCTATTCTGCCATGCTGGCCTTTTATAGGTAGAACTCTCATGAGATTGAGAAAAAAAAATGGGCCTACTTCTCCATCATCTGTTGTTAGGTTGAGGATCAGGAGATTCTACTTCTGGATTGCCACTGTTAGCTGGTGGTAATAAGATGCTTTACCACTATGCTCTGCCTCCAGTCTGGTTCCAAAACCCTAGCCTCCAACCTTTCTCTTTTCATTTCTTAGAATTCTCCTCTGGTAACCACTTGAATTATTTCTAGGATTTATAGTTACAATTGGAGGGAAAGAGCAGGCAGAGATGAGTCTATGTAATCTTATCTGGAGTGGAAGTCTCTGGTTTTTTGTTGTTTTTTTTTTTTTGGTCTTTAATGAAATTATTTTTCTCTATTTTATTTTGTAGAGAATAATAACATTATAAAAGCACTTAGACTAAGAGTTAGTCTTCTGAAAATTAATTTCAGAACAGTTTAGAATTTTATAGACATCTTCCATGTTAGCTACAAAGATGAGAAAATCCAGGTGTTTTGACAGATTCTTGATTTCCACAGGATACTTTGGACCATTAATGGTATCACTAATCTGCAGAATACTCATGACTATATTGTAAGAAAATATCTTTAAAATGAATAATGGGATATGCATGTGAACAATGTCAAAATTGGATAAAGGAATGTTAAAACCACACTATGGTTCTCAGATTTCTTGCTTACTTCTAGGAAGTACTTTTATTTGCCACATCTAAGGAGACAGAAATGACTGGCATACTTGCTGTCCTTGAAGAGCCAGCAATCTGGTAGATCAGAGAGAAAAGCTCAGAAATACGCTTTAAGAAAGGGGGGCAACAAGCAAAAGTGAGAAGAGGGAGTAAGTAAAACAGAAGGATAGGAGATGAAGGAGAGACAGGGAGAGGGTAGAAACAGAACTATAGGTAGGTCTTCAGAGAGCCTTGTTCCACAAACCCATCCCTGAACATGAACAATGCAGCAGATATTATAAACCCATAACAAACTCGTTAACTGTGCCCTTAAAATTCTTTTTTCAAAAAAATTGTGAATTGGGATAACATTCTAGTTGTTTAACTGGGTCTAGATGCATAACATGACTTAGTGAACACTGGCTGTGCAGAAAGCTGTGCTCCACTGAGATTTAATTTAAACTAAATCTATTTAGGGCAACAAATATATTCATTTTAAAAGCGATCTAGATAAAGCTTGCCTATATCAAATTCTGGAATATATTTTGTCCTAAAACTTTATAAAGTTTCTCTCCTTTTCCGTAAGTATTATTTTCCTTTCCTTTATTTCTAATATATTAGATGCCGCTGAGTTAGGGAAGCGAAGATCAGATGACTTATTCAAGACCACGCAGTACACCATCCACAAGTTTTATTTCTTCCTTCCTTACTGTCATTTAGTGCCTCCTCCCAATGGACACTGATTCTCAAAACACCTAACAAATGCACACATGCATGCGCGCGCACACACACACACACGCACGCACACACACACACACACACACACACACACAAGCATTTGTTGTAATAGATCTTTACTTAGGAGAAATAAAAATGTAGGCTCACACAAAAACAATATGCAGATGTTTATAGCAATTTTATTTATAATTGCCCCAAACTGGAAATAATGAAGATGCTCTTCACCTGGTGAATGAATAAACAAATTGTGAAGGATCCTTACAATGGAAAAACCATTTAGAAATAAAAAGGAACCAATTCTGCCATGGTAACACAGATGAACTCAAATGTCTTATGCTAAGGGAAAGAAACCAGACTTACATATCTACATGATGTATGTTGGTCTGGCTAAGCAATTTGTAGTGCCCAGTAAAAAGTGGAAATAGGGGCCCTATTATTTCAAAATTAGGACTTTTGGGTAGCTCAGTCAGTTTAGTGTCCAGCTCTTGATTTTGGCAAAGGTCACAATCCCAGAACTGTGGATCAAGCCCAGCTTTGGGCTGAGTGTGGAGCCTGCTTAAGCCTCCCTCCCTCCCTCCCTCTCCCTCTCATTCTCACTCATGCTCGCTCTCGCTCTCTCTTAAAAACTTTCAATACAGTGACAGTAGAACGTTAAACCAAACACCGGGCCTTTGTAAGTGCAGTTGTGTGTCACTGTATGGGTTACACTCCCATGAGGCTGGCACTCACTGTATCATTTCATTACTGTGAGATTCTCAAAAGACAAATCTACAGGAATAGAAAAGGCGTCAGTATTTTTTGGCGCTAGTGAGAGGGAACAGTTCACTACAAAGGGCATAAAAAAGTATGTTGGGATAATAGGACTATTCTATGCGTCGCTAGAAATGGTAGCTACACAATTATATGTGTATGTCAAAATTTATAGAACTAGATAGAGAAAAGGGAAAAGTTTCTCTGTAAATCATATAAGTCTGACTTAAAATCCAAGTATGTTGGATTTTATTGAAGAATGGCTATAAACAATTCCAGTGATAGATGGAGCATCATAACAAACAAAATATGATGCAAAGGGCAGGGTTGATGACCTAGACGGGAATATCTTCGTAGCTTTTTCCTGGAAGAATGACATAGCTTCAGTCATTTGATGTCTTTGACTCACAATGTCATTGTCCCCAAAGCAGGGTGGCAATAGTAAGTCAAACTTACAGGGTGCTGAAGGATCAAAGAAGGCAGTGTATGTGGAAATTTTTTTCAAAACGTTTTAATCTTAAGGCACTCTGGGATTGTTATTAATAGTGGTAATAAAAGCACCCACTTACCATCTTTCTTTTATCAAGTTTAAAGATTTGGCATGGTGCGTATTTCTATTTCTGAGAGGACAATCAAAATCAGAAGTTCATGTTAGCAATGCTCTACAGAGATATAATTTGATATATAGCATATTTTAAACCTGGAGAGTTGTTTTTGCAAAGTGCTATATTATTTGTGAAGAATCTGTTTGAAACGTGGTGGACTGAAAGTTGAATTCTTATTCTCAGTGCAGTGGCTATTGCCCCCGACCCCGCCAAGGCTAAAATGAATGTACAAATCAATACCATTCTTCCATTTTTCTTTTAAGTTTTAGTACTCACTTTTGATGGTCTTGTAATCTTCAAGTAATATAAACAGTAGGACTAAAGAGTAATTGATTATAAATGTGTATGGGGATGAAATAGTCAAAATTTGCACAATTAATTAAAATTTCCAGATACTTTTCCTATAAATGTAACCAGACACACAACAATAAATAGAAATACTGGTAAGTACACAACTTTAAAGAGTATTACCTGGCACATTCTATAACCAGATATATAACTCACATTTGCCTTTTAACTTAATTAGGGAGAAGGAAAGAATCACATGGAGCTCTGAGTTGCTTTATGTCCCCATTGTACCTGATGAGAATGTAATCCAATATAGCACCTCATCACATTTCAATATAATTATTTCTTTAAATACATATTAGTTTCCGTCTGATTTATAAGCTTCTCAATGACAGGATATGAGTCTTATTTATTTCCATTTTTAGCTATGATATCTTTTACTAGCACATACTTAATTTGTCTAATGATTTTTGCTTTCAGAGTAAGGAAAACTAGATGTTATTCGTGGACAGGATGGCAAATTGGACAGGGCACTGAATATTGTCAGAATACTTTCTTATTAGGGATTAGCTCACTGGATATGAGCCTTAACATTGTATGAGCCCCAGTTTTCTGAATAGTTAAGTGCCTAGGAAAATACTTAGCTTGCAGCGTTCTCTCAGTAAATGTCAATCGTTGGACATTTTCCCCCTAAAGTATCATCATATAGTACTTCACAGGAGTGTCATAGTGGTCAATGTAATAATGGGTGTGAAATGTAAAGCTCTCTTTTTATGTAAAGCTCTATTCAGAAGATGGCAAACTGAGAAACAGTGATGGACTCAAGTAAAGAAAGCTTGACCAATAGCATAGATTCTGTCACCAATAAGCTAAATTACTTTGGATGAGATTTGTACCATTTCTGGATTTTTACTATAAAATGAAGGGTTCTAAATTTCATTCTATATCCAAAATATTTACTTCAGTTGTACAGGGAAGCATACTCTCTATTTAAAGCAAGCTAAACACACAATTTTACATAATGTATTTGTCTCTAGTTCAAAATATATCATAACTGGAATCCTAATTAGGAAACTCAATAATATGAATAACAAAATATAAACTGGTTTAAAGATTCCATTTCAAACATTTGGGTTCTTTGTTTTGTTTTGTTTTGTTTTTTGCTATAGTATACCAAGAGTGGTTTGTGTTTTTTTTGCAATCCACAACTTCTATACCATCAACTTTTTGCATTGGTATTTTGTCTCAACTGTATTATAAAATCCATAAAAGCAGGATCAGGGGTTATATATTTTAGATCTCTGCACTAGCTAGATATTGTCTTGCACTTAGTAGTTGCCTAATAGACATGTATAGGCTGATTGATTCAAATCTAATGTCTGTAATCAATCTTACATTTTAGAGTATTGAACCATGATTGAGTTCAGTTAAAATGGGCAGGCTAGACAAGTCAACAAGCTCCTAAATTTCACTATAGAATGAAAATTAAAAAAATAAAACAATAACCCTGCTTCAAAGTATTTGAGAACATACTGAGCTATAATCAATTACAATCATTCATTGTTGGACATCTAGGTCTATTACACAGTCCAGTGTAAGTGTAATTGTCTTACAATAATGATACACATAGAAATTCATATAGATAAGACTAATGCATCTTCCCGAGACAATTATAGTCCATTTTCCATTAGCCAGAATGAAGTAAGTTCCGTTTTCATTAGTCACAACTTCTGATTCTGGAAGGATAGAGAAAGTGAAGGACAACATCTGATGTTCATGAGTCATTCTATTTGTCCCTTCTTTGGCTGGGCTCCAGCACCTGAGGGAAACAAAAACTCACTGTGGCTTTAAGATCATGTCCTTCCCATTCTATAATCAGTTACACATTACTGATAATAAGCATGATGTTTTGTCTTTGCTTTAGTGTGAGTGACCAATTACGTGCTAAAAGTGATCTCTCTGCCACATGGAAGCCCTCAACTTTGGCACTGTAATTAACTTTCCAACAGCTTACAAAATGATTTAAATCAGTTGGTGCAATTATTTAAAAACACACAATCCATATTATTTTGTTTTATTAATTTGGCTTAATTATTGTACTTGCTACTTAGAATTTTTAGATTAATTTTAAGTGAACTAAAGAACTTGTCCTTATTGCTTTTCACTATCAGTTTAGTTTATATAATCTTAAATTTTAAACTTGACCAAATGGAGTTTTAAAATTTTCAAGTTCATTAGTATCCACAGTTGAAAATAAGTTGTTAAAAATAAGTTGATTTCAGAGAATACTTTCTTTTCAAAGAGAAGTTGTATCCAGTAACCAATTTTTGGTAGTGACCATGAATTAAAATTTGTGAAATGAGTAAAAGTGTAGTTTAAAAGCAGGTAGTTCACACTTTGGAATATAAGGGTAAAGGCTTTGCTGGCTCACAGCAATACAAATGTCCAGATTGCAGTTCAAGACATGACCTTTATTATGCATAAGTATTTTTTTCTTTGCAAGAAATAACTTTGCACATAAAATTTTATGCTATTTTCAGGCTTGGTTTGACTACAATAAATCTTTTACTGAATAAGCCTTAATACCAGCATGGAGAGCACAAGTGAATAAGTTAGAAAATGGTTTGACTTAGCAAATCTTGAAGTTATTACATGATTAGGAGGGATTTATGTATTCCATAATCTAACCTGGGAAAGACACTGTGATTTGCCCCATCTAAAACTCTTTAATTAATAGAGCCTACATTCTCAAAATGTAATCTGATTTGAAAATATTCTCATTTTCTTCTAATCTTTGGGGTATAACATAGAGAAAGAACATGGACTTGTGTTTTAGATGGTTATTTAAATGCTGCTTCCAATTTCATGATCTTGAGCAAATAATTTATTCTTTCTGAGTTTCAATTACTTCATTTTGAGAAAGAATAGAGAATATATACACCATTGTTGTTAGAAGAGTGATGGCAGGTGTAATATGCCTAGCACAGTGTTACATATATGGTAGGTACCCAGTAAATGTTACATCCTTTATCTGGGATTTCCTGCCTGTTTCTAATTTTTATTAATCTATTCACATGAAACTATTGTATAAAGTGTTATGAGTTATCACAAAGTATATTTTTGTCAGTTGACTGAAAAAGCAAGAGTTACCATCACCTATTTTTGGAATAATTCTCTTCCCTTAGCTATAAAAATAAAGGACTATTATAATTCTCATTTGGAACTGTGTAAGAAGTTTTGGAGTATTCAAGCATCTCTATTCTGATCAATTAAGAACATCTATGTCAATATTTTCCTCACTCATTTTGGCCCTTAATACACACTAAAAAAGTGAGAGTCTCCACTGATTGTAGAAAACTTAAAAAAAGACAAACAACTGTAGACTTGGAAGCATTCATCTTTTTGACTACTGTTGAGAGAAGACCAAATTACCTGGCAGTAGGTGGTTGGTTTCCCCAATAAGCAGATTAGCATGCAGGAAGTTTATTGGAAGTCTCTTGTATTCAATATCTAAAGAAGAAATGGGAAAGGAAGGAATGGGAAGGGGAAAAGAGGGTGGGGGGAGGAGTGCTGGAAGGACTAGAAGAGTGGAGAAGAGAAGGCAGGGGAGAGAAAGAAGCAGACGAGAGGGAGAAGTTGAGCAGAAACTTATAAGGGAAACATCAGATGTCCCCACAGGGAGGTCTAACTGTCCTATATTGAGGTGAGATGACTGGTTCTTTATATCCCTAAATTATCAGTCATTGGGTGCAAAATTCTGACAAGGAGATTAATGCTGAACAAGGCCAGCTCTCCTCAGTTGAGGCAATCACTCAAAGTGGGTGGGGAACTAGGAAGGTCTCCTATTAGCACTGTCAGCAGATGGAGAAATAAATCCTTTATTACTGAAAGGGGGGGTCAGTATGGTACACCATGTTGCCTTTCTGCACTTTTACTTTGTATGACGATTTAAACATTCTCAGCCCCTCAAGATATACACACACAACGACCTTCAACCATTTCTTCCCCTGATCTTTGCTGGCTCATCAGTTCAGAAGTACCAGACTCTCCAGAGTCCTGATTGACTGTCTTCTCCTAGCTTAGATGTGCTACATCTCTTAAGAGATGCCTGAGGTCTTCATTTTATAAGAGATGCTGAATTGGGCCTGGCCCAAAATACCTCAGTAATGCAACTGCCCATGTTTCAGCAAAACAATGAAGTTGCCTATGCTTCTCTGTCCTTATACTTACCTACTAAACAAGTGTCTGTAAAGAAAAAAAAATAAAGACTCCATTAGATTGTTTTGACAGGTGAGTGGATAGAAATCCAAGGTAATAGATGTAAATATGGTTGTTTTAATCCATGTAACTGGAAGTTCAAATCTGGTATATATGACTTCCTAGATTGAATTAACCTCATAGCCATAGGGGAGAGATTTCACAACACAGTAAGAGAAGGAACTTTCCAAACTTGGTGGCAGTTGCTGCTTCTTTGCCTAGTAGTTAAAATTGTTAAGTGCTGATTATCAATGTTTCAATCTCTCCTCCTGGAATTTTGGCTATTAGCAGCACCTAATTGCTTCCTTCTCTCTGTGATCTTTAAGCCGTAAGAATTGACTTAAAAATAAAATTACATAGGGGAAATAGAGGAGAGAATTTTATCATGCAGGTATGGTCTGTCTGACCCGATCTGTGGAAAGCTTCTATGACCTCGAGAAGGGGAAGACTAGAGAAGATGGGCAAATAAGGAATGAATGCAAGAGTTGGGATCCCAGGGCTCCCTGCTACCCTTTCTTCTTTGCCTTCAGTTTTCAAATAGCAGCTAACTACTACTCTTCTGACTGACACGAGAACAATGTAAACAAACTAAATTCTTCCATTACAAAGTGAGTTTTCTCCCATCATGGAAAAAGTCTTCAGTATAGAACAAGTTCACTTGACTTTCCGCACAAGTCAAATCTTATTAAATTCTATTGAGAATTGTTCAGCTCGAAGGTTCCTATGTAGTGTTCTTTTTTTTTTCCCTTGAAAGATCACAACACTGAAATTTGACTCTTTTTCATCCTCATCCTATATTTTCCTAATAGGTACTATATTGTGGAAAAGGTGGGAAAACAGTGTGTCCAAGTGTAACAAATGGAAGAATATTGTATAAAAAATAATGGGATTTTTTTAAATTGAGTTCTCTAGTTCACTACAATGCAGTGGTTCTCTGCAATGTTATTTGGTATATGAGATACTTTGTGTTTCTTTACCTGCTCCTGTCTCTCAGCTTTTGTGTTGCAAAGGCCATTGGATCTGTCATAGAAAATATGGCAAAGTTGTGAAATTTTTCTTTAAAATAGTCTATATATAGTACCTGATGAGTTTTCTTCAACCTTACCAATTATGGGAACAGTGTTCCGTTGTGATATAGGACAAACCTATTAAAATCTAGCATATTAAGGAAAATATGCTAACCACAAGCAATATTGTTCAGCTTGTGAATGAAATGTCATTCTCTTTCTTGAAATTGGAGAATGTTGCAGGTTTTTTTTCTTTTTTGCCATCACATTTCCATGCCAGAAACATTTTGTTTTCAATTCTTTTGGTGTCTTCTGACACTCTTCATTTTCCTTTTATGGCTTTTTAATTATTTCATTAATTTCACCTATCAGCATGAAGGATAATGCTCATTCAGAGTACGACACTTCTCCATTTGGCAAATTGTGGTTATAGAGGGTATTGTCGGTTTGATGTTGAATTTGATAAAATATCCCATTTAGGCATTCAAATTTTAAATTCACATAGCCTTTATATATGAGAACACTTCCTAATAAGTATCATTTAGAAGGTACTAACTTACAATATCTTATAGCATCCAGTATTAACAACGAAGAAAAGAATAAGGAACTCTGGAGTAGGGGAGATTGGTGAAAATAAGTGGAGACACAAAATAGAAATAACTCTGTTTACAGAAAGAGCTGTGTGCTGAAATCATGCTTATAAGTCACCATGGGGAGAAACGGAGCATGTGCTGCAGATGTGTTTGATAACTGATGAAACATTGAATTTATTGTCTGTTTGGAAAGAAGTCACAAATAAAAATTCAAATACATTATGCCTGGTAGAAAGGTTGACATCTACGACTCAATTCAGGGAAACGAAGGACCCTGCAACTCTGCCATTTTTGAATTATCAGGTCAACGTAATTCCAAGGAGACCTGTCATTTCTCGGAGAAATAAAACCCAGCTGATGTATTGTTAGGCACAATCCATTCACTGCATGCCATGAGGGCAAAGAACCTTATTCTCCAGGGAACAGATTAGTGATTTTCTCCTTTTGGAGGAAAAAAATCTGAAAGTGCCTTTTTTGAGTAGGAAAGAAAATGCCAAATGCCTCCAATAGCAAACTAATAGATTGAGCTTGATAAAGGGGAATGGGAATTTCAAACACCCTTTGAAAGTTCCTTTAGAGACTATGAGGAAACACTATGACCAAATGGGGCAGGCAAGAGGGGCTTGCCTCAGAAAGGAACTCTGTCTTTCCTCAGAAAAGAAAGTAAAACAAATACTAATGTGTGGCTAGTCTTTTCTTAGTTTTAGCAAGCAATTAATGAGTTAACAAATATAGACACCAGTATATTTTATGTGTAAGAAGAGTTCTTAGATGTTTTGACATAGAATGATCACATCAATCAATTTACACTGGTTTCTTTCCATATACTTTAAGAAAATGTACTTGCATTGAAGTCCTCTTCCCATACTATCCTGGTGATAAAGGAAATTAGACTGGGTTTATGCAAGATGAAGAGAGGTCCATGGCTACCTTTGAGCTGTTGGTATAGCAGTTACCACGCCATCAGTTTGGACTTCGACTCCTCCAAAAAGCAGCAGTGGGTGCAATGTTACACGGTGTAGAGAAAGGAAGAAACTAGAGGAACAATTTCACAATAGTTCTGTCTGAAATTTCTGTGTGGCTCTAAAGCCATGTGACAATTATCCTATTTCTTCCTCAGGTGTCAGAAACTTCTCCAGAGAATGTAAATCCCAAAGTTCCCTTATGAATGTTAAGTCTCTTGGTGCGTATTTAGGTTCTCTCTCCCTCTCTCTCTCTTTTTTCCTCTTGATTAGCTAGCTAAAGCTTTGCCAATTTTGTTTTTCTGTTCAAAACACCTTGGTTTTGTTAATTTTTTTCTATTGTCTTCTTATTCTCTATTTCATTAATTTCTGCCCTAATCTTTATCATTTCCTAACCTCTGCTTACACGGGACTTTGCTCATTTTTTCCCCTAGCTCCTTGAGATAAAAGTTAGGTTGTTTGTTTAAGATTTTTCCTGATGCATCTGATTAACATTATAAACTTTCCTTTTAGAACTGCTTTTGTTGCATCCCATAAGTTTTGGTATATTGTATTTCCATTTTTATTTGTCTCAAGATTTTTTAAAGTTTCTTTTTGATTTCTCATTTGATCCATATGTTGTACAGAAATGTATTGTTTAATTTCCACGTATTTGTGAATTTTCTAGCTTTCCTCCTATTATGGATTTCTCGTTTCATATTGTTGTGGTCAGAAAAGATAATGATGTAATTTCTATGTTTTCTTAAATTTGTTGAGCTCTGTTTTTGTGGTCTAACATGTGATGTATCCTAGAAAACATTCCCATGTGTGCTCAAGAAGAATGAGCATTCATTTTCCTGCTGTTAAATGGATTATATGTATATGTCTGTTTGGTAAATTTGGTTTTGCTCAAATCCACTGTTTTCTTATTGGTTCTCTCTATGGACTATCCATTGTTATGAATGGAATATTAGAGTCCTCAACTATTGGGGCACCTGGATGGCTTAGTCGGTTAAGCCTCTGACTTTGGCTCAGGTCATGATCTCCTGTTCGTGGGTTGGAGCCCCACGTTGGGCTCTGTGCTGACAGCTCTGAGCCTGGAGATTGCTTCTGATTCTGTGTGTCTCTCTGTCCCTCCCCTGTTCATGCTCTGTCTCTGTCTCAAAAATAAATAAAACATTAAAAAATTAAAGTCCTCAACTATTATCTATGCTACTTATTTTCCCTTTTAGTTCTATTAGTATTTGCTTTTTATATTGAAGTGCTCTGATTTTGGGTGCACAGATATTTATAACTGTTGTATCTTCTTGATGGATTGACCCTTTTATTATATAATGACCTTGGTCTGGTTTGTCTATATTTAAAAAACATTTTTTTTAATTAATAAAAAAGGAAATCATCATACCAGATCAGCAAACCGAAGCTCACAATGCCAACTTTAGTTCTACCCAAAACTCAGAACCCAGCAAGTATGCCAGGACACTGGGTCCGCCAACGAGGTCCCAACAGTGCCCCTTAAACACACAGTGGACATTTTGGTCAGGGATGAAGGCAAAGCAATCTGGCTTGAAATCAGTCACAGGATAGGGGAGAAGCAGGCACCCAAGCCTTCCCTGCAGACGAGGAGGTGTGGACAGGCAGAGAGCTCACCTCTCTCGAGCCCATCGATGTTCTGTGTGTAGAGCCGCAGAAGCAGCTCCTTGTCGTGGAGCAGGCGGAGGAAGTAGCGTATGACATTGGACCTGTAACTCCTGGGGTGCAGCTCCTTGGCCAAAGTGAAAAAGGGCTTGGGGTTGTGATAGAAGAAAGTGAGCTCGAAAATGGCCTCAGGGTATGGTAGGTCATACCGCTGCAGGTTGCTGTAGAGGCCGCTCCTTGGAGACCTGCAAAGAGGAGCAAGAGGCTGAGCCCTGGGAAGCGGGCAGGGCAGTGGAGTGAACCAGGGTGGTGAGGGAGGAGCTAGGCACTGCGGGGCACCTGAAGTCCGGAATGCCGCTGGGCGTGCTGATGCCGGCCCCCACCAGGACCACCACCCTCTGGCAGGCTCTGGCTCGAATCAGCTGGTCTGATGTAAGTGCAGCTACCCCTACTTTCTTTTGATTACCATTTGCTTGAAATATCATTTATCATCCCTTCACTGTTAGTCTGAGTGGGTCTGTAAGGCTAGAGTGAGTCTTTTATAGGTAGCCTATTGGTGGATCTTGTTTATTATCCATTCAGTTACTTTATGTCTTTGATTGAAGAATTTAGCTCATTTATGTTAAATAATCATTGCTAGATAAGGACTTCCTATTGCCATTTAAATTATTTTTCTCTTTTATAGATCTTTTATTTCATATTTCTTATCTCACTGCCTTCCTTATAATTTGATGTCTTTTTGGAACAGTATGCTTTGACTTTTTGTCATAATCTCTTGTGTATCTATTATAGGATTTTTCCTTTGTGGTTACCATGAGACTTATATAAAATATATCTATCCTATTTTAAACTGATAACTAATTAATATTTACTTTGATGAAGTAAAACCCAACCTCATCCTCACATTAATGTTCTTAGAAACATGAAAACTGTCCAGTTCTGACAAAATCTAAAACACTGTCCCAAGAGCTCAAGAGCTAGGATGAAAAAATGCTGGAAATCTGTTCTACAACATTGCATCTATAATCAACAGTATAGTATTATACACTTAAAAATTTAAGATAGATCCTATGTTAAATGTTTATGCTAAACAATAAAATTTAAAAATTAAAATGTTTAAAAAGAAAAGAGCAGGAGCTCTTTTTAAAGCAAGAGTTTACCTCTCTTCTTTTTCTTAATTTTTTGAGAAATACTATCTTTATTTTATCTTCTTTAGTCCTTTGTTCACTTTCTCTTTATTTTCCTTTTCTTTCTTTCTTTTGTTCATCATGGTAAATGTACTCCTTAATTCCCAATCCCTACTTCCCCATCCCCTGCTCATCACCCCTCTGATAACCATAAGTTTGTTCTCTATAAATAAGAGGGATTTTTCTTGCTTTCTCTGTCTCTCTCTCTCATTTGTTTTGCTTTTTAAATTCCACAAATGAGTGAGATTATAGGTCATTTGTCTTTCTCTAGCTAATTTATTTAGCTTGACGTATACCCATGATGTTGCATGTCCCTTTATTTAAAAAAAAAAGTACAGTGTAGATGATTTAAACTATTCACAAGAATCACAAGTTGAAATTCTAAAAAAGTTTCGGTTTTTAGGTAGAGGCAATCTGCTGTCATATGTATATACAGTCTTCCTTGCTCTACGACAGGTTAATTGTCTATGAATCATATTATTAAGGAATTACTGTTCAATGCTGCTAGTAAATCCAATATTGGTTTTCTCTTCTCAGCCTGGGGCTTTTTTTCTTTTCTTTTACATTTCATTTGGAAACCTGTCTTCAGAGCCTAATACACTATAATGAGTAACACCAGTGGAGGCAGAATTGTCACACAAATTCACCATCATAAAGATAATGTTTCCTCAACTTCTTAGGGACTGCTCATTTAAGCACTGGTCAAGAAACTTCTGTCAATATTTAATCTGTATCGACTCCTGGCTTGATTATAATGTGGAATGCTGATTACATCCATCTTCCCATGCAGCATGGTTCTTTCTGGTGACAAAATTCTATTGATACATTTGTCCTGACCATGCAAAATTTCCAAACTGCTGAGATTTTTACTTTCACATAACATATTAGTCCTCCCACACAAGGCACAGAAACATTGTTAGAAGATCATTTTCAGTCTGTTATATGGTGGTCTTGTAAATCACATATTAACAGATCCCTTCATGAAGCCATTTTGCCACTTTTGCCTGTACTCTGCATTGCACCATTTTGTAAATTAGAGGGAACATCATTTTGTTGTTTAACATCCATATGAAATGTGACCTTGCAGAATGCAATGTTTCATGGAATCTTTGTTTTAACTACAGTAAACTGAATGAAGAATTCCTGTTCTTAAGCATGTACATGCTTTCTCTATTAAAAAATCACCTAAATGTATAGGGAAAATTCTTTATATTATTATAAACATATAATATATAAATAATAGCAGAACAGTAATCCCCTTCCTTCTCTCAGAAATCATCAAAAGCTCATGCTACATTGAATAAAATTTTGGAGCAGCAATATATAAAAGAGGTGAACTTAAGGTCAAGTGAGGAGGATGGAAGATACCTGAACTTGCAGATTCTAAGCAAAACCACCAGTGTTGGATTCTGCAAAAGAGATAGAATATCCTTCAGGGGAAATAATAAATTTCTTCTTTGGAAATGCAGATAAAGGTTATGTAGGCGGATGGTAGAAGATTCTGAGAGTACACTATTACAGAGTAGTGATAGAGTTTCAGCTGAACGAAATATCCCAACAGTGGGTAGAGATTGACTCTAGACAGCTAGTGTCACTGAAGCTGCTAATCTCTATTGGCTGTGGAAAGAGAAAAGCTAAAATAACTCCCACCATCCCACAGACACATACAGACAAGACACACAGCATAGTACAAGCACGCTCATACACACAAACCCACACAAAAGGATATTTTCACAATTTTTCTGGGTTAAAACAAAAGCCACAAAGGGATGAAAAAGTCAAAGAGGAAAAATATTATGCAGCACTAGAGAGAAAATCACAGCTCTAGAACGTACACAAAGGTGATCTGCAATACTTGTAATGTATTACCCTCCAGGTGAGAACTGACTAAAAGTATAAGAGAGAAGTATAAAAAGAATTCTATCTAAATGAA
Organism: Suricata suricatta; assembly: GCF_006229205.1. Classification (NCBI taxonomy): domain Eukaryota; kingdom Metazoa; phylum Chordata; class Mammalia; order Carnivora; family Herpestidae; genus Suricata; species Suricata suricatta. Next base: position 44,154,704 of record NC_043712.1, on the reverse strand, counting down.
GAAAGTCTTACAGAAAAAAAGTTACTTGAATTTATATCTTTAAAGATGAACATTAACATGTGTCCTCAAAATCACTGGAGGAATAATAACAAGGAGACAGAGACGGGCAAGGATACAAGATTTCTAAGAGAAATCCTTGAGCATTCAAGCAAATATCGTTAATATGCCCAGGGAGGGAGAAAAGAAAACTAAACCTGCCTCAGTGCTAAAATAAAATGTCATTTAAGTACTCAAAAAAGAAAATGTTCTCTGATCTTTTAATTGACATTTCTCTGGTTACTAATGAGGTGGAGGAATTTTTTATGTTTGTTGATTACTCTATTCTCTTTTTCTGTGAATTTCTTAATGTACTTCTTGATCTATTTTCCTTTGGTTTGTCTGACTTTCTTTATTTTATATATGTGTATATGATTATATTTTATTACTATGTCTTCTTAGCCTTTGGATTGGCTTTTCACTCATGTTATTTCGTATTGCCACCAATTGTTTTAAATCAGTTTCACTGCTCTTGTCGTTTACAGTTTGTATGTCTTTTAAAAAGCCTTACTTAGGGACACCTGGGTGGCTCAGTCAGTTAAGCTGCAGCTCAAGTCATGATCTTGCACTTCATGAGTTTGAGCCCTATGTCGGGTTCTGTGCTGACAGCTCGGAGCCTGGATCCTGCTTTGGATCCTGCTTCGGATTCTGGGTTTCTCTCTCTCTCTCTACCCCTCCCCCACTCATGCTCTTTCTCTCAAAAATAAATAAACATAAAAATTTTTTTTAGAAAGAATCCTTTCCTATCCTGAAATCTTAGTCTTCTATATTTTCATCCAATTCATAAAATTTTTAAATAATTCTCAATAAATAAGAAGTTCCAAAGATGGCTTCTCTGTATTGGGAAATAGAGTTTTACTGCACCTTTTACCCAGGTTCCTGCCCTGATCACATTCTATTAAATTATAGAAAAATAGCAACAGCAGGAAATTGACATTGGCACACTGCATGTGAAAATGCTATCATTTTATCACATGTGTAGCTTCATGTGACCAACACAATCAAGATATAAAAATATTCGTTCACGACAAAAATTCTCCTCATCCCTCACCTATTCATAGTCCACATCTTCTCTCCTCACCATTCTTAACTCCAGGAAGCCACTAGTTTATTTTCCGTCTGTATATTTTGTCATGTTGAGAATGCTACGTAAGTGGGATTATATAATATATAAATTAATTTTTTTCAGTTAGCATAAACCCAAGTTGCTGCATTTATCAATAATTTTTGTTGAATGTTTCATGCTGTGGATGTAGCAATTTAACTGTCACCAATTGTAGAGTACTTTGATTGTTGCTAGTTTCTGACCATTACAAATAAACTGCTTTAACAATTATGTAGAGGTTTTTGTACGAGAATAAGTTTTCATTTCTCTAGGATAAATACCAAGGATTATAATTTCTAGGTCCTATAATAAATGTATATTTAGTACTTAAAAAATCAAGACTGAGCCATTTTAGATACCCACCAACAATATATAAGAGATTGAAATTTACCACTTCCTTGTTAGAATTTGGGTTTTACAATTTTCTTTCTTTTTGTTTTTTTTTTTTAGCTGTTCTGATAAGTGTGTAGTGCTAAGATACCAAACTTGCCTTGTTCTGATAGCTAGTGATTTGGACATCTTTGCATGTGCTTAGTTGTTATCTTTATATTCACTTTGGTAAAGCAAAGTGTGGCTATATCTTTTCCCATTTATATATATTATATAGTATCTATAACTATAGATCTATAATGGAACTTTGAGAGTGCTTCATATCCTCTAGATTTAAGGCTTCTGTCAGGTATAAGGTTTCCAAATATTCCTTCTTAGTATGTAGCTTGTCTTTTCACTCTTTTCACAGTATCTTCAACAGCAAAGTTTTAGTTGTAATTTTTTTTTCTTTTATGGTACATGATTTGGTAAAATGTCTAAGACCATCTTAGACATTAGGTCATAGGTTCCTGAGAATCCTCCTGTGTTTTAGTGTTTCATGTTTTATATTTAACTAAGATCCATTTTGAGTTAATTTATATAGAAAGGACAAAGTTTGGGACACCTGGGTGGCTCAGTCCATTGAGCATCTGACTTCAGCTCAGGTCATGATCTCAAGGTTTGTGGATTCAGGTCCCACCTTGGGCTCTGTGCTGACAGCTCAGAGCCAGTATCTTGCTTCAGATTCTGTGTCTCCCTCATCCTCTACCCCTCACCCACCTGTGCTCTGTCTCTTTCTTTCTCAGAAATAAACATTTAAAAATGTTTAGAAAGAAAAGAAGGTACAATGTTTACATTTAAGGTTTTATTTTTCTATGCATCTGGATATCCATACAGTCATTTCAGCACCACTTCTTGAAAACGCTGTCCTCCTACAATGAATTGTTTGTACATGCATGGAACTTTGAGAGTTCTTCATATCCTCTAGATTTAAGGCTTCTGTCAGGTATAAGGTTTCCAAACTTTCCAAGGCTGTCAAAACTTACTTGATTATATTTATATAGGGCTGTTTCTGAATTCTCTGTTCAATTTCGTTGATGTGTATTTTGATTCCTCTGTTAATTGCACATGATCTTTATTACTATATCTATCTAGAAAGTGTTAATATTTGGTAGTGATGTTCAACTTTATTTTTTCCTTCTCTCTGTCTCTCTCTCTCTTTTTTTTCCAAAAAGTTGTTTTTTAGCTATTTGAGGACCCTGCTCTTTCCATGCACATATCAGAATAAGTATATCTATATTGGCAAAAACCTTGTGGGTATTTTGACACAAGTTTTATTAAATCTTTACATCAATTTGGAAAGAATGTACATCTTTATAATGTTGATTTTAACAATCCATAAATATTTTGCCTATATAAATTTTCACAAAATTTTCTGTATAATTTCTTACACCATACCCTTTATAGCTGATCTTTTCTCTTGACATGCAGCAAAAATTTTTAAATATAAAATTTCTTTTCTTTATTTGAGAGATCCTTACTTAATTTATATACATCAATTCAGTACCACCTTCTTTTTATTCCCGTAGATTTTTATTAAGCTTTGGTACCTAAAAGAGTAAATCTCTGATCTTATTTTTCTAGAAAATAACCTTTATTATTATTATTAATTTGCTTCTCTTATAAATTTCATAATTAGCTTCCTGATTTCTATGAAATAAAAGATTAAAACTGAATTAAATTTAGAGATTAATTTCGATTTAAAGATCAGTATATTAATGACAAGGAGACTTCCTAACCTTAAGTATGGTATATTTCTTTGATTATGGAAACTTACTTAACATCCTTCAATAAAGTTTTATTATTTTTACTAAGGTCTTTCATGTAGTTTGTTAGATTTATGCCTATATTCTTTGTATCTCAGTTACTATTATCAATGTCATTATTTTAAGTTATACTTCCTAACTCTTTGATGTTGGTATAAAAAATGTACTTGGCTTTCTGATATTGATTTTATATCCAATAATACTTAGGAATTCTCTTTAACTCTATTACACAAATGATAAAGAGACTAGAGTATGGGAGAATGGAAGATGACTTCAAAGTGTGTGGAGTCAACCAAGGAGTAAAATCATAGATTCCTGTCTTTTAATTCTCATTTGCTTTAATCATACACAGCACAGTCTGATCATTGTTCCCCTTTTGTTTTGGGCACTGGAACATCAAAAATGAATCCAGCTACCCCTCACAAATGTATGGATGGTAACGAATGTCTTCTTGTGTGTTCCTTTTACCTGTATGTTTACTTCATTTCTGCCATTCACTTACCCCAACTTTATATACAATCATTAATAATTGTTGAGCTATTTTCACATGTTTTAAGAAACTAATCAAGTTGTCAATGATTCCACGAAAAGTAGATGGCAAAACCAATAATAGAATCTAGAAGTTTTGACTTCAAAACTTGCGTTGAACTATTTGACTACTGGTAACTACAAAGACATTTTTTTAAATATGACAAGACAATGTATCTATGTTTAATATAGCAATCAGTAGGAGAAATACAATATATGTTCCTTAGTAAAGGTGTGGAAGGTTGGTTTCTTTACAGATGACTGTGTCATAAACATGAAACCTATCCAGGCTGAAGAATTTAGAATATATCACAATAATTCAGCTATTTGTATGATTTTGAACACAGACGGCCTTCATTAACATGGAAAGAGTAAAGGTACATTTATGTGATAGTTTTATGGCAGAATCAATGATACTTAGAACTTAATTACAATGACGAACTAGGCACATGTAGGAGGAAAATTTGACTCTAAGTCTTCTGACATGAATGACCAGGTATATGGTGAAATAGAAAAGAGAAAATGGCAGCATTTTATGGATAATCAATGGTCAATTATGAATAGGTTAAGCTAGAATATGTACAAAACTTTAAGGTAGGAATATCTAGTGCATAGTTCGACATATGGGGAAGAGCTGGGTATTTGGGGGGATTTGATATAGATATTTCAAGTCATCAGCATAAAGGAAACTTGAAACCATGGTATCTGATAAAATTTTTTAAAGAACATATAGATAGAGAAAACAAAAACAAGAATAGGCCAAAACAAACCCTAGCACCCTTGACAATTAAGGAAAAAGTTGAATGAGGTATACATGGAGACCAAGAAGGAACAGTATGATATAAAAAAGTAGTTCAGAAAGGGTTCTATGAGGAAGTAGTGAGCAATTATTCAGGTCAGTCTATATGAGGAGGTCAAGTAGGATATGATTATAATTATGGCACTGAATTTCATTAAAGTGGGGGGTGTGGATGATTCAAATGAATCAGTCAGTAATGGAACTTGGCGTAATGCTATCATTTTAAAAGTTAATTTTTAAAGAAAAAGAGTTAAATGGTAGCTTTGATATTAATTTTGTAAAAATTGCCAATTTTGTTATACTCTTCAGACATCAGAGCTGTTTTATTTTGTTTCATAGTCTATGTGAATAAGCCATCTAAATATTTGAGAGAAGAGGAAAATTGGATTGATTTAATCCTTATGAGTTTAAAAGGTGCTTAATACTAACATAAAAGATCATTAATTTATCTAAAAGGAGGATGAGGTTAGGTAGATTTTTGAATATCAAAGAATGGAATAACAATAATGTTAGATTTTGTGTTTCTATATGTTGTTCCAGAGATGACAAAATGATTTCTGTTAGGTTTTAGATTTGTCTGTCCAATGCTGTAACATTATACAAGTCCCTTGTCTCTCAAATTTTCACCTGTAAATGATGACATGAGCCAAAAAGCTTTCACTAAGCACTTAATTGGGCTAGGATTTGGGCTGTAAAGAACTTCACATGCATTATCTCATTTAAACTTTCTACCAAGCTAAAGAAATAAATATGACCATAGTGGATCTCAATTTGTAAATGAGGAAACAGCGACTTGCCTGAGGTAGAGGAATTGAGATTCAAAATTCTGGAGTCTACACTTACTTACTGGGTCATGTCTTTTCTCTAACAGGAAGAGTAACTTGATATTGACCTAATAAAGACTTTGCTGAGGCTTAGATATGATAAAACATGGAAAGTGTTTAGATGAATGCCAGTCTGTTATTAGTTTCAAATAGATTTTGCTGTTAAAATTATAGCTTTTGTTATGTGACTTCTTTTGAGTCCTGTGGATACTGAATAGTTAATTCTAATTTTTCCTACCTCAGTGAAATTGTAACTTAAAAGTCATGCATTTAACAAGAGGCATTAGTTCTTTCTGCCTGTATTATATATGCACATATACAAACGTATTGCATCCATATATTTTGTTCCCCATATTTTTCTACATTTTTAATGATAATTCCGATTTCCATCTGTTCACTGTCATATTAAACTAAAATTGAGACAATTTGACTAGGTACTGCTTCCTCACTATTTCTTCATTTGACCTGAAAATCTATTATCAAAAGCTCTACAAATTGAATCATTATACCGACTTTCACAGCACATTTTGGTTCAATTGCAATATCTCCATTGCTTCTGAAAGCAATTGAAATGAAAAGAAATCATGCCTTCATACTTCATGAACATGTGGGTTTCCTGTCAGACCAGTGTGTTATCAACTTATTTCAAAGAGTGAAACCAAACTACCAGAACAGATTCATCTCTATCTGGACATCTTACTTTGGTAGTTTGGCAAGAGCACTGATCTCCAAGGTGCTCCATCAGGATGACGTACAGGAGACATTTTTCCATTTCAGATAGGGAGTGACTGTTCATTGATACTGAAAGAAAAATAACTCGCAGCAACTTGCTATCATAGAGGCTCCAACAGCGGGCATACCCTTTGCCACTTTGCAAGTAAAAATGTTTATATATCTCACATTTATTCATTTGTTTGTCATCTGTTGAGTTGATGAATTAACCAGTTCTGTAAATTGTTTCTATCTCAGCTTTAGCTTTTACCGTCTGTGTGATCTTGGACAGGATCCTTAAGTCTCCAAACTTTAGTTTTCTCTTCAGCAAAATAGGGAGAATAAATCATGCCTTCCTAAAGTTGTTAAAAGATTATCTAGGTGCACTTAGACTTTCCAACATTTGATATATGTCATGTCCTCTACCTCCCCTTAAATACATGAGTGTTTCTACATTTCTCTCTATTGTTTGAGATTATTGTTTTTCTTACGACTTGAAAGATTTTTATCTGGGAAAGAGGTTCATTGAGATGCCCCACTCTGTCCCTTAGGAAGGGTCTTTAGGCTCTTATTGTTCTAGAATCCAATTCTCTAGGTGCTCTTGGAGTTGCAGTAGTTTTCAAAAAAATATGTAAAGAGATCAGTGTAAAATTGGAAAGCTCAATATGAAACTAGAAAACTCTCCATAATACTACTTAAATTGCAGATTAAATTGCATATCAGATAAACCTGGAAACTCCACAATGCTGCCTAAATTGTCAAGGAGAGTTTACCTAATAAAGGCATTGAGTTCAAAATAGCTAACAAACAAATAAAAGAATCATCACTGTGGATAACAATAACATAAATTTGACTATTTATCTTAACTTCAAACTGACAATGATGCCCTCCCTGTCAACACAGTGAAACATAAAGTCTCAAGTTGGGGAACATAAAACCCTGAGTCCTGAGCTCAAGAACTCATTTCCTTGATTTAGCATGAATTGGGTTTTAGTAACTTTTCCAGGTTATATAAATCTTCAAATGATGATATGAAAAAGTATTCCTAATAATAAGACTTGCTTCCAAATTTATTTCAACATCATTAATGCTACGGTGTGTATTTTCCAACCAGTTGTTACAGGGTTATTTGTTTTGTTGTGTTTTGTTTTTTAATCTGACATCTAGATTATCATTTTTCTCTACCCTCCTGAGCAGGACAGAGTCCATGATATCTCTGTTGAGAATTCAGGTTTATAAACCTGGATTGGATTTGCTATTGTTTCTGTTTTAGAGTTTATAACCCTTTTTGTAATGCAGTTCATGGTGTTCCTACCTTGTCTTGAAATATATAACATTCCCATTTTATTTGCAAAGATGATGTGTCTCAGAGAGTTTAAATTTAATAGGATTTCTGTGAAAGTTCTTCTATCCATCTACACTTAGTTTGAAACATGTTCTGATACAGTAACCACCTATTTTCCCCCCTTTCTTCCCCACCATTAATGTTTTCCCACACTTTGTTTCCAAAATTTGATTGTGTCTTAGGTTGTCTGTACTTTTTTTACCCACACTTTTGACACCAAATTTGTGGGGATTTATTCCCATACAGACCGATTTTCCAACTCTCTGGACCCCAATTTTGTGTTCTATAATTTAATTCAGTTTTGACACTAACTATTGTACCCATGGTTTAAGGGCTCTCTCCCACGAGGCTGTCACCACGTGACATGCCACTCACAGGCCTCAGGTTGCTGTCTGTACCTCTGACCTGTACTTCTGGCTTTTAACCCAGGCATTCCACAACCGCCTCCTCAGTTTTAACAACTTGGCTAGAATGGCTCACAAAAATCATGAGAACACTTTACTTACTATTACCAGTTTAGTATCAGGAATAGAACTCTGGAACAACTAAACAGAAAAGGTATACAGGGCATGGTCCAGAAGGGTCCCAAACATAGTAGCTTTTCTGTCCATGGAGTTGAAGTATGCCAACCTCCTGTCACGTGGATGTATTCACCTGAACCAGAAGCTCTCCAAACCCTGTTTAGGGTTTTTCATGGAAGTTTTATTACATAGGTATGATTAGTGAAATCATTGCCCATTAGTGATTGGGTTAATCTTTTGTCCCTTTCCTTTCTCCAGAGGTCCAGGTGTAAGGCTAAAAGTTCCCACTCTCTAATCACCGGTTGGTTCTTCTGGCGACCAGCCCCCATCCAGAAAGTATCTAGAGACCGTCAAGAGTAGCTTTATTAAAACAGGTTACTCATGTCACCCCTAACACTCAGGAAATCCATAGGGTTTAGAGCTCTGCATCAAAAACTGGGGACAAAGATGAAATATATATTTCTTATTGTGTCACAAGTTGATGTATTTTAAAGGGTTCTCTTGGTAGTTTGATGAAGTAAAAACTCTTTAGCTTTGGTCCCTGTGGCTAAGCAGTATTTTTTACCACTCTCCCTTGGTTTTGCTATGTGCTAGCTGTACTAGGTTTTCTGTCTCTCTGTTATTCTACAGTTCTGTACTCTCTTTCCCCATGGCCTTGAAAAAAAACCAAAGTTTCAGGTTTATAGAAAAAGCAAGCAGAAAGTAGAGTTCCCATCACCTATTAACATACAATGTGTCCTGTTATTAACATATGCATACACATTTTTTATAATTGAGAAACTAATATTGATACAATATTATTGACTACAATCTATAATTTCCATCAGGATTCTATGTTGTACCTTCTGTGGATTCTGACACATGCCTAATGATGTGAATCTGCCATTACAATGTCATAGTACCATACAGAATACTTCAACTACCCTAAAAATTATCTCTTGGATTTCAGCAGTTCACTTATCCTTTCCTCACCTCTGAACCCTTGGCGACCACTGATCTTTTAACTGTTTCCATAGTTTTGCCTTTTTCAAGAATGTTGTGGAGTTGAAATCGTACAGTGTGTAGCCTTTTCAGATGGGCTTTCTTTGACCCAGTACTAGACATTTAAGATTTTTCTGTCTTTTAGTGTATTAATAACAATTCTTTTTAGTTTTGAGTAATATTCTCTTGTCTGGAGGTACCAGAGTTTATTTTTCTCTTCACCTACTAAAGGATTCTTGGGTGCTTCCATGTTTTGGCAAGGAGTTCAATTGCTGACTTGTCTGCTAGGAGTATGTTTGGTTTTGTAAGAAACTACCAGGGGCTCCTGGTTAAGCCTCCGACTTCGGCTCAGGTCAGATCTCACGTTCCTGGGTTCGAGCCCCGCGTCAGGCTCTGTGCTGACAGCTAGCTCAGAGCCTGGAGCCTGCTTCTGGTTCTGTGTGTCTCCTTCTCTCTCTGCCCCTCCCCCACTCATGCTCTGCCTCTCTCTGTATCAAAAATAAATTAAAAAAAAAAAGAAACTACCAAACTGTTTTTCAAAGTGGCTGTACCATTTTGAATTCATACCAGCAATGTATGAGTGTCTGTTGCTCCAAATACTCACCAGCATTTGACATTCTTAAGTTCTCGATTTTGGCCATTCTAATAGGTTATGTTCATTGTTGTTTAAATTTTTTATTTTTACTGAAAATGTACTTTTCAGTAAAGTGAAGAAAAGCAGTTTTTATTTTTCAAATTAGTTTATGAATCTGAGCTTAGAAATGTCACATTTTATAGAAAATATTTTATGTGTATTTGTACATGAAGTTTGAAATGAATTGAAATTTCTATAGTAAATTTCCTTTCTTTTTTTCTTTTCTTTTGTTTTTATTTTTTTAGTCATTGACACAGCATTAGGTTAGTTTCAGGCATACCATATAATGATTCAACAACTCCATATATTATGGTATGCTCACTACAAGTGTAGCTAACGTGGAGCCATGCAATGCTATTACAATACCATTCAATATGTTTTCTATATTGTACCTTTTATTAGGGTGATATACTCATGCCATAACTGGAAACTGTATCTCCCACTCCCCTTCACTGATTTTGCCCATCCTTGTATCTTTCCCTCTGGCAACCATCAATCTGTTCTCTGTATTTATAGATTTCATTCTGGTTTTTGGTTATTCATTTTGTTTTTTAGATCCCACATAGAAGTGAAGTCATATGGTATCTATCTCTCTCTGTCTGACTTATTTCAATTAGCAGAATACCCTCTACGTCTATCTGTGTTGTCACAAATGGCAAGATCACATCCTTTTAATGACTGAGTAATATTCCATTGTGAAAATATGTACCATATCTTCTTTATCAGTATGTCTATGGATAGACATTGGAGTGGTTTCTGTATCTTAGGTATTATATGTAGTGCTGCAGTAAACTTAGGGGTGCATATGTCTTTTTGAATTAGTCTTTTTATTTTCTTTGACTCCTACTGACATATGATGTAGAATATCTTTTCATTTGCTAATTATCTATATGTTTTCTATGGTGAGGTATCTGTTAAAGTCCTTGGCCCATTTTCTAAAAATTCCAGTGTTGGTTTTCTTATTGTTAAGTTTTAAGAGTTCTTTGTATATTTTGGATAACATTTCCTTATGAGTGTGTTTCGCGCTTATTTCTCCTAGTCCATGACTTGTCTCCTCGTTCTTTTGACACTGTCCTTTGTAGAACAGAAGTTTTTTAAGTTTAACAAAATCCAGCTTATCATTTTTTTCTCTCTCTCTTGGATTATGCTTTTGGTATTGTACCTTAAATGTCATTGTCAGAGCCAAAGTCACCTTGTTTTTTTCCCCCTAGGTTATTTTCTATGATTTTATAGTTTTGTATTTTACATTTAGGTGTATAAAACAATTTTAGTTAATTTTTGTGAAGTGTGTAAGATCTGTATTTAATTGCAAGTTTTTGCAAGTGACTATCTTCTTGTTTTAACACCATTTGTTAGAAAGACCATCTTTTCTCCATTGAATTGCCTTTGTTCCTCTGTCAGAGGCCAATTGATTATAATTGTATGAGTCTATTGTGGGGATCTTTATTCTGTTCCATGTATTTTCCATTCATTTGCTAATCCCACAGTGCCTTAATTACTATACCTGTATAGTAAGTCTTGAAGTTGAATAGTGTCAATTTTCCAACTTTGTGCTTTTCCTTCAATATTGTGTTGGCTGTTCTGTAGCTTTTGCTTCTCTATATAAACTATAGACTCATTTTGTCAATATCTACAAAATAACTTTCTGGGATTTTAATTGAGATTATGTTGAATCTACAGATAAATTTGAGAAAAGCTTATATATTGACAATACTGACTATATTGACTGTTCCTTTCCTTAGACATCTAACAGCTCTTCATTTTTTCTTTGATATCTTTGATTTCTGTCATCTGAGTTTTGTGGTTTTCCTCATATAGATCCAATACATATACATTATTTTAGATCTATACATATTTACTTTTTTATTTGGTGCTAATGTAAATGTTTTGTGTTTTTCAACTTTAAATTCCAGTGTTTCATTGATTTTGTCTAAGAAAGCAGTGGGCTTTTGTATATTATCTTGTAGGCAACAAACTTGCTATAATTGTTAGTGTTAGGAGGGTTTTTTTTGTGTGTGTCATTCTTTGGGATTTCTTACATAGACAAACATGTCATAGGTGAGTAAAGACAGTTTTAGGTCTTCTCCCCAATCTGTACATATTTTATTTCTTGTTTTATTGTCTTAGCAAGGTATTCTATTATGATATTGAACAGAACTGGTGAGAACAGACATATTTACTTTCATTTTGTTAGCAAGAAGACATCTATTTTTGCATTATGTGATTTAACTATAGTATTTTTTAATGTTCTTTACTAAGTTGGGGTGATAATCTGATAATCTTCTATTCCAAGTTTTCCTCATGAATAGATGATGGATTGAGTCTATTGTTTTTTTTATCCTGCATCTATTTAGATCATATGATTTTTCTTGGGGAAGGAGGGTAACAGCATGTGATTCAAAAGTTGCCACTTCCCTTCCCTTAATTATTTGGCTCCTAAGGCTAAAATATGCTTCACTATAGTCTCCTGGATTTTTTTCTGAGCCAGAGAAATATGTTATGTAAGTCATACTTTGTTTTTGTGTTTGTGCATGTAAAGATGATGGTAACTACTACATCACAGTGAACTGCTAGATAGAGTAATCATTACATATCATCACTTGGTGGATGTACTCCAATTTCAGAAATACTAAAATGTGACCAAATATCCATGTTATAATTAGTGAGGTCTGTTATTAGTATCAAAAAGCACAATGTAAGTGCATAAATAAAATGTTAAAAAATTATTGGACCAGAAGAATTAGCACAAGAAATTCTGCCAGATTCCTAAGATCATTACATCTAGACACCAGTTCAAAAATAATTTTAAAAAATACATTGCACCAAAAATGCCCATGCTGGAAAAGGATTCTAAGAAAAATAGACAAATATGGAATATAAGTATACAATCATGAGAAATTCTTTCACAAATTTAATAAATCTAAAACACAAAACTTTCATTTTTAAATGTATACCATAAAGATTATGATCCAATGTGGTCAAGTGTTTTAAGACTGAATGAAATACCTAATTTATTAGGGTGATAAAATAGTAGAATGATTCTTTCAAATTTTATTTAATTTAGATATCAAAGTACGGGTGGTATACTAAATAAAACGAATTGAAAAATACAGAAAAAGAACAAAATAAGTGGAAGAAATAGTATATTTGATTTTGTTTTTTTTTCTAAAAGCTCTGAGTTCTGGACGGAACACTTAAGTAGTTTCTCTGGGAAAGAATTGGAGGATCTCTTTCAGGAAGGCTTTACCATGCCTGTTATCACATCTTGTTTTACAAGAAATGAGAGCGGCTACCTCACAAAAGACTCGGTTGGGATGGGAGATTTCTGATTACAAGTTCATTTGAATTCAACCTGGGATCCAAATTGCATAGGGAGTAACTCAAATTCTAAGAAAATGAAAGGTTTGATTGCAGTATCACCTCTATGGATAAACTATTTATTTTGAGAATAATATAAAGAGATAAAGGGACAAATTTAGCCTATAGGAGTTCGTGGGGGGATGTCACTGAGCAGGCTAACACCAGGAGTGCAGGTAGATTTGGTATGAAATCTGTAAATTCCTGAGATTGAACATACAGAAAACAACATTAACCCCTTGACAGATGTTTTCCTTTTGAGTAGAGCACCAATTCAAAAGGACCATCTAAACCCTGCTAAGTGAGAAACTATCTAAATACAATGCATAATACAAAGTCATGTTTCAGGAGTAGAAAGCAAGCAAATTGCAGTACCTGTGTAAAAGAGGATTATTTGTGTTTTCTGTGAAGACAAGAATTGTTATGCTTAAGACAATGTTATCCTAAAAGAGATGTACCAGTTTAAGTGTATTTGGCTTACTGCTAAATCAGCTTCTTAATTCTTCTGATCTGCTACAAAATTATCATGATCCTCAGAACATTGATAAAACCATGAACGCTTATCTCTTGCAAACCCATTTGGCAGAAATAGGACTGAACCTTTTTACTGGAAATCATTTATTCACTGATTTCTTTTAAATTTTTAAATTAAGAACCTATTATATAACAGTCATTGCAATTGGCTTTGTGGATGCAATATTGAGTGAACATCATTAAAACCCTGAAAAGTGCTATGATATACATTTTACACGATACACATGATATTATAAGAGTGAATGAGGGGCATCTTACCTAATCTACAAGGAAGGTAATCATTTTTAAGGAAGGCATGTTCATGCTACAATTTTGAAAAATAACTGGTAAAGGTATGCGAAGAACATGTGGGCCACAGAAGTAAAAGTAAAAGGCACTGATAGGGAATGGGAGGAAATGTCATGTTTTGAGTCAATCAGTTATTTATCAATAGGTGATATGTAGGTAGGTAGGTAGGTTCGCAGAGAAACAGATACTACTCCTGACCATCACTCTTAGAATTCCACAAGCATCCTAAATTTAACAATTAAGATTTCCTTATCCCACTCTTTTGTGTTACCTACTGAAGCTTAGTTTCTCTTTGTTAGGAACTAATAGCAATGGGTACACTGTGAGAAAAGACATCCTCAAAACCATCATCAGTAAAGACATTTTGTCTCTCTGTTTCTTGATCTCTTGGATGAGTTACCGCTGATCATGGTCTGTGGTTTGCCTTTTTTAAAGCAGATTGCAGAGATAAGCAAGTAAGACTTGATAGATAAAATAGTACCATGTCAAACATTAATTTCCAGTGCTCAGGGTTTGCCACCAGAAATGCTCACTCAAAATCCAATACTGCAAAAGATTTGATTTATAATCTTGTGGGCAGGAAAAAAATCAAATCCAGAGAATATTGCAACCTAAACTTGATACCAATATAACATAAATGGTTTACTTATATATGGACTATAAATATATAGTATATATATAGTATGTAAATACATAGTATGTAGTATAGTATTATATGCTATATATATCATATACTGTTTAGTAAATGATATATAGTATATAAACATAGTATAATATATAATCTATATTCTTTAATAAACTTAATTATTTCATCAATATAATCAGATGAGAAAACTATTAAAAACCATTCTAAAAAAAGACTTTAAAATCTGAGTTCTGAGACTGTTTCCTATATGTTGTTATCTTGAAGATTACTCAATACCTTTGCATTCATTAACTTTATTAAATGGCTAAATGAATACAAACTGACTAGTATAATTTCAGGAACATACAGTGTTCAATGAATGCTAACTGTTCAAAATTATTATTGTTTTTCTTGTTTATATTTCATGTCTGATTATAATGAATACTGATATTATATATTGAAGATATACTGTATATTACAGTCTAAACCCCTGTACCACAGCCTTACACAGTGGATATAGCCATGTAGTCAGTAGCAATCAGGAAAGCCTGGTGGTAGTAAATCTGGAAATCAAAGCAGTTGGGAGCCTTGGCTATCTAGAGCTTATTTCTGTGGTCTAAAATTATAAAATGTGAGGGGAAAAGTTGCTCCTAATTTACTTTGGTGATTTCTAATGGGGAACCATGCAAGCAGAACAGCTAGTACCTTTTGTCTTTGTTTATAAATCTGAAGGTCCCATTTTGCCTTTTGTAAAGTCAAATTAATTATGTTCTAGATTATACAATATAAATTCTTCGTGTAAGGTAATACCTGAAAAGCAACAATTAAGGCCCACTTGAATATGCATCTATTAATATGGATCCTACCCATAATTCTTGCACATTATTTCATCATGCCTTTCCCTCTAGACACTAGACTTTAATATCTATTGTTTGATGACAACAAATCCCATGTTAATATAACTAATGTGGCAAGAATGGATCCCACAGAGGCCTAAACAAGATAGTTTTGAGCCTCTTCTAAATTGAACATAATCCTAGAAGACCACAGTATGCATAGATTCATTGCTGAATTCCTTATCCACTTCTTATAATATTACCTTATAGATTTTTTATGTGTATAATAATGGAAATTTTGTCCTTCAGAAATACACAAATATCATAATTAAACAATTGTTTATATATTGAGTTGTCATGTAATAAGATATGTACATTCATATTTATGTTTAGAAAAACATATATAAAAATGATTTTAATTTTTGCATAACATTGCTCTGAATGGATTATCTACCATGCCTTTAACAAACCCTTGGTTATTGCATGTGTAAGTTACTCAGATTTTTCTTACTATAAGTAGCACTGTATGAAATATCCTTATTATATTTTTTCATATTTGCATGAGTATTTACTTAATATTCCTTAGTAAAAATGAGGGGTACCTGGGTGGCTCAGCTGGTTAAACATCTGACTCTTGGTTCTGGTTCAGTCATGATGTCATAGTTTAGTGAGTTCGAGCCCCACATTGGATTCTGCAATACAGTGTGGAGCCTGCTTGGGATTCTCTCTCTCCCTCTCTCTCTCTGTCCCTCCACCACTCTGTCTCTGTCTTTCTCAAAATAAATAAACTTTAAAAAACTTGTTTAATTAGTAAAAATGAAAAGCAATTTTCTTGTAGGATCGTTTCCGACTATATATTCAAAATATAAAAATGTGCATGCTCATGAAACTATGTGTTCTCTTAACCCATAATTTCACTCGTGTTTTTATTAAATGCTTCCCTTACAACATTCTTTGAACTTACATGTACATGGATTCATGTAATTACTTGCACAAACAGATTTTTTCCCCTGCAGTTCCTATTATGCTTTCTTGAGTAGTTTTTTCCATGTGCCCACTTAACATTTTTGTTTTTGAAAAGCTCTCATCTATTCTCGTTCTGTTTTCTTATGAGTGAAATTTGTGATCATTTGTTTAGATTCTAAAGTAAAATCTGTCATTTTCTTCAGTGATGTTTTTCAGTTATATCTATATTTGGAAATGCTTGGCATTCTAAAAGAGTTAATGTTTCAATAAATATTGATCCTTCCCTTTTACCTATTTATAACCATTTTCTTGATTTTCCTTCTCACTTGTTGGTTTCAGTTCTGGTAGTGTTGGCAAAAGCAAATATCACTGTCTTATATTTGAACACTTCCAACTTTAGAGAAGAATTTACAAACTGGCCTGTGAAAAATTATTTCTGAAAAATTTTAGTACATTTTCCAAATGCCTTCTTACTTACACTGGGATAGAATTAAGGTCCATTGGAGAGAAGTTATGTATCTAAATTTATATTAGGAGGAAGAAGATTCTCCTATAACATCAAGTATCCTAATTTTGTTAGCTTGTTCTGCTCTGATGGATTGATTTGTTCCAAATATTCCACTAATCATTTTAGAAATGCCAGATATGCATGCTGTTACTTGCCTGTTGGACCAGTAATCTCTCATAGTATTCTTTAATGTTGACTCTCAATTTGGCCTCAGAATTCTTCTCAACATGCTCTCCTACCCTGGATAGTAACTAACATGCTATTGAAATTGGCAAATGCAATAAAATTTGTATACTATCCATGCCTACGCTCTGTTTCCTGCTTTTGCATTTAGATTATATACTATGGGTATATATGTGTGTGTGTATTTCATTATCACGTTTGACTTTGAACATATTATTCCTTTAACTGGTGTCATAGTCTTGCCTCCTTTCTATTTTGAAGGAAGAACCAAAACATACCTAAAAACAACAACAACGACAAAAAGCAGAACATGCCTTAATAGCAAGTAAAATATTCTGACATCACTTGGGTACATAGACACATAGTCTCATTCAATCCATTTTTGCTTTTAAAACATTTATATACTGTAAAATTAACTTGTGGCATACAGTCATATGACTTGAAAAATGCACAGTCATATATTTACGATGATCAAGATTCAGATCTTCCATCATCTCTTCCCACCCACATTCCTTTCTGTTGCCATTGTGGTCACTTCCTCTCAACTCTCATAACTCATAGGAACTATAGGTCTGTTCTCCATTCCAATCCTTTTACCTTTTCTAATATGTCATAGAAGTAAATTATATACTATATAGCTCTTTGGGTCTGACCTCTTTCACATAGAAAAATGCATTGGAAATTCATCTATATTGTTATGTGGATCAGTAGTCTATTCCTTTTGGTTTCTAGGTAGTGTTCCATTGTTTGGAACTATAAGAGTGGATGCATTCACCTGTTTGGATTGTTTCACATGAATGGTAAGTCTGAACACTTCCATAAAAATTAGAATACAGAGATGTTTGTGTGTAAGCTTAAGTTTTTATTTCTTTTTGGATAAAGTAGTAGAGAGCAGTAAGTGAAAGTTTAACTTTATAAGAAAATATCATACAGTGTCCCAAATTAGCTGTAGCATTTTGCATTCCCACTGCAATATATGGAAGTTTTGATTGTTCTTAATGTTCACCAGCCCTTTCTATTTCACTCTTTAAAGTAATTATAAATGGAAAAATTGTAAATAATTTCTATAATTTTATAAATAAAAATCTCAGTTGATAGAGAAATAGTATGAATAGGAATTTCAAATTTGAGATGAATGAAATATATAGCAATGAAAGGTGGCAGCTAATGAATCAATAATTATCAAATTGTAAGATTTTCTTCCTTCCAACTGCATATAACTTGCATGAACTTGATTTATATTGTGACATATCAACTTGATGATAGCACTTTGGTCAGATAATATACTTTGTGGTTTTAAATAGCCTTTTCCTAAAAACTAATCCTGTTGTTGACTTTATCAGGTGTTTGTCATCAGTAACCTTCCTTAGTTAAGGGTCTGTTTAATCTTTTACCCAATTCTTAATTGAGTTATTTATTTTCTCATTCTTGATCACTTTATTATAATCTTGATTTCTTTGGATTAGCTCAGGATAAGGCCCTTTATGCCCCATTTTAGACTACTGTTGAGCAAATAGATGGTTAACAATTACTAACAAGTTAGATGATTATAGTGAAACAGTCATCATTCATTTATTATTGGCGAACATAGAATTCTTAAAAGACTACATGGGGGGGATAAAAAATACATTCAGTAAATATGTTGAATCACACCTTACTTAATGAAGCAAACTCAGCTAACATAGAACTTCAGGCAGTTGCTGAAATTTTAAAGATGCTTGCGAGGCCAATATAAGTATTGGAAAATATGTTCATATATATACACATGTGCACCTTTAAATATATAGACCATTCAGGCCCTCACTTAGAGATCATTTACTCCTTATTTTACAAATAATTCTGTCAATTTGTGCTTGCAATTCTTAAATCATGGACAAGAAATTTGAATTGAAGTAGACACTATTAAGACAGATTCAATACTTTATTACAAGGGAAGATTACTGATAATCTTTTAGGGAGGTGAATAAGGTATGCATAAGAATATAATAATTTTTTAAAGCGAGCAGTTTGGGGTGAATCCATTTAAAAATTGATATGTAACATACTCAATATTTCTATACTATGGTGAGATAATACATTGTGTACATGACAAATGTTAAAAATTGAAAGTAGCATGTTTAACATTCTCTGCTTAATAGTGGAATCTGTTTAAATTATCTTAAAGAAAAGATAATTTGTATTTCTGTAAAATGTAGAGATTGTTAATAGGTGGTGATGGAAATGAACTAATTTAGAGTTCACAACTGGAGCTACAGTCTCTTATATGTTACAAGTAATTTGCTGACAATGTTACATAAACCTATCACTGTATCTTAACATTTAAGGAAAAGAGCTTCGGCTACAGTAAGATTGATGCTAAAGGTAATTGGAATACTAACTTTGAAGTAGCAGAAAATAGTAAAACAGCAATGAAGAAACACTTTTTAGTATCATAGAAAATAACATATGCTTGTTTGTAAGTAGAAATTCAAAGAAATATAGGGACACCTGGGTGGCTCAGTCGATTGAGTATCCGACTTTGGCTCAGGTCATGATCTCACGGTTTGTGGGTTCTAGACCTGCGTCGGGATCTGTGCTGATGCTCAGAGCCTGGAGGCTGCTTCAGATTCTGTGTCTCCTTCTCTCTCTGCCCCTCCCCCACTCATGCTCTGTCTCTCTCTGTCTCTCAATATAAATAAATGTAAAAAAAATTTTTTTTTAATGAAGAAATATGTTTTGGAAATGGCCAAGATGTACTTTCTGCATACCTTCAGGTTTACATATTATTCCTAATTATTTATTTGAATGTCTTGGAAATACCCAGTGTTCTGTTTTGATGCAATGTTGTTCATTCACATGCCAGTCCCAGGATACCCAGGGAATGCCTTATTGTTGATTGTAGCTCAGTCTTACTAATACTGAGTATTGCTATTTGTTAAAATCCAAACTCTTTTCTTTTTAATTTTAGGATGAGTTGGTTTTACCCAATTATTCCTTTTGTCTTTTCTTCTGATTTCAAGTTGTTACTTCCATCATGCCATCTTCTTTTATTCAGTTTCCTAGTTTCTTCAAAGAACTAGAAACTTTTAAGAAAGGATAACTTGAGAGTTTGATTCAGACATTAGAATTACAAATAAGTCAAAATACCCACCCTCTTTTATAATAAGTAAATGTTTCAGATAATTGCATGTATTTTATTTCTTATAAATCATCTTCTTAACAGATGATACCCTTTACGTTCAGTGAGTTTTCTAAGTGTGACAGAAATTAATGTAACTCTCAAGAATCACCACACATCTGAATAAAGATGACCTCTTGGTTAATAGAGGTAATTTGAATTCATTGTACTTTTGAGATGAATGCATTATGCAGCTTTCTATTGGCAGGTGACTAATCAATATGTATCCTATTGTGAGGAGTTTTATTCTTGCCATCCACTTCTAACTTCCTTGACCCTGATTTATATCTTTGTTGTACTAACTTAATTCAAATAATTTGCTGTCTTGGGTTAAATAAATTATTTCAATAGAAATATTCAAAAGAGCAATAGGAGTTTCAGAGTTAAATATATTCATTCCTAAACCTGAATTTGGCACCGCATGTCTGGGTAATTGTTGGCACTTTATAGCAAAACACTTAGCTTGATCAATTGTAGCGTTCTCAGTAAAATCCCAGAGCTCATCTCTAGGAAGAACATACGGTTAAAGCAAGGCGGGTGGAGGGTGAAGGATGTTAAAAATTGCTTGGCTGAGTCTGACATTTTACCTTTTAAATATTAATTATACTGTGGGCTTCTTCCTATTTACATACCTAAGTGTTTGCTTGGGACATAAATGGTACTAAATTGTCTTGAGAAAGCCATAGAACAGCTTTGTTAGATAAAACTTCTTGCAGCTGGTAATTTTTGGCAATTAATATTATGAATGCTAATGTGATGGGGAGAAGGGAAGACACTTCCAGGATGCCACTTATCTCTGTAAAACGAAAGAAAATGTCAGAAGTGGTGAGCCTGCTGAGAGTATTACTTCTGGGAAGGAAATAGATGGCAAATGTTAAAATTATCATATTTATGGACAGGGTAGAATTTTAAGACTGGAGTATCTAATAAATAGTCTAGTAAATAGGGTTTATTGTAAATATTTTTAAATGCTTGTTTTGGATTGTTTAATATAACAATGAAGGCTTTTTTAAATAAAGTTATACTGGGTGTATTACTGGCCCAAAGTAATAAGTAAAAGCAGACTCACATTAATTAGCTCATTTGATTATCTCAACTGGTGAAAAATTAGGGGCAGTTCTGTTGATGCTTAGGGCCAGTGGTTAAGATAAATATTAAAATGAGATCTATATTAAGATAAAAAGTGAGCTTGATACAAAATATTAAAATGAGATCTATATTAAGATAAAAAGTGAGCTGAATACCTCAAAATGTGAATGCCTAAAATTATGGGAGAAACCATCATCAGCAGAACTATTTATTGGAATCTGCTATTGATACCCCAGTGTTCATAGCAGCACTGTCAACAATAGCCAAAACGTGGAAAGAGCCTAAATGTCCATCACCTGATGAGTGGATCAAGAAGATGTGGTATATATATACAATGGAGTATTACATGGCAATGAGAAAGAATGAAATCTGGCCATTTGTAGGAAAGTGGATGGAACTCGAGGGTGTCATGCTAAGTGAAATAAGTCAGGCAGAGAAGGACAGATACCATATGTTTGCGCTCATAGGTCTAACAGGAAAACAGGAGAAACCTAATGGAGGACTAGGGTGAAGGGAAGAGGGAAAGAGAGTTGGGGAGAGAGAGGGAGAGATGCAAAACTTGAGAGACTATTGAATACTGAAAATGAACCAACGGTTGAAGGGGAAGGGGCAGGGGGAAAACAGGTGGTGGTGATGGAGGAGGGCACTTGTGGGGAAGAGCACTGGGTGTTGTATGGAAACCAATTTGACAATAAACTATTTAAAATAAATTTAAAAAAATTTTTAAAAAGGAATCTGCTATTGACTTAGTAGAATTGTCATTGTAAGTTTCAAAATCGTTACATTCTCTTATGCTTTCCATATGACTAAGAAACATAGCTAGACCATCATTGCTCACTAGGCTGTGGAACTTAAACCAGATTCACTCATCACCAGAAAGAATGTAAAGGGGGAACAATAAGAAGCATTATTAACATAGGCATTGTTTACAATTCAGAAATGAAAATAAATGATCACTTTGCACATTTTCCATTTATGATTTGAGGAACTCTGAGTTTCAGCTTATACTAATATCTCTGAAGATTTCAAATGGCCAAGTAATACCATTTTATAAACTCTTAAGAAATACATAGTTTTAAATATTCTGTAGTATATTTTGACTCAGGTACAGGCTTGAGTTAAGTGACTGCGGAAAAAAATGGTATTTTGGTCAGTAAGGAAGTAAGTCTTCTTTTTATGTTAAAACATAGCAATAGGAATAGATTTACTTATCTATTTTACTCTGTTCATTTGTATGTGAAGAAATAATGATGGGGAATTTTACAGAAATAAAATAAACATTCCCAATTTTGTGTGATAGTCTAAATCTCCAGTTTCAATTATTCTGTCCTATAATGTCTACAAAAGCATTCACAGGTGGCATGCCATGTATACTAATTTTTGGTCTGTTAAACATCGTCACTATATAAAGAAACCAAAAATGATAAATTAAGAAAACATTCTTCTTTTTATTTTAATGTATCAAATCTTTATTAAACAACTGCTTTATATTCTCAGATCTATAAAGAGAAGGAAGTAAATAATATTGCTCTGTGTTAAAGAACCTGCTTAGCTTTCTTTTCAGAAACAAATCTTGAATGTGAAATAATAAAAAGTGAAACATAAGTGGCCCCTGGAAAGGATACATA
This sequence comes from Suricata suricatta, assembly GCF_006229205.1. Classification (NCBI taxonomy): domain Eukaryota; kingdom Metazoa; phylum Chordata; class Mammalia; order Carnivora; family Herpestidae; genus Suricata; species Suricata suricatta. Next base: position 44,131,914 of record NC_043712.1, on the reverse strand, counting down.
CAAAATACCATACCATAAAGAGTTGATTTGAACAGTATATAAGGAAGAAATACCAGAATTTTTTCCAGTTAGGTAGCACTAAGCACTGATAATGCAAGACTGATAGTGTGCTCTGGTTTGGAATTCATCACTGGATGCCTAAAATTCCTTTGACGGGTTGGGGGATAGCCTTATGAAATCACAGTATAGTTAAATCTTTACACATACAAATGTTTGTTTGAGGTTATTAATCATAGCAAACAACTTGAAAATAATTCTAGATGAATGGATAAATACAATATGCAATGCTATATATCTTTATTTGCTTGGGTTGCTATACCAAATACCATAGACAGGGTGCCTTAAACAGTAGAATTTATATTTGTCTCCATTTTGGAGGCTGAGAAGTCCCATAATCTGTTGTCAGCTAACTTGGTTCTTGATGAAGACTCTCTTCCTGGCTTGTATCATCACATGGGAAAAGGGAGGAAAGGGATATATATACACTCAATATGTCTTTCTAAATGAAAGTTTAAATACAATCCCAATCAAAATCCTAGTATTATGTTTATAATGTAAAAATTGACAAGTGGATTCTAAAATTCTTGTGGAAAATCAAAGGACAAAGAATAGCCAAAACAACTTTCAAAAGAAAGTTGAAGGAATATATGGCCTTGATTTTAAGACTTACTATAAACACATATTAATCAACACATGAAAATATTGGCATCAATAAAACAGATAAAAGCAGCAGAGTAGAAACTGCAGAAATAAACATGTAAATAAATGATTGACCTTCAGTAAAGGTACAAAAGCAATGCAATGGAGACGGAATAATCTTCTAAATGAATTCCTGCAGCAATTGGATATCCATAGTCAAAAAAAAAAAAAAGAAGAACTTCTGAAAAATAATTCAAAATGGACCATATGCCTCAATGAATAAAACCCCTAAAGCTAAAAATTACAAAATGAAACAGGAAATAAATATTTTTTGATTCAGCAAGCATTTCTTATTTACACCACAAGAATAACCAGTAAAAGAATAAATGGATACATTGAATTTCATTAAAATTAATAGCATCTTTTTTTAAGGAGTCTCCATACTGTTTTTTTTTCCCACCCTACAACCCAGAAATGCACTACTAGGCATTTATCCAAAATATACAAAAATGGCAATTCTAAGGGGCACATGCACCCCAATGTTAATAGCATCACTATTAACAATAGCCACATATGGAAAGCACCCAAATGTGCATCAACTGATAAGTGGATTAAGAAGATGTGGTATATATATTCAATGGAATACTACTAGGCAATCAAAAAAAGTGAAATGATGCCATTTGTAACATGGATGAAACTAGAGTGTATTATGCAAAGTGAAATAAGTCAGGCAAAGAAAGACAAATATCATATGCTTTCACTCATAGGTGGAATTTAAGAAACACAACGGATGAACATAGAGGAAGTGTAGGAAAAATAAAATAAAAACAGAGAGAGAGGCAAACAGTAAGAGACTCTTAAATATAGAGAACAAACTGGGAGTTCCTAGAGGGGAGATAGATAGCAGATGGGCTAGATGCATGATGGGCATTAGGAGGGCACTTGTTGGGATGAGCACTGGGTGATATATGTAAGTGATGAATCACTGGCTTCTATTCCTGAAACCAATTTTACACTGTATGTTAACTAACTTGAATTTAAATAAATACATTAAAAAATTAATAGCATCTTTTCCAGAAAAGCTATTGAAAAGACAATACCACGTAGAGTACCATGTCATCTGTAAAAAGTGAAAGTCTGACTTCTTCTTTACTGATTCTGATGCCTTTTATTTCCTTTTGTTGTCTGATTGCTGATGCTAGGACTTCCAGCACTATGTTAAACAACAATGATGAGAGTGGACACCCCTGTCATCTTCCTGATCTCAGGGGGAAAGTTCTCAGTTTTTCTCCATTGAGGATGACATTAGCTGTGGGCTTCTCATAAACTGCTTTTATAATGTTTAGGTAAATTTCTTCTATTCTGACTTTCTCAAGGGTTTTATCAAGAAAGGGTGCTGTATTTTATCAAATGCTTTTTCTGTATCTATTGACAGGATCATATGGTTTTTATCTTTTCTTTTGTTAATGTGATGTACCTAACAGAGGACCATAGGGAGGGGAAGGGGGAAATAGAGTTGGGGAGAGAGAGAGATGCAAATCATGAGAGACTATTGAATACTGAAAACAAACAGAAGGCTAAAGGGGGAGGGGGAGGGGAAGGGAGGTGGTGGTGACGGAGGAGGACACTTGTGGGGAATAGCACTGGGTGTTATATGGAAAACAATCTGACAATAAACTATTAAAAAATAAAAATTAAAAAAAAGAAAAGACAATACCAAGACTGGAAGAATATATTAGCAACTAGTATTGAAAATTCACGAAGAAATGTCAAAACTCAGTAATAAGATGACAAATCAGATGAACAGAAATTTTAAAAAAGATACTTACATGGCAATTAACCCATAAAAACCACCAACATCATGTCATTAGGGTAATGCAAATTAAAATTCTAGGATAATATTACATACCTAATCTATCACTAAAACTGGAACCCTATGTCAGAAAAGTTTCCCTGTTCCTTAAGGAGTTAAATATTCACCTACTGTATGAAGTATGTGGGTAGCAGTAGGGGGAAAAAGGAGAGAAGGAAGGAGGGAGGATTGTGCACACTCACATGCTCTCGTATCTTTTATAAAGGACACTAAGCATCATGAAGAACCTGTCCCTATGACCTCATCTCTACCTAATTACCTCCCCAAGGTATCATCTCTGAATACTGTCAGACTCAGGGATTAGGACCTCAGCATGGAAATTTTGGAGGAACACAGTTCATAGAGCTGTGAAAAACTAAAATGTATATTCAGCATATTTGCATAGCCCATTCATGTAGCATTGTTAAGTGACAAAGCAATTGAAAATTAACCAAAATAGGCTATTAAGTCTATAAAAATTGATACAGTAAAAAGCATTGAGGTGCCTGGGTGACTCAATCAATTAAACATCTGACTTTAGCTCAGGTCATGATCTCATGACTTGTGAGTTCGAGCCCCTGTCCAGCTCTGCACTGACAGTGTATAACTGCTTGGGATTCTCTCTCTCTCTCCCTTTCTCTGCCCTTTCCTCCCCTCTGTTTTTCTCTTTCTATCCCTCTATTTCAAATAAGTAAACTTTAAAAACAATTTATTAAAAATTATTAAAAGGAGACCCTAAAGGTAGTTCCAAGGGAAAAGAATCTCAAAGATTTTCTAAAAATTCTTTCTACTTTCTAATATTATCCAACTTATCTGCAATGACTAACATAACTTCTAGAACCAGAGAAATAAGTGCATTGTGTGTGTGTGTGTGTGTGTGTGTGTGTGTGAGAGAGAGAGAGAGAGAGAGAGAGAGAGAGAGAGAGAGAGAGAGAGAATATTATTCCATAATAGATAATGCACAATTTCACATAACGCTAATTCAAAGGAAAATAACTGAGAGTAGATAATTTTTTAATGTTTTTATTCTTGAAATAGAGAGTACATGCAGGGTAAGGGCAGGCTAAGTGGGGGGACAGAGGGTCTGAAGTGGGGTCCATGCTGAGCAGTTTGATGTGGGGACTCAAACTCACAAACTACGGAGATCATGACCTGAGCTGAAGTCAGATGCTTAACCAACTGAGCCATTCAATTGCCCCTAGATAATTTCTTATTATATGGGACTAGACATCAGAAAATCTTTCATCTGCTGAGTGAAAGCAGAGAGAAAAAGTGAAGCAGAAAGAACGTTGTGGTAAAAGCATAGTATCCTGTTGAACTTCTTCACTATTTTCAAATAAGGGAGGTCCTTTCTGATTAAATTGTTCCACATTAAGTTTTATCTGTAGGGGAAAAATTAGTGTTGATCAGAATTATGAGAATAAGCCTTAGAAAACAGTAAATACTTGAGAAATTATAAAATTTGAAGGCCTCATGAAAACTGGAGTCTCTGACAAAGCCACATATTAGAATCATCTGTGTGTCCCATTCTCTGTGCCCAGATATCCTAACCTAATTTGCATTTAGTAGGTTCCAATGATGGATATTTTTAAATAAATCTCAAAATTGAGAACCAATAATTGCTGAATAATATTATGATCCACAAATTAGGACTAACCTACATATGCTTCTAATGGACAAGTACTGTTATTTGACTCAGAAGATATTCAGGATCCCATCTGCGTTGTTGAGTAGGTGCGTGATCTGATGAAAATCATATTCTAACCTTATTTGGTAACTGTGAAAAATTTGAACTGTGTAACTAATCATAGTGAAATTTTAAGGTGTTAATTTAGAATCAAGATGAGGAAGGAGAAAAAGCCATAGTCTATATTTTGCTTTATATTAAAATGTTTACAATGAGAGCTAGCTAACAATGTGATTGTCTTCTGATTAAATGAATCACATATTAGAGAAAGGGTCAGGAATAGGCTACATGAATAGCCATGTAATTCACATATTTCAGAATATTTTTAACATGGATGAGGGATTATGTTACATGGACTTTAATATTCTTTTAAAGTACAAGATTTAAAGGGAGTGGAAAATTATTTAAAAATAGAATTTAGAGCATTGTTGAGGCTCAGTACTGGTAGTTTTCTCCTCCCTTCCCTATTGAATGTTTATTTTGTATTGTTCCTTTATAAAAATGTACACAAACCTCAGTAGTGACTCTCTATTTACAGAGCATCATATGACCATAGATCAGAAGGGTTAGAAGGGAAAACCATGAACCTGAGTTTGAGAAATGTTGGCCTCATTATTTTGGATTATATGGAAACCTATCAAGTCCTCAATAAGTGTTTAAAAAGAGAAATTTTAATTCCTCCAGCATTGTATGGATTCTGGTTATTGATAAATGTGTAGTATCTTTCTCCTAATATTTAAGACTACCCAGCTCTCCATATAAGTATGAGACTGCAGAGATCTTAGAGTAAGAATAAATTTAAAATTTACCCAATTTTTCAGGGCAATGCAAGAAAAATTTCCAGTCCCAAATGAATAGGTTAAATTATCCTTGAGAAGTAGTGACTTTAATGTAGCCCTTAGGATAATGGACAAAAAAATTCGTATTACCTACATGACCCAAAATACCTTAAGAAGCTGAGAATTTAAAGTGGCCTGAATGAATGATAACCTGGGTGCATGGCAGAAGGGAATGATCCTGGGGCACTTGGGTAGCTCAGTTGGTTGGACATCCAACTCTCGGTTTTGGCTCAGGTCATGATCCCACAGTTCTTGGGACTGAGCCCTGCATCTGGCTCTGCACTGACATTGTGGAGCCTGCTTGGGCTTCTGTCTTCCTCTCTCTCTGCTCCTCCCCTGCTTATTTTCTACCCTTCTCTCTCAAAATAATTAAAACTTCAAAACAAAAGCAAACAATCCTCACAGGAGAAAAAGACAAACAGTTGAATAAAAGGGCTAAAAGAAGCTGTGTACAAAATGTGCAGCTAAACATAAAGCTGCAGAAAGGTTGAACATCAGTAAATAATAATAGTAATAATGTACTGCAGGTATATAGCAAAACAGAATAATTATTATTGCCATGCTAATTTCAATATAAAGTATAAGGACATAAATCTTTATTGAGATAAACAGGGTTGTTATATAATTATAAACATTTCAGTCCATGAGGAAGATACAAATTTTACTTATATGTATCTAACAATGTAACAGCAAAGTTAAATAGAACTTGACAGAGCTACAGAGAAGGTGACTAATCTACCACCTATTTGGAAATACCATAAACATGTTTTCATACTTGATAGATTAAATAGGCAAAAATCAGTTACAAAATATAGAAAATGTGACAAATAGTCCCTTGAGGAAGTATATGTGGTATTTTATTTGTGCAAATTAAATAATATATTTTGAGGTTTACATTATTTGCAACCACCCTAATAAAGTCTGTACATTGTTCCTATGACTGGAAAAAATTTCTAAGACCATCTAAGAAAAAGTACTCAACCAGATAACCAGGGACATTGTTGGGCATTTGATAGGTTGGAATAATTAGACTTTTGCTAAGTGAAAAGCCATTGTCTTTAAATTCTAGACTCTTAGTCCCAGGACAGAACAGTAGCCGATTAAATGAACATTATTAAAGGTTTTCAGGTCTAGTCAAAAATTCATTTTGAAAGCTTTGAAAAGAAATTGAACAGACTCTTGACAGCATTTGTTCTGTATCTGACATGGCTGCTTCAGAGTGTTACAAGATACAGAAATTTGATGGCCCATAAAAATAGCTCAGGTATTCTTTTCCACGTCTTTCTAACTGAATCAGATTGAGTTCCTTGTCCTCAAAATTTACCTTTCACTATTTTCATATATATTCACAGTTTTGCTTGGGTGTGTCTTTGTGATGAGTTCATCATAGTATATGTTCAATTTCTACTTTTTTAAGTAAAGGATTTCTTCATTTTTTATTAACCAGAGCAGAGAAAAATCATGAATTCATTTCTTTCGAATAAAACTTGATTTTTTTTGTTGTTGTTGTTCTTCCTTCCAGAGTGCTTGGGCCTTGATTTTACTACCTCTATGACTCTTAGCAAATGATGCTTTGTGAAATATTATTAGGTGTTTGACTTCCAATTCTCCACACCCACCCAGTCCCTTAGAACAGAAGTTTGCCTTGTTCGCCTTTAATACCCAGACTCTTGTATAGTTCTGTGCACATATTAAATATTCAACATGCTTACTGAGGTGCCTCAGTAGCTAAGTCATTTAAGCATGGGACTCTTGATTTTGGCTCAGGTCATGATATCAAGGAGGGTAAAATCTAGCCCAACATTGGGCTCCTTGCTGGGCATGGAGCTTGCTTAAGATTCTATCTTTCACTCTTCCTTTGCTCTTCCTCATCTCACACATAAGCGCTCGCTCGCTCTCTCTCTGTCTCTCTCTCTTTCTCAAAAAAAGTGCTTATTGAATGGACAGGTGCATGAATGTATGCATATAAGGCTAACTAGCTAGAATATAAGTCCTGTTATCCTATTAAGTGCAACTATTTGGACCAAAACATCGTTCTCTACTGTACTGGCTGCCTTCTTAGAGCCCACAGTAGTGTTGAAGATGAGGTCTGAAACCAACAAATGCACACGAGTTTAATCAACAAAATTCTTGGAAAATGGTTAGAAAGAACTAGTTAAACTAGTGAAATTTGCATTAGTGAAATCAAAGCAGTATAAACAATGTCCAAGCACTTCTCAAGGCTGAAATAGAAAAAATAAATAAAAGGTTATTTAAAAAGAAATCTTCTTTAATTCTTTTACACTATGGTTCATGATCATGGAAGGGATTTTTATCTGTCCTTATAAAATACTTATTCTTCTATAACTTCAAATTTATGAAATGAATTTATGTTTCATGTTTTTATCGCAGTGGTGTCTGTTCTAGTAGGTGAGTTCTTTACATGGTGGGTCTATAAAAATAGCAACATACTAAAACAGCCCAGGATACTCTTTTCTCTAAACAAGCAGATTGAGCCAAGTCCAATGGGACCTACTTTATTTTGGCTGAAAGTAATATTGCCTGAAAGTGTATAAATATTCTGGATAATTCCATTAGAATTTTCACACAAAGATGAATACGTTTGGTTTATTAATACATATATGTAAACACATTTACTTGCAGATTTCTAAAGCATATATACACTCATGACACATTATAATTACATAGTATAAAAGAGTCTCTGAAAGGAAGGAGAAACAAGTAATAGCCTGTATGTGGATGTTACGTGAGTAGCTGTCAGATGTTTAGCAGTGTGCTATTTACCACAACTAACCTGCAACATTTTTACATAACATGTTTCCTTAGCTCGGTTTTCTAGTTCAATAGCTTGAGATGGTTCTTGAGTACATGATTTATTGAGAGAGGGCTCTCAGATGAGACCTGTTAAGGGAGTAAAGGAAGCAGGATAAAGAAAGAATTCAAGCAAAGATACAGGTTTGGCTTAAGTCCACTGGCATTCCCTGGTGAAGAGGCTTCTGTAGGTCCTGGGCCATATGAGACGGGCTAAACTGAGCCATTAGCAGACAAGAGTCCTGGAAGCTAGTGGTTACCGCATGGTCCCATTGGACAGCTGTCTGCAGAGCTCCAGCAGGGTCATCTACACCCACCCATTCCTGCTTTTCCTGTGTATGGGGGAAGCCCTTGGGAGGAAAAATGTGAACGTTAACTTCAAAGATGCCATGCTAATCATCAGTATTATATTCTTTTTTTGTTTGTCACATTGTAAATTTATCTAGCAAATATCTAGCTGGTAAATGGGACCTAGCATACACTAATTTGATGCTTTATTTTGTAATAAAAATAATATGCTCTGGTGATATGTTGATATTTCACTTCCTAACAAGATGGTATCAGCTTAAAGCTTTGATGCTGAATCGAAGACCCAAAGTCCTTAGAGCTATACCATATCTTCAAGGGGAGAGACCTACTGAGTTTTGAAAGAAATGCTAATTACACATGGGAGATAATTTCCACATTGTTCTAGATCTTCTCCAAACCTTTTAATCCACTGCATTAAATACATCTAAAGATTACAACAATCAATTTAGTAAACTCAAGAATCAAAAAACTCAAATCAAGATGATATTTAGTTGTATGAAGTTGCCCTCATTAACCTTTAACCAGTCCCCTAGTGAAAGCATTTAAACTCCACCAGAGATTAGATAGCCCTTCTTATTTATTATTATGACCTCTTCTATTGAAGTCTTTGGAAGACTGTCTATTATTTCTACTGGCTCATTCTCATGGTCTTTTGTGTCCTCAGATGTTTTGTGATTTGTAACTGTGAGTTCACTTGAGGAATTTTTCTGTAGAGCTTTTGAGACCTTAGATTAAGGGGTGTTTATTCCAGAGAGGATTTGTCTTACTTCTCTCAGACTCTGAGGGGCAATTTTCAACCCAAGTTTGACTGTGGGACACAATCCTGCCCAAAGGTCTACTTGTAATTAAAATTTTCTTATTAGATTATTTTTCCCTCTTTTACCCAACGTAAAAGTCTGCAAGCTTCCACAATGTTCTACTATAGGATTTTATTTTCCTAACTCATACTTGATGGAGTTCAAGGCTTAGCCTTATGTCGGGTAATACTATAAAAGTGGACCCTGATGTTGTGTCTGTCCACTGAGTCTTGCATCATCAAGGAAAAAAAACCAAAAACATAAAGCAGCTAAAGGCCACCAGGGAATAAAGGATATTCTCAGGGTAGCCTGAAACTTCAATTCTAAATTGCCACTTTCATTTATTGTATTTACTTCATTTTGTCCTTATTTCCCTTATTTTGTACATAGTACAATAATATTAAATGAATGAATAAATATATATGAACTTATATGTATATGTGTTTATTATACATAAATATGTATTTGTAATGTATACAAAATTATGTTAGAGAAGAGATAGGCAGACAATAAGTTGTCTGAATGTTTTACAAACCTTGAATATAAGGTGTAATATATGTTTATAGGTGCAAATTTTAGTATAACTATATGTATGAGTACTAATACATTAAATACTTCAATCTCATTTATAGGACCCAATATCTTCCATATATTTTATTTACCAGTTTTTTTCAATTATAGAGAGAAGACTATTTCAACCACTCACAAAATAACTGCATTTGTAATCTTTCAGCTTAGATATTTAGACATATTGCCAAGTGTTCATTATTTAAAAAATAAATAAATAAGAGAAATTTGAGAAAATTGAGGTTTTCTGATTCTTTTTGTTATTGAGGCAATAGATTTTCTTTCTGGAAATTAATAAGAACTTTATCTCTGATACTTTTAAATTGCCATATGAAATCCATCTGCTATCTTTTTTGTATTCATTTGATCTGGAGCAATGGAAGATTAACTTTGCACATGGATTTGTTAAGGAGGCTGTGGTTTTCAACTCAGTTAATTATTCTATTGTGCCTTTGCTTGTTTTCAACTTATTTCCTTTCAGTGCTCCAGATGCTAATTATCAATTGAAGCTGCAACACTCAATTCAACTTGTTACATTTTCTTATCTTGATTTTCCTCCTTTGAATGCTTAAAGTATTCTTAAATTGTCATTTACAACAGTGTTTTTATTATCCACATGAGAATATTGTAATCATTTAAAAATTATGATGAAATCTCTCAAACATAAAAAAGTACTGAGAATCACGATAATCACTGATGATCCAACAACTGGTTTGATAAAATATAACAAATGCAGGTTTAAGCGCCTTAGCAAACACTTCATTTTCTTCCAAATCCTGAGTTATACTGAATTCATTTATTACTAATTGTTTTGTTTTCTTTTTTAAAAAAAATCAGGGTCTATTGGTGAAAATATCTTTAATTTTACTTGATTCTCAAATGATTGTTTAGTTTACTACATAGTTCAAAGTTGATAGTTCTTATTTCTCATAACTTTCAAAAAGTATTCATCATTTTCTGGTTTCTTTTAGTATTCTTAAACAATCTGTCAAAATAACAGTGGTTCCTTGATTGGTAATCTGCCTTTTCTCGTTGACCTTTTCAATAATTTTTCTTTACCTTGCTGTTTTAATTCTCTGTTCAACTTTACTTAACATGCTATTTCATCTGTCTACTGAATGTTTATATTCTCTAATTATTATTTCCTTTTTGCACTTTCTATTTTGTTCTTAGAAAATCTCCTACAGCATTTTTATAATGTTTTCATCCTTGATTGAATTTTCTTTTCCCAAAATTATATCTCTATTTGTATATGCTTATATTTTGTAGTTGATAATTACATAGAGAAGTTGTTGAGATTCAATTAATTTTGTGTTTGTTGTATTTGTTGTCTTTTCACAATGATAGCTTTCCATATTTATTTATCAGTTTTGTACTAATATTTGTTTCATTATATGTAGTCTGTGGGTCCTTTCCTAGGGAAAATATTTGCATTCTGCATTTTACATTTGTTTGTGCAAGATGGACTTCTGATTCAATACCATTTAAAAATGTTTTTAATGATTTTTTTGCTTTGTTTTCTTTCATTTTGTTTTGTTTTAGTAGGCTCTATCACCAGTGTGAGGCTTGAACTCACAACTCCTAGATCAAGAGCCACATGCTCTTTTGACTGAGCCAGTCAAATATACCTTGAGACCATTTTATTTATTTATTTATTTATTCATTCATTCATTCATTTGTTCATTCATTGAGATAGAGAGAGAGAGAGGTAAGCCCTGCTCAGTGCAGAGCCTGGCACAGGTCTCAATTTCACTACTGTGAGTTCATGACCTGAGCTGAAATCAAGAGTTGGACTCTCACTGACTAAGGCATTCAGAAGCCCCCCTCAAGACAGTTTCAGATTAATTCCTTACATTGTGATGACCTCTAAATGTGAGGGCAGAGTTGTGGTTACAAATATTCAGATTAGTTTCCTTTTACATGGTTTGGGGTGGGGATAGGGGAGTAGAATGGAGATATTTTAACTAATCAGAACTGAGGCCAAGTCAATAGGATATTTTGTAACTTCCCTTTGCTAGAAGGTATGTTGATTTCTTTGACCCAACCCATTTATCAAGAATAAAATCTTTTATAAGATTTCAGCTAAGGTAGTTACAGTTTACAACCATAGATCAACCTGATACACCTTAGTTTCCTATTTTTACTAGTTTTGTGTGGATGCTATAACAAATTACGACAAACCTAGTGGCTTAAAACAGCAGATATTTATCATTTTCAAGTTCTGGAGGTCAGAAATGCAAAATGGCTCAAACTGAGCTTAAATCATGGTGTTGGCAGGACTTTATTAATTTCTGCTAACTCTAGGGAGATAATTTGCTTTTTTTGGTTTCTGTTTTTTTCCATGTTCCTTTTTCTAGGGGGGTCTCATAGTCCTTGGATTATGGCCCCTTTCCATCTTCAAAGCCAGGAATGGCAGGTTGAGTCCTCATATCTCATCCCATCCCATCCCATCATACCACCTCATTCCACACCACTTCTCTATAATCTTGCTTTGTTGTCACTTCTCTGTCACTGAGTCACTTCCCTCCCTCATATAAGCATCCTCAGACCCACTTTGATTTGATTATCCAGAAAACAATCTTACCTAAATTCAGCAATTCCACTAATATCACTTTAATCTCGTCTGTAACCTTAGATCTCCTTTACCACGTGACCTAGCATATTCACAGGTTCAAGGATTTAGGGTATTAACATCTTTGGGGGATGGGGAAGGGTATGATTCTGCCTACCATAGCATTTATACTGAAATTAGCTAAAAACAATTTATTTATGGTCACCTGGATGGCTGAGTCAGCTAAGCATCTGACTTTGGCCCAGGTCATGATCTCACCACTCGTGAGTTCAAGTCTCACATCGGGCTCTCTGCTGTCATCATGGAACCTGCTTGGGATCCTTCACCCTCACTCTCCGCCCTGCCCCAGTTTGTGCTTTCTTGGCCTCAAAAATAAATAAAAATATTAAAAAAATGTTAAACAATTTCATTAAAAATTTATGTGCCCAGTTTATAATTTCATCCTCTGAAGGATAAGTACTTTTTAATATGATAAATTTTGATCATAAGTTGAACCTGCTGCATCCTAGTCAACTTTTCATTGCAATACACTATATTCTATAAATGAATAAATAATATGGCCCCAGATACGTTTATTTTTCTAGGGTTTATCACTTTGATACCTAACTATTGCTGGTGTACAGGCAGGATACCATATATTAGACAAATCTGTGTACAGATTTTGCAAAATTTTACAATACACGAAGTGAAACTTTCCTACTAAAATACTCCAAATGTCACACTTATTATAAATCACATGATAATAGCCAATTTGATCCTGTGTGTTCTACAACTATACCAGTTTGTTTTTCAATAAATCAGTAAGAATTCTCATAGGTAATCATAAATTCTTTTCAAGGCTTTGTCCTGGAAAGAAGGTTCAAAAGCTCAGAGTACACGCAGAATCCACACTACAAGCATTTCTCTTCCATTCTACTGCTAGTATCTCAGTTCCAGTGACTGTAAACTTTAGTTGGCAGTAACCTAACTGGTTACTCACCTCCCATTGTTAGCCCCTATGTCTGAGTTTCAACCATATCATTGAGTGATTTTTAAAAATCTGTATAATAGACTGAATAGTCTTTTAAACAAATGTAAGTCAAGGGCACCTAGGTGGCTTTGTCGGCTGAGTGTCCCACTCTTGATTTCAGCTCAGGTCATGATTTCACAGTTCATGTGATTGAGCCCTGCATTGGGTTCTGTGCTGTCAAAGCCTGCTTGAGATTCTTTCTCTCCCTCTCTCTCCGTCTCTCTCCTGCTTGCACATACATACACACACTCTCAAGAATAAGTAAACAGACAAAACAAAACAAATACAAACAAAACAAAATGTAAGTCAGATTCCCATTATTCCTCTGTTTAAAGCCCTCCATAGTCTCCGTATTTTACGAAAAGACAAGCCAAAGTGTCTAAAATGACTCCACGCTGCACTCGTCTTCCATATCTCTGACCTTGTCTGTTAGTCTGCTCCACAGGCACTGACTTGATTGCTATTCCCCACACCTCAAACCCTCCAGTGACGCTCCTCTCTTAGGGAAATCTCTCTCTCTGCCTGGTACATCTCTGTATAATTTCATGGCTAACTCTCTTACATCTTTTAAGTCTGTTCCACAATCCCCTTTTCAGTGAGTCCTTTTCTGAGCATTCTTTTTAAAATCGCATCCCATGTGTTTTAAATCCCTTTGCTCCTCTGCATTATTTTTCTGTAACATTTGTTTCCTCTAACTGGTCTGCCTCTAACATTTGCTAGGCCTGAGGCAAGAGTACAAATAGAGGTCCACGTACTATACATATAAATATTTAACTGTTTTATATCCAGGTAACAAAATATTAAATGGAATTTGTTTTATCCATCTACCCTGACACGTTCTTCCACAGCAATGAGGAAGTCTATTTTTGCATTTCAAATTCTCAGGCTTCTCATAGTTTTACTCATGGTTCAAATTTCAAACCCCTCATCTTTCTCCTTCAAGGCTCATTCATCGGCCATGACGATCCATGTGTTCTTCCCAGACATCAAGCCATAGCTTTACGCATGATCTGCAGCAAACAGAAATCTTAGTTCCTTGGTCTATGGACACACACACGGAGAGGACTCTCCGTATCTCAGGGATCGGTCATGAGGAACGGGGCAAGGACAAAGCTTCTTCATGAGGTCCAACCATGTAGCGTGGCATTGTACTATAATATCCTGGATAATTTATTTACTCTGTTAATTGTCTCTCCTCTTGTAGAATGTGCATTCTGTTTGGGTCAGACATTTTTATCCATTTTGTCACTGATTTAGTGGCTCTAATAATGCTTATTGCATCATAGGTGCTAAGTAAATATCTGTCGAGTGTTGAGGAAAGTGCATGACTCTGGACAGACCCTCAACATGAGATAGCTGCCTTTTTGCTTTTCTCCATGAGCTTCTGGCTTCTTTAAGTGCTTCCTAGTATTGAGAATAAGCTTAAAGTGTTTGTTTCATTCTGCAAGGAACTGGTGCTATGTTCTTCCATTTTGAAATCATAAGAAAGGTTTCATTACAGATATTCATAACTGATTGTTGAGAGGATGTTTCTGATCAAAGTTTCACCCAGTGGACATGGTTTCTGAAAGGAAAGCAGAGAATCAGAAATGCTGAAGGAAGATGAACAGATGCAAACTAGGGTTTTACATTATCCTCTCCCAGGACCAACTCACTCACTCTGTTTTGGGATTGTGGCAAGTGAAGTGTCTGGGGTACACAGTGTCAGGAAGCATATACTATTAAGATCATGCAAGTACTGAAGAGGATAAAGAAGATTAAGAGGAACAAACTTCCAGTTAGAGACTAAGTCACAGAGATGAAAAATACAGTATAGGGGACATAGTCAATAATATGTAATAATGTCGTTCAGTAACAGATGGTACCTACACTTAACATAGTGAGCACTGAGTAATATACAGAAGTATTGAATCAATATATTTACACATGAACCCAGTTTAACATGGTATGTTAACTATACAAACCACACACACACACACACACACAGATCATTCAAATAGTGACTCACATTTTCAGAATTCTGAGTGCAGGCATCCCTTTAAATTTTGTCTTCTAGGCACTTTATTAGCCACACCACCCTTGTCATCACCCACATGCTTCATCCATGCATACCTGTGTGCCTCTACAAGTAATGGAAGTGATGTGTTCCAGTTTTCAATTTGTATATAATTTATTGGTAATAATATCAACATTTCTACAGACTGTGACTCTGAGCATGTAACACTTCCAATTCGAATTTAGATTTCTTCGTTTGTAAAATGGGTATAAGTCAACCTCACAAGAATTTTTCTGACGTATAATTGACATAATCTTTGCATTAATTTCATATTTCATTACAACATAATGATTTGCTATATATATTATATATGCACATATATAATATATATATTTTTTAAGGATGAAGCGATTTAAGGTAGGTACAGCTCAGAGATATGTTCAGAGGTATTAATACACTTAATATTTGTTATTTTATTATCTTGTATTAACATTTATTTAAGTAGAATTTTAGAAAATTATATTTTGACAAATTAGAGTAATTGTGGAAAAATATTTACCATTTATTTCTGTAATTACAGATTTAATTTTATTTATATTAAATAATAAATGTTAATCTCCCAAAGAAAAGTAACTATTTTATTATAAATTTATAATATTGGATAAGTATATGTGTACGAAATTATTCTATTCAGTTAATATTAAAATATTTTCCTTGAAATATTATATTTTCCAAATAGTTATGTTTGAATGTATAACTAGTGAAATTTTTATCTTGAAAGCTGATTTGCTACAAAGAGAAACATAAAAACTTAATATAATGGGTCAGTTTCTGATTAGCTTTTATAAATGAGAATCACCAACATACTTATATATGCTCATAAAACTATCTATTTGACGTGGAAGCATGGAGGAATAAAGGTGCAAGATTGAGATGACTTTTATATTTGATGCTTATATTTTTCTTATAAATTAGAAATCTTACTTTTCCCTTCTCTTTTAATCATAGTTGCTTATCTTAGCGATCTCTGAATTTCAATGTTAAATTCTTTTTATTTCAAGCATTTTACTAAATTATTTAAGGCAATTTTTAATCATGAATCCATTGAGCATTTTACTATTGGTTTTGCCAAAATAGAATACTGAACCCTAGAAATTCCCCTGAATAGCCTAAACAAACTAGTACCTACTGAGGGACAAAAAAAAATATGTAATTAGAAATGTACCCTCATTTCTAATTATAAAAGTACATTATTATTACTAGTTTAAATGATTAGATCATTTTTCTAAGAATGATATTTCTAATAAAAAGCACTCATAAGAAGATTAATTGTGGGAGCCAGCTGAAATTTTAAAGCAGATTTATTTCAAAGTTAAAGAGTCCATATCCTCTGCTTTTACTCTACTTAAAGCGGAAAGCATTACTCATGAAGGTATAGATAGTCTGCCCCAAGTTGAGGTAGAACCTGGCTACCCCACCTTAGAGACTCCGCCATATTACAGATATGAGGATTGCAAGGTCATATTCAGTTTGGAGATGTATCCCACATCCCCATCTTCTCCAGGATGCTACTAAGAACCACTGTTTCTTACTATCATGACTTAGAAACATCTGAAAGGTACAGGAAATCTACTAACCATAGAGAAAAATTCATCAAATATTCAAAAAGCCAATTGTAATTGTAATGGTGAAAAAAAGACCTTTATAATGTATTGTCTTGAGACAGACATTTACTTTTAAAAATTGTATGTCTGAAATTGAAAGGCTTCTATGACCAAGGATGAGAGCATATTTGCTTTAATATTTAACATGTTTATAGGTTATGATAGGAACAAAATTCATAAAAGATCTTCAGCTTGGTTTACATCTCCTAAAAAGATTCACATTTAATGTTTCCCAATCACAATTCTGTGGCAGGTTCTTAGCCAAGTTTAGAGTCTGGTGAAGCGTACTATTTAGTTGAGAGTTTATATGAATTTTTGTATAGGCCTAAGTGGTGATTACATTTTAGTAAGTACGCATATGCGAATGTGGTTAGTTATATTCAACTGCTGGTTTATACTGTGGTAAAGTGTTATATACATTATATAACTCAATTTCATCTTCAAAATTATGTTAGTCTTATTAGTATTATTTTGTAAATGAAGTATGTATATTTCATATTCAAGTGAAGTGATTTAAGAGTATACAGTTAATGAGGGACAAAGTCAAAATTAAAATTCACATGCTTAGCAATAAATATGTATGCTAAATTACCTCATTTTTATCTTGACTGTCCTACCACCCATTCCTAACTGATCTATTTAAGAAAAATAGGTAAGATACTGATCCTGGATCCCTAGATGATGTTCTTCCTATCCCTCATAATGTGCCCATTTGATACCTAACTAGGATTCATCCTGACTAGAAGTAGCAAAGTTGAAAGAGCTTCAGACCATCTCTTTGCAGCAGTAAACCCTCCCTTTTTTTGCACTCTTGCTCTGATTTTGTACCCTGACTCTCCTCAGTGGGATTTTGCCTTATTTTTATCATCACTTCATGTTCCAGTTTTCCTTACTGGATTCTAATCTTGGTGGCCCTTCTCTGGTACTAAAATATGGCCTATTGTTCAGTGACACTGAGGGACTTGAGTCCTGCTGTTGAACTATGGTCCCTAGAATGGAATCAGGATTTATTGCTGATGGATTTTCTGGATGCCTTTCAGCTGTTTCACTCACCCTTGAGCCATCCATGTTTTTTTGTTTCGAGAACTTCTCTTGCTGTCACACATCCTAGGTAGTGTCACCAACATTTGGAACAGGACCTCTCTGTTTCTGTAACTTTTTCAGGCTATTCACAGCCTTTTCTAGTAGCAGGTCTAGGGTCTTCCTTTGATCTCTTTCATTTGCTCCATGTTACTGTTCTTATTGGGAGAAATATCATCTTTCTTTCAATAAATACAACAAAATAGGAAAAGGCTCTTTTTTTTTCAGGTTTTAACATGTGTTGGTTGACTTTCACTTTTATTTTGTCTCTTACCATTTTTGTATTTTCATTTTTAGAGATGTTATTGCTACTCTTTTGAAATTAGCCAATGCATGGTACAGTTTGCATAAATTGTGATAAAAATATAGTAGTCATGTTTGTATAGAAGCAAAATATACAGATTAGGCATGCTTCTATGCTATCCTTTCTATTTTGTGATACTTTATAAAAAGACCAGTAATTGACTAATCAACATTCATGCAATAAAAGCATATTAAATTAGGAAATATAGTAAGAAATGCAAAACTGGATGAAGCAGTCCATGTCCTTATAAATTATACATGTGAATGTGTAAGTAGCAATAAGATGACATTTGTTCACCGCCCATTAAATGTCAGAAAAATTATTTCTTTACATGTCCTCATTCTTAGAGATTATTACATTAAAATGGGTTTTAGAAAGTACACAAAAACTACATGTGGAATAAGTATGCATACAGTTATATTTTGTGGTCAGTAGTACTAAAGTATGCCTACTAATTATGAGTACAATGTGTTAAATTGGATGGCTTTGTATTTTTATGCAAAGAAAATCCCCATGTGTCTACTACATAGCTTGTACTGCTATCCCAACTCTTCGACTAGATGGCGAATGTTAATTTTGGTTAGTAATATGAGTAGAAATTGTTACAGGTTTCCATTTACTCAAATATTATTTGTTGGGAGCACCTGGGTGGCTCAATCCATCGAGGGTCCACCTTTAGCTCAGGTCGTGATCTCATGGCTTATGAGTTAGAGCCCCATGTCAGGCTCTGTGCTGACAGCTTGGAGCCTGAGCCTAGAGCCTTTTTCAGATTCTGTGTCTTTCTCTCTCTCTCTCTCTCTCTCTCTCTCTCTCTGCCCCTCCCCCACACTTGTGCTATATCTCTGTCTTTCAGAAATAAATAAACATTAAAAAAATTTTAATACTATTTGTTAGACATCAGTGGTGTTCTATTAGCTGGGTATAGAATGTTTGAATAGGCAAGACAAACATCTCTGCCTTCTCAGAGTTTATCTGATAGAATGTTAAAGACTGAGAATACCTGTGTTTTAGAGCTGATTCTTCTACCTAATGGTTGTGTGACCATCAATAGAAAACCTTCATTGCCTCAGCAAATCATGAAATCAAAAACTTGAACCCTATGCCTCTGTTTCATTTACTTCTCTCTGTGCCTTAGCTTTATTTTATATCATTGCCTACTGGCTTTAGGCACATGGTACTAAAGATGGTCCTATAGCAAATTTTACAAGCTACATAATCTTCCACCATATAAGCCTGTCCTTGACACTCAGACACAGTCCAAAAGCTCCAGGTATCAGCTGAAGTCCAGTACCATTCCCCAGGCCAACCAAATATAGGCGGTTGTAGCTATATGAAACATATGTTCTTTTTCATGATGGCTATGTAAATGTTGGGAAAGGAGGAAGATTTTAGGGGATTGAGATGCCAGGTAGACTGTCTGAATAGATGTTTACTATAGAGAATAATGGAATCATATATAACACTTTCCTATGTCATGCTCATCATTATGAAATAATATGAGGGAGAAATAGGATTTCAAATTAATACATAAAATGAATTCACTTGAGCTTCTTTAGATATCTTTTTGTATCCACTGCTGAAGAGATATGAGAATTGCATTCTAACCTAAAGGCTGGCGTATGTTATGCTCTGTAATGGAATCTCTCATAGCCTGTGAGATAATGTGAGGATCAGTAGAGAAATGTCTATTTTCACATATTGGAATGATCACTTCACAGTATTTCTCACATTTAAATTTAGAAGCAATCTAGGAATAGGATAATGTATCATTGGTGGCATCTATTTCTGATTAGGCAAAGTGTTATTAATATAGATATATTTTAATTTTTAATGCTTATTTACTTTTTGAAAGAGAGAGGTGGGAGAGAAAGTGGGGAAAGGGCAGAGAGAGAGGGAGTCATGGAATCCAAGCAGGCTCCAGGCTCTGAGCTCTAAGCACAGAGCCCAATGTGGGGCTCGAACTTATAAGATCATGACCTGACCCAAAGTCCTGCACTTAACCAACTAAGCCACCCAGACACCCCTAATAATAGACATATTTTAAAGGTGTGCATATCATAGAACAACCCTGGAAGTTGTATATGCCTTCACTTTCCAAAAGATGTGTTTATCTTCAAAGGAAAAATCAATCAATCAGTCTTTTAAAATACTATTTATTGCACTCCACTAAATAATCGTTCTCCGTTCTAATTGTCCCCCATTATTTGTTGTTATAAGGTAGACACAACTATGCTCTTTTACCATCAAAATAGTTCATGCTTTTTTCCCTCATATTAGTTGTGTTTGCCTAAAAGTTCTTTGTAAGTTACACAGCAGAAACTGACCTTCAATAAAGATCAGTCCCAGATCCTTGTGGAAATTACTGTGCTAGGTAATCGTAAACATTTGTGTTGCAGAGAATCACCTTTTTGATATCCTGATTTTAGTACTTTTGGATAGAGAATCAGAAGTGAGATTGCTGAGTCATATGGTGGTTTTATTTTAAATGTCTACTGACAAATGAATGGATAAAGCTGTGGTACACATATACAATAGAATACTATTCAAATAAAAAGGAACTCCTATCATAGGTAGAAACATGGATAAGACATTGTGCTGAGTGAAATAAGTCAATCGAGGAAGGACAAATACTACATGATTTTACTTATTTGAGATAGCTAAAGAAGCCAAACCCATAGAAGCAGAAACTAGAATGGTGGTTGCCAGGCAATGGGGCTAGGAAAAAATGGGGAATCATGATTTAACGGATAGAAAGTTTCAGTTACAAGATGGATAAGTTTCAGAGATCTGCTATACAACAGTGTACTTACAGTTCACTGTAGTGTCTGGGTCACTTAAACACTTTTTAGTATAGATTTAATGTTATTTGTTTTATTTGTCACAATAAGAAACAAAAGAAAACAGTTTAAACAAATCATGATTCATTAGAGGGAGAGGAAGACATTGGTGCAGGGATCTGAGCAGACATTGGTTATACAACTGTGAGGTAACATCAGAAATCTAGATCAGATCTTCCAGTTATTTTAGATTAGAAGCATATGTACTTTATGAAAGCAAATTGCTTTACCTAAGATTCAGAGGAACAGGAATTACTTACTCAAGATGGAATATACTGAAGAAGAAAATTTTATCATGAATGTTATCTTGAAGTTTGTTGGTAATTAAGAATCTCTTTTCATACAGGCATATGAGTAAGCCCTTTCCTTTTCCTCTTAAAATACTTGATTTAAAAAGTTCTATTTTTGACAAATGAAATGAAACATTTTAAATGATTTTCAACTCTTACTAACACCTCAAAATTCAGAACCAAATAATTCTTTCAAAGTACCCTATTTTCATGGTAATGTCATTGTGTGTATAGGTTCAATAAGACTACTAATAACATTAAACCAATAGACTGTGAGACTAAGGCCAAACCTTTCATGTCATATTTAATAATAAATTTTATTTCATTTAATCAAGGTTACACACCATCATTAAATAACAAGGGTAATACTTCATGTGTAAAACCAATGCCTCCAAGTCCCTACTTGGATTCCTGAGTACTAACTGAACTTGACTTGTAAGGAGAGACTCTACCTACCTCGGTGGCTGCCTAGAGGGCCAGTGTGACATTATCTAGAAGGGCTGAGGCATTGAACCATTACAAGATGAGAATTGGTGGGGGTATCCAATGGATAAATCATTTGTCTTTCCTCCAATAATACACTGGCTTCAGATGTAGCTCCATATGAATCTTCTGAAAGTGGCAAAAAATTGAACATTCAGTTATATTTGTTACAAAGTTATGGCCAGCTCAGTTAAAAATTAATAAGCCCATTTTAATTCTTTTTCATTGAGCAATATAAATATACATTTAAAGATACACAGAAAGTCAGTATCATTGTTTAAACCCAAGGAATGAAGGGGGGATCTGAAATTTGAAGTAGAAATGGTTAAAAATAGCCTTCATATCTTCCTCTATTTTTTTAAGTTTATTTATTTTGAGAGAGACAGAGACAACACCAGCAGGTTAGGAGCAGAGAGAGAGGGAGAGAAAAAGAATCTGAAGCAAGTTCCGTGCTGTCATCATAGGGCTCAAACTCATGAACTATGAGATCATGACCTGAGCTGAAACTGAGAGTTGGATGCTTAATTGACTAAGCCACCCACCTGCCCATAAGAATACTGATTTATGTAATAATGATATATTTTAAAGTAATTTTTGGCTTTAATCAAGCATTTACTGAAATGGAGATTTTAAAGACTCCTTATAAAAGTTATAAAGTAGAATTGCATCATGGAATAGAATTGAGTAAGGACATAGAATGGCTCCATTTTTAGTCTGGCTGACTGCAAGGAAAATCACTTAAGAAATCAAACAGTAATCTTAAGCATAATGGACATTTTCCAAACATAAGATATGGTTTTAGAGATATATATCCTTCTTCAATTGGGTAGACGCTAAAGTGTTCTTGAAAACTAAAATTTCCCTTTAAACAACGTTTAGGAATCTCTTTGATTTAATAAAAAAAAATGAAACCAACAAACGTGGGAAAACATATATAAGAAACAGGAATGATTCAGAAATTAAGAGACCTCAATCAAAGAAGTGAGGTTTTAAGAATGAGGGGGTGTTTGAAGAGGGCTCACTTGTGACAGAAGCAGCTGACTACAGAGGCTTGAGGTGAGACCCTGAAAGGTCCTCCCATGATGACTCAAGGAATATTCCTTTGTGAAGAATATCCCTCTGAATTTAAACATTGAATCCTGAAAAATTTCTTTTTCTAAAGTAGAAAACTGTGTCTTTTTCTTCATTAGATTTTTTCCCATTTAACTTGCTACATGAAATTAAATCAATTTATGTGATATTAATAGACCCTGGAGTAATAGTCCTGGAGAAAAGGAAAAGATGCAGGGCCTTGCCCAAGCCCTGTTCCTGTCAGGACTCCTAGTTTTGAGACTTGAGCATCATTCTGTCAAGCACACTTCCTTCAGGAGATAAAGGAGTTTTCAGCATCATCAAGAACAGCAAGTAGTAAGACAGGCTGGAGTTCCAAATAGAGCAGAGCAGCATGGGCACAAAGAAGCCTCTGCTAAGCAGACAGCTCAAAAATGTGATAAGATCCAACTTGTTACATATCCTACCACATCAGAGGAAACAGGCCTTTAAGACAAGGGGGGGAGGAAGCAAAAATCTGTATCACACTGATATTTCTTTATTTTTAATGTGAAACTTTCTGTGGGGAGGGGGAGAGAACCCTCTAGAAATGCAAATCTCAAATTGGAGGCCTTCCTAACATTTTTATAGGAAATATAAATGTCTGTATTTGTAACCTGAATATGAAAATGGGGAAATGGGATTCATTAACATATAAAAAGTGAAATATTTTAAGTGACTATTAAATGATCATTTGTTTTAGTAACACAGAAATTGTATCCCTCTTTAATATTCCATACATAGTTAAGAAAATATCAAATATGGTCTTAACATGAGAAAGAAATGATGTCAAAAAACAAACCATTCTGTGCTACTTTATAACTCCTCATTATATTTCAAGACCTATGTGTCTACTTGTTTCTTTGCTACCTTTTCTACTCTAATCATCCAATTTTGCAAGCAATTGAATAAATCCCTCCATATCCAACTCGCTGGACCACTTAATTATGCTTAGATCATGCAACCTGTTATCAGTAGGAGGTCTCTTCTTATTCACACACCCCTTGGCATATCCCTGCATCTCCTTAGCATAGTCTCCATCTGAGTTTCCTCATAGGTATCCCTAATTACACCCTCTACCTTAGTGTTCCCTCACATTCGCCTGGGGATAAAAATTTTCTGGAGTACTCATTAAACAGTTGTCCAAGCTCCATCTTAGACCCAACATTGAATCTCTAGTTCCCATGATAGGCACAGTTTACATTAGGCAAGTCTAAGGAAAGAATGCCATAATGTATGACTTCCTCTCCTTTCCCTTTGTGTTGGTTCTCCATTACATTATTGCAGTAGCCAAAGAATTTTGCTGATTTTCATTCTAATCTCATCTGCATTGGATATACTATACACAATGTAGAATTTTATTTCTGTGGTTGAAGAATTGATAAATGTACAACATATTTCAGAAGTCTGTGTTGCCTTCTAATTACCAAAAGATTGAAAACAAAATACATTTAGTGTGGTATGAAGCAGAAGACTGATTTGGTGGCTTTGAGTTTTGCTCACTTGCAGAATGCTTTGAATTAACCATAACCCAAACCTCAAGAATGTGCTAAATCTAGGTTCTCTGCACACCTGGCTGCCCCATTCTCTTAGCACTCCAGAAATTCTGGGACTGCCTTCAGGTTATATGTAACGTATGAATTTCAGCTTTTCAAATGATGGACTATATTTAAATTCATTTTGAACAAAATTGGCTTGAAAACAGCCAAATTCTTTGAAATTGCACGTTGATTTTGCTGAGTGCCTTTCATATTTTTAGTAGCCAAGGGGCAGGAGAAGCCAAGAAAGATTGTTTGAGAATATACTGAAACTTTAAAGATGCCTTGTTCCTCCCAAAGTGCTGTCAACTACTATATCAAATAGAAAGACACTTTAAACCAGGGGAACATTCTTTCTAATGCCATTCAGGGGGGTGGGGGAGTGGAATGAGCAGGAAGTTGTGGATACATAGGGGAATGGTATGATCATTATTTTAAAAAGTGTAATAGCTGAAGAGTTCCTAAGCAAACATCAATGTATTATTAATATTAATGCTCAGCACTGCAGCTGGCCGGTTGAGATTTCTGATTCTTACTTCTTACAGAAGAGTTTATATAGCAGGTGGATCAATGTCACACTACCTCAAGAAACTCATTTCAGATTCTACTTAATGATATAAACCTAGACAACCCAATCAAGGATTTTCTCTTCTTAGTCTAAACCCCTGATACATTTTCTTTCAAGGAAATGGATGGTTATAAAAGGAAACAAATCAAAGTAAATGACAAGGATGAAGATTTTTTTTTACACAATGAGCCTTGAAGAAATTTAAAAAAATAAAACATAAAAAACCCCCAAGTATAGGAGAATCTGAGAAATGTGTTTCAGTGTCTAAGACAGATTTATCTGAGAGGTATGAAAGAGGAAATGATGAAACTGAACATTAAGAGTCTAGTAGAATAGAGTGACATCAACAAAATGGTGACCTAGGTTGTTCCTGATTTTGCTCCCCACATAAGATCTATTCTATTCTATTCTAACTATTCAAATGAGACTCCACTGAGAGAGTCCTTCATAGTGAACTGAAGCACAGCCTGTACCATAGAGACCAAGACAGTCTGTACTAGGAAGGTTAGAGAAGTGTCTGCACCTTGACCACATTGCCTCTCCCCCAGGCCAGCACAGTACACGCAGAGAGGTCTACCCTTCCAGACAAGAGAGCTGAGACACAGACTCACTCACTATGGAGAGTGTCATCCAAACCTTTCTGATTAGAAGGGTGGGTGACATCTCTTGAAGCTATGTGGTCCAGAGGCACTACAGCTGAAAGGTGGGCAGACAGAGCCAATAGTTTGCAGAGCAAAGCCAGTGGCGTTCAGTCAGGAAACTTGGGGTACAGGTTGGCTGAGTTGAAACAACAAACAAAGAGCTTTATCAGCTTTAAAGGTGTTTCTCCACTGCATCTATAGAGATATACAGATACAATTTGTAATCCTGCTCATCAGTAAGTTCAGCCTGACTACAGAACATATCCAGAGCACATGAGAAACTGTACAGTCCATACAACAACACTACATACAGTGGCACTTGAACAGTGAACACAGCCTGTGGCTTCCCTAGTCTACAGCAGAAGAATCAGTGGCCTGACATGACCAGGGAATTTGGTGCATACTCTGGTCTGATTCGGGTCCCCAAAGAATAAGCTGTACAGTTCCTGGGTTCTTTTCTACAAAATGGGAAAAAAATATTTGCAAACCATACATCTGATAGGAGGTAATATCCAAAATACATCAAGAGCTCATATAATTCAACAGCAAAAACAAACAAACAAAGAATAAATAAAATAAATTAATAAAAATAATTAAAATGTTTTTCTGGGCAAAGGACCAGAACAGACATTTCTCCAAAGAAGATATATGTAAGATCAACAAGTACATGAAAAGATGATGAACATCACTAGTCGAAATGCAAATTAAAACCACAATGAGATAACTCATACTTGTTGAATGGTCATTATCAAGAAGATAAGAGATAACAAGTGTTGGTGAGGATGTGGGGAAAAAGAAACATTGTACTCCTCTTGGGGGAACTGTAAATTGGTACAGCCACCATGGAAAACAATATGGAAGATCTTAAAAAAATTACTATATGATCCATCCAGCAATTCCACTTTCAAGAATAGATCCAAAGGAAATGAAAACACTAACTCAAAAAGATATCTGCACCCTCGTGTTCACAGGAGTATTATTTATAATAGCCAAGAAGACATAGAAATAACCAAAGTGTCCACTGATGGATGGGTGAATGGATAACCATATCCATACACATATGTAACCTATATAAATATATATTTATATATTATAAAACATTATATAGTATATGTAGTATAATTATATATAAAGTAATGTTATAATATATGTAATATATATTACATACATGTGTAATAATAGTATATAGTATACCATAGACATTACAATATTATTCAGCCATAAAAAAAGAAAGTCCTACAACTTGTGGCAACATATTGGACTTTGTAGGCATTAGGCTAAGTGAGATAAGTTAGAGAAAACAATCATGATCTTTCTTATATGTGAAATTTTAAAGAACCAACAAACAGGGGCACCTGAGTGGCTCAGTTGTTTGAGTGCCTGACTTTAGCTCAGGGCATAATCTCATGGTTCTTGAGTTATGGCCCTCCATCAGACTCTGTACTGACAGCTCAGAGCCTTGAGCCTACTTCAGATTCTGTGTCTCCCTCTCTCCCTTTGCCCTCCCTTGCTTGTATTCTGTCTCTCTCTTAAAAATAAATAAACATTAAAAATATAAAAAGAAAACAAATTTAAAGAACAAACAAATGAAACCTCATGACCTCATAATAAATAATATTAGACATATGTGGATGTCCAGATATGGAGGGTTGGGGAAAGGTGGTCAAAGAAACAAACTTGTAGTTAGAAGACAAATAAGTAATAGGGATATAATATTTGACATGATGGCTAGAGCTAACACTGCCATGTGATTAATAAAGTTAAGAGAGTAAATCCTATGAGTTCTCATCATAAGGAGAATTTTTTCCTTTTTTTCTTTATATTTTATGTATACACAAAGGTAGAGGATAGCTGAACCTATTGTAATCATTCCACAATATATGCAAATCAAACCATCATACTGTATACCTTAAACTTGTAAGTGATATATGTCAAATATTTCTAAATAAAGCTGGGGTAAAATAAGTGTCTAATATTTTTTAATTAAATTACCGTAGGGATCCTTAGCTGTCTGAATCCTATGTAGTAAGAAAGGGCTGGGGAATTTTGCTGGACATATGTGAGGATTTTCCATTCCACTCTGCTAATCTGAGAAAGTTAAGTAGTTTGCTTTAATATATTTTGTGTCCCAAGCACCAACATTTCTTTGCATATCTGGCCCCATGGCAGGTCCAAGTAATAAGCTAGATAATCATCTCTATTAAATATTGCCTTATTTATTTGTCTCTGATTAGAGGCAAAGCCCAGTTCTTTCCCACTAAATTCAAAGAAGCAGTTGCACAATTCCTAGGGATACAACAGGAGAAAAGTGAGGGAACATTTCTGTTAGTTAAAGTGCATGCTTTTCTGGGATGCACATCAAGCATTGCCAGTAAGTTCTAGAGGGTAAGGCAGGAAAGGGAGTGGATCTATTCATGGGTTGCCCTTTAGGGCTTAATAAAGTTTCTTGCCATTTTCCTCACAGCTTGATAGAAGTGGACTAACAGTGAAGAGATCTGTGATCCCACTCCACAACCTCCAGGCTAAAAAAAGCTAATGAAGTAGAAAAATGATATTGATAAAACTACCCTGCCTTTTATAAGCAGGCCCCACCAGATAGAAACTGCTCAATGTTGGTGTTTAATCTGACATGACCTCAATCATCTTTGTTTTGGCTCTGAATACCAAATGGGTGACTTGTTATTTAGCCTCAATAAGCTCAAAAGAATCCCACTCTGAGTGCTTCACAATACTTTAATATAGTTCACATAGGTAACACCAACAATACACTTTTTTTCCTTTTTGTCTTAGGAGATAAAAGATTAAATGGGCGTTTCAAGACTGAATGCTGGAAAAGTCTTGGAAATAAGCATTTTATATGATAGTTTCATTATTGTAAATATTTCCACTCCCATCTCTTCAAATACAACACCAAAAGGAAAAAAGGCCCTTTGCAAAATTCTGGATATTGGTATTTTAATATGGAAAGTTATTTCCAACTCCATGGGATTTGTCAATTGAATGTAAACTTCTTGATAGGGGAGGCTTTATCTAGTGCATTTTCCATCATCTCTGCAAGAGTCTAAAAGAATGACACATGGTGGATGTTTAGAAATACCCGAAAAGCTTTAAAAAATATATTTTGCTGCACTGCTCAATTGTTAGTTAAATGTTACCACATTCTGTTCACTTTTTTTTTCTAAGGGAATGCTTTATTTTACTCTTTTAAATTTCATTTTAAAACTCTGTGTTATTTTGCAAACCATAAATGTGTCTTTGATTCGCATTCTCCAACTTATTGGAAGAGGAACCAGAATATGGTCAATCATTTTCAAGAACACTTCAACATACTTGCCTTTAACTTTCAACAGAGAATTTATTGACCAACTCACAAAACTATGTGAGAGTTATCTTCGTAGCTCAGTCAGAGAACTACAAGGCCAGGTCAGTCACATCTTGGTATTTCTTATCTAATGATATGCCAAATAGGACTTCAAAAAATTGTGCAAAGTTAACAGTATTTCTATCAGAAATGAGGTAGGAATCTCTGAAAAGCTATAAAATCCATCCAGAGAATTGTGCTAAATATCTCATTGTTGGGCTGGTTAAAAGAAGGCAATCCTTAAAAACATATTACCTCAGGGCACCTGGCTGGCTCAGTCCATTAAGTGTTTGACATCCACTCAGGTTATCATCTCCTGGTTTGTGAGTTAGAGCCCAGTGTTGGGCTCTGTGCTGACAGCTCAGCACCTGGAGCCTGCTTCAGATTCTGTGTTTCCCTCTCTCTCTGCCCCTCCCCTGCTTGCACTCTGTCTGTCTTCCTCTCCCTCAATCTCTCTCTCAAAAGTAAATAAATAATTTAAAAAATGACAACAATAAAATCATATCACCTCAAAGGAATCACAAAGGGATGCTAGGCGTAGTGATGAACTTCTGTTACAATCTACCCAGAGTTTTTACAGATTCCCAACACATAGACTGTTTATAGTAATTCAGACTATTTTGTTCCTGGATGTTTTAATAGGAATAGACAAAAGTATGTCATGTTCAATAAGAATTGGTCAAACCATTTGAATGTGTAAATTAACAGGTTATCATTTCATCAGGAAATTTCTACTTCTTTCTTGGGTAAAAATCATATTTCTTTTGCTGTTATGTTTTGAAATTGACTTTTGAGAAAAAAGTTAATAAATTTCATTTAAACAAATGTCAGTTTTCTTCAGAGACATGTTTGTTAAGGCTTGTCTCAAATCCACCCAGAGGTATCAGGGTTGATCCCAAGTTCCCAGATTGTGGGAACCCTATTGTGACCCATCATAATTGTTCTATCTTCTTTTTTTAGGGAGGTTATTCCAGTGTGTTACTGCAATAAAGCATTGGACCTAAAATCTTACATTATGGTAGAAACTCAACAAGAAAGATTAATTACATTTAAATACCTGTTAGAAAGCAAACACTTGAAGTCGTGAGAGTTAGCACTGGTAGTAGGTTGGAAGGGAATAGGCATGCATATGGTAAAAGATAGAGCATTTCCAGGGTCGTATTTTAGGATTGTTAATTCTGTCAAACAGACTGGGACCTGAGGTGAATCTGTTTTTGCTAACAACTATTAGGGTGGACAATAATGATGATGACTACCGCTTACTTAGTACTTACATACTCCTAGTATGTTCTCTAAAAGCCATGGTAAGATTTTGATTTCACAGATGGGGGAGATAAAGCCGAAGGTAATTTCTCTTAGCTCAAGTCCCCACATTACAAAGTGAATGGATTGCACATTGAAACTGGTGTCTTTTGCTCTGCAGCTTGGTATTTTAGCTAGTGTGCTAGCACAGGTACGGAAAACTAATGTGGGAGTGCTGAGGAACAAAGTGATTTCTAACCCCACTGGATAATCAGTCCCAATCAAAAGGCAAGTAAAAAATGACGGAAGAAAACTTTCCAAATTACTCCTTTCCCAAATTCCGTTTTTCACTAATGTAAATGCAATGTGTGAGAAAGTTCTGAAGTAAGAGCAATGGAGATTTTAAATGATTAATTATTAACATAGGCTTGGCAAGTTTAGTATTTGTCATTTCTCAGTAATCCTATTTCTGTGTTATTAACTATGCTCCTTCTAATAAACCACTGTTTTACAAAGTCTTGAGGGAGATATTTACAGGATCTCTGGAGTTTAGTCAGGAGTGGAGTGTTGTGGGCTGGAGAAGGCATGCATATTTATGTTAATAACAATAAAGAATGACTTGTAGGGAATTTCTCAAAATGGGAAAACTGGATTGGGAGTAGAATGAATTCTGGTAGCATATGCTCACATTTCTCCTGTTTAGGCAGTCTTAGTCAGATTTGAACTATGTAGTTTATTTAAATTATCTTCATCCAGGGTATGTTATCAGGATATATATCATATTACATATGATAGTGTGTGTGTATGTGTGTGTATCAAATAACCTATTTTTGTCCTTTTATGGTCTAAAGAAATGAACTAAAATATTCTAACTTACATCTCTGTAAGTTTCTCCCTTACATGTTCTGCTAGTTTGGTGTATATATTTATGTCATTTTTGGTTATTTGACACAAGCAGATTTCTGATATTTTATCTTCTCTAAACCTTGTAATCTTTCAGTAAAAGGGTTACAGAGTAATATATGTAGTATATGATCATTTCAGTTTCTCTCTATTATGGCCAATTTTGTTAGTCACTCTTTTATGTTTTAGGCACTTTAATGGGTAAAGAAGAGTGTCTCATTATGATTTTCATGTGATAAATTTCCCTGATAAATAATAATGTTGAATACTTTTTAATATGTTTATTTGCCCTGAGTATATATTTCTTGGTTGTCTATTCAAGCTGCCTAATTTTAAGTTACTTGACTTCCTTCTTTTAATAAAGTGGGAAGTTATTTATAAATTCAGTACTGCCTTTTCTTCATTTTAAAAATGTTGCTCCACTGTTTTCTGGCCTTTGTAATTTCAGAAGAGAAGCCCATTGTAATTCAAATAAATGTTGCCCTGCATTTAATATGAGACATTTCATTGGCCACTTGAGATTTACTCCTTGCCTCTACTTAAAAAAATTATTTTATTATTATTATTATTATTATTATTATTATTATTAGGGAGAGAAATAGTGTGAACTGGGGGGAGAAATAGGGAGGGGGAAGAGACAGAAAGAGAGAGAGAGAGAGAGAGAGAGAGAGAGAGAGAGAATCTTAAGCAGGTTCCATCCTGTGGGATCATGACCTGAGCTGAGTTTGAGTCAGACACTTAACGGACAAAACCAGCCAGGAGCCTTTGTTTTCAAAACAATTTTTTACCAGTATATGCCTATGCAGTATTCTCCTTGAATTCATCCTGTGTGGAGTTCTCTGTGCTTCTTAAAACTGTAAATGTATACATTTTATTTATGTATTTCACCAGATTTGCATGTTTGGGCTGTTAGTTTTTCAAGCAGTTCTTCTCTGCCCCATTCTCAGTCTCCTTTCCTTATCTAACTCTGATGAACTATATGTCAGATGCTAATACTATTCCATGGGTTCCTGAGGCACTCTTCATTTTGTGAAAGTTTTTTCATCTCCTCCTGGTTGGGTAATTTCTTCATGTGTACTGACTCTCCTGTTATCTGTATTTTGCTACTGAACCAATGAGGGAGGGTTTGACCTCAGATACTGTATTATTTTACTTCTAAAATTCATTTTAATCCTTTTTATGTTTGTACTTCTTTATGCTGATTTATATCTTTTCATTTATCTTGAGTGTCTTCTTTTACTTCACTAAGGTCAGTTCTAATAGCTACTCTTCAGTCATTATCTGATAGTCCTGTATGTACTTACCATGGGGTTACTATGTTTTTTTAATGGTCTTTTCTCTTAAAAATGGGTTGCATTTTCTTTGCTCTTCTTAAATTTAGTAATTTTCATTTCAGTAATGTGACAGTGTGAATATTAATGTTGTATATACTTGTGATTTAGTGACATTCTTCTGTTATCGGTTGATTATTTATTTATTAAATCTCAGCAACCAGTTAGCTTGATCTTACTTGAACTATAGCCTTGTCCAAGCGGGGGGAGAGGGCAGTGTCTCAGTTGAGTTCTTTGTCTCCACACAAGCTACTTTTAGTTTTAGCATGTCTTGACATGGTTCAGGAGTTAGCCAAAAATTGGGGCTAAATTTATACAAAGATTTTGTGTTCCCTTTCTAAAACTATCTTTACTGAGGTTCCTCATTCATGTTTTGGTGTCTCTGGTTGCCTTGGAGTTCCTTGCTATGATTCTAGGAAGATCAGAGTTTATTTACTGTGGAAATAATACCCACCCTGAGCAATTACTACTGAAACTATTGTAGCAATCAGGATAAGAACTCAAATAATGGACAAGCCACTAGTATAGATTACTTCAAAGAAATTTTTCCCAAAAACAGCCTGATTTCTTTGGGGAGGGGTGGGATTATGTTTTTGTTTTATTGAATCTACCGTTTTTAACTGTCATTTGTAGGACCATTGGTTTATTAGGAGGTAATTCCCTAATCTTCCTTTTTCTTTTTTTGTCTATTTTTGCTGTAAGCTTTTGTTCTTTTGTTCATTGTTTTCTTTTCAATCCTTAGAATCTCTGTATTATAGAGGCATCTCTCAGTATGTAGTTTATTTGAATTCTCTTCTCATTTCTAGTGGAGGAGATGAGCATCTAAAAATTGGAAAATCTAGAAATAGATACGTTTATAATTTACACTCATTCAAGTAAATACTTGAACAATTAGAAACAAGTCCTTCATAATTGAGGTAAATGCATGTGTATACAGTCTAAACAAGGAAACCATTTAATTCATGTCAAAAGAAAGGATATAAAAGTATTAAAATAAATAAACCTTACTCGGAATATAATGATAACATTAAGACAAGATGTCATAACAGTACATGTTTAAAAGAACAAAGTACAGATTCAGGCCTTGTATTACTTTATTTGTCTCCAGTTGATACCTTTGAGTTTTTCTCTTTTTAGGGAATTCTAATTATGCATTAAATATTCTTTGAATTATCTAGCTATCATGTTCTCTTTTATCACTTTTATTTTTACTCATGTTTAGTGTGTTTTTTTACAGATTTTGCTAACTCTGTTCAGCATTTTCCCATTGCTCTTCTATAATAGCTTTAATAATCAAGTTCATTTTGTTTCCTCAACTTATCCAATTTTTCAGCTTACTCTGTGCTTTATCTTTTTATAAAAAAATAACTATATCTCTCTTTCCACTTGTTTCCCCAAGTATTCTGACCTTAATTTCTTTGAGAGAATGGAAAGGCGTTTTTCTTAGAGTCTATTGTTTCCCTTAATAATTCTTAATGTGATGCATATTATTTATCTGCTTATTTTGCTATATTTATTTTACTTATTTTATTTTTCTGTATTTTTGCAAAGTTCTCTATTCTAGAGTCTTTCAATTTACGGCTCAATTTGAATAAACTCAGCCTAAGCTAGGTCTGCTATTGGTGTGTGTGCACACAGCCCCCCAACCCCCCGCCCCAAACACACACACACAGAGTGAAGAAAGGATTGGTGGTAGCAGAATAGGAAAAGAAATGAGATAGGACAGCCAGCAAATAATATGTATTTTTTTGATACTTTATTTTCTTATCTGCTAGGCTGTTTTTTATTCTCTAAATTTTTAGAATGTTTTCTCAAAACTAGTTAGAATATGCCAAGACAATCAATAAAGTGGTTTTAAAATGTTTGTAGTTATTTGACAAACACTAATTTATTACTTTTATGTGCCTGGCACTAATGTAAGATGTCCACAAGTATCACTTCCTTTAATCCTCACCGTTACTCCACAGAGCGATTAGACAGTTAGGTCTGTGTAATTTTTGCAATTACAGATGAAGATGCTGATTCACAGAGAAGTTAAGTATCTGACTCAGAATCACAATTGATAATTAGTGGAGTTGAGACTTGAACCTAAACATCTACAGAACAGTGCACTATAAATCATATACTTGTCATTACTAGTGTGCTTAACAAGACTAATGTTGGCTGTGTCCCTTTGGCTTGAAGCATGTTTAAAGAGTTACCTTTTTTTTTTTTTAAGGTAAAAGCTAGGCTGACCTGTAAAATGCTAGTATTCACTTTCTATTAAAATTTTGCAGCTTATTAGAATCTTTCTTTCCAAATTCCTTTCCAAGTAACATCACAGGATGGGCTAGTGTCATTATTGGTCTCATTATCCAATCTTCTTGGATGGGCTAGTCTCATTATTCTCAAGGGTGCAAAAACATTTAATGTCCATGAACATCCATGTACCTGCCCACATTCCTTAACCCCCTTATAATTGAGCAGGGCCATTGAACTAATTCTAGTAAGTGAATTTGAAAGACAATGACATGTACCTCTTCTAGATTTTGACAATATAAACATCCCTTGAAACTCTCCAATTTTCCCTTCCTTTTCTGTAGCTATTCTGCTGGCCACCTGTTGGCATGGACTCACTTAGCAGGAACAGCAAGTAGGCAGCTAAGTCACTGCACACAGGACTACTATCCTGGAGAATGAAGTCAGACACTGAGTGAAAAATAACATTTTGTTGTGAGCCATTGAGATTTTAGGGCAGTTTCAGTATATTCTAGCCCATCCTGACTAGTTTACTGGCAGTGATTGCATCCTAGGAATTGTTTCCCATGCACATGCTAAAATTAAGTGGTGTTAAGCCCCATATGTACAAAATATATCTAAATATATATACATATATTTATATCTATATATCTATATATAGTCACAGTAATAAAGTAACATACATATTTTTCTATCTATATACAATAAAGTAAGAATCTCAGTTGCCATGGACACAGAGAGCTAACTACTCTGATTAAACTTCTGATTACAGGGATAGCAATGAGCAACATTGCTTATTTTCAGAAATTGGTGTTAAAAAATTTTCACAAATACATTTATTGGCTTATCTAATTACTAGATATGTCATGACTTTACTTTTGACCATTTATAATCTGAAACAGACTTGAGTTCATGAGTTAGTCACTTAGTTCAACTATAGTAATTGAGATTCTACTCTATGCTAGGCACTATTGTTAGCTCCACACTTGTAAAAAATAAATCATAGGATTTGATGATATAAGACGCAATAATTTGTAATTACCTTTTTGGCCCATAAGAAGAGCAGAAACAAAGGGTAGTCAAAGAGTAGAGGAGAGAAGGAGAAAATTAGTCCGTGATAACCATCTTAATAAGTAGGTTAATATTTTAATATATATTTAATTTTTTATACTTAATTTTAGCTTATCTTGTACTTCTTTGTGTCTAACTGTGAAAAGCAGACTCTTTTCTGGATGTTTTTAAAATAAATGATATATATTTTAAGAAGTCTTCCAAAGTGACATTTTTGTGAGAGGATGTGGAGAATAGAATTGAAAGAATAGATTTTTAAAAATTTTTTAATGTTTTTCTTTATTTTTGAGAAAGAGAGAGAGAGAGAGAGAGAGACACACACACACACACAGAATCTGAGGTAGGCTCCAGGCTCTGAGCTGTTAGCACAGAGCCCAGCACAGGGCTTGAACTCATGAACTGCAAACTTATTACATGAGCTGAAGTCAGATGCTTAACCAACTGAGCTACCCAGGTACCCCTGAAAGAATGTAATTATTAATGCCATATACTATTATTTGACATTTGTGATTCTTTTACTTGACTTACCTCTCTCTCTTTTTTTCCAGGGTAGATAGGCTTTGGTTCTCCTTAACACGTGGACATTTATGAAGTAATTTTGTGTAGCAGTCTACTTTTAAAAACCATCCAGGTAAGAAAATAGTGTAGTCTTTTGTTTTATTTCTGAGGAACATCATAACAAGAAAACTCAATGAATTGTCCAAGATGACCCAAGTGATCCTCCTCTGTATTACTCTCCTAACAGAAAATAATATATATAGGTTATAGATACAAGATATAATATATAATCCAGGTCAAAACAAAGCAAGAGCTTGAACCATAAAGGGTTAAGAAATAAATAGCAGAAGTGAATGTAAATATAATCTAATGTGAATTAAATATAAGGGAACGATGTTTGTTTCATCTGGCCCATTTAAAACTTACAAGCTGGCAACATTACCAAAATTTTCTAGGTACGCAAAAGCACCCACATACTGTGAGTCTAACATAAACCTTTCTATTATTTACAATGATAGTTCTGAAACTGTATTACTTGATGACTTGTCTTTTTCTTCCGCCACAACCATCCAGTTGAGTTGCTGATGCAAAAGTCTGGGCACATTCTAATGTAATAAAAAATGTAACACAAAGCCCACAAAGCCAGTAAATACGCTTTTCATCTCTGATGCATGTCAGGAAATTGAAGTAAATAGATTTAAAACTCTAACATTACAGACGATGAGATTAAAAAGCCATTAGTAGTCATAAGCCCATTAGAAGTCTAGGCACCAAAAGACTCTTACAGAGAAATTTCTTGACCAGATAAAAAAATATTGATACCATCCTTCTTTCATTATTGGATGCCTTGTTGTTAGTATTCTATTCCTTTTTGTTAAAAAGTGCTTTTAAACAGAAGTTTCATGAATGTCCTCCTCTTGAAAGACACACACAAATAAAATAATAACAAAAGCAACCACTTGTTTCATTAACATTATAAGTGAGGGAATATCATTTCATGGTCTTACCAGAAGAAAAAGGTTGTCTACTTTCAGTCTCCCTGTTAGCTTTCTTAGTCTTTTTTCTTGCTGCCCTGTTACTTGCCCGCATTCTTCACAGTGACCCATGATAGCTACAGCAATGAATGTGTTTTCCAGTCTCCTAAAAATAGAACTATGTACTTCAGCAGATGACCAGAAAGAGAGAGTTTCTATTCTTATTGCTTCCTGTCAGAGAATTCACTCAAAATACGGTTTCAAGTTGAAATAAAATAACTCTAAGCCAATCACTTAGGACAGGACCAGAATAAGCAATGATGGCAGAAAGGAGCGTGGGATACAGGATGCTCAGTAGGTGTGATCATCTAAGGCGCTGATGTATTCACATAATAAATTATATAAAATGCAACATTTTAAAAGTAATTAATTTTTATTTGTGAAAATTGCCTTTTGGCATGCCCACAGTTGTTCTAGACTTTTGTCTAAAATAACATTATATGTATTTTACTATATTAAGTGAAATGAAACATTTCCAAATGAGTCCTTAAGCAGCATAATTTGCCACTCCGGTTGCCACAGTTCTGAGAAAGGAAAAAAAAAAAGGACGAATGCAATTAACACTAAAGGGGGATCGGGCGTGGTGTGACGTAATCATCGCACTTGGCGTAATTCTCTTTATTAATACATCACTTACATCACTGTCCTCTCCAGTTCTTTCTCACCATTTTATTTTATTAATATCTCACTTTGCTACATTTACAGTTATTTCCCCATCATTTTAAATTCACTCCAGGTTATTAACATTGCCATATTAAATACAAAGGCTAGGGGACATTAACAATGACTGAAATAATCTTGCAATTGGCAAAGAAGCTTGGCTTTTATTACATTAATATAGCGCTAATTGAACATTGAAATTCTATCCTTTCAACAACCTTAGACAAAATCATTAAAATAGTCCCAAACTAGAGCTCAATCGAAACATTTCTTTGAATACTACCTGACTATATCCCGGTATGAAAAAAAAATCAGAATGTGGTTTTACAGATTTGACTACCTCATGACAAAGAGCCTACTGTAATCTGATTGTTTAGTAACTTGAACCAAAGTTGGATGAAACTAGCAGATACCATTTTATGTAGGTGTGAATGTCATTAATATATTAGCTAAAGAATTTGAGCGCTTTTGAATTTTCAAAAGTACTTAAAAAAAAAAAGTTCTACCTCTTGCTTTATAACCCAGGACTGTATCCTTAGATATAATCTAATCAAAATATTTTTTGGATATCATCCAAATAGAGAATGGCCACCGGTGATGTTCCTGTCTTCAGTAACCAACAAACGAAACAGCTAGGTGCTTGTGTCTACCCCTGGATTAACATGAGACCCAGAGACTTTGGACCCAGCAATTGTAAGTCTCAAAGCCTGAACCTCTGGTTTCTATCATACGACTACACAGCCAATACATTACAAATGAGCTGACCACACGTGGGGTGTTAATTGGAGCTTGGCACCCCCAGGAACATGACAAATTAATTCTCCACCAGTTAGAAATAAACAAAACCCAAAAGAGCTTTTATTAACCACTATGTATTTGGGACTCATTAACCCTTTTTGCACTAGTCCCATTTATTTACCACAGGTTTAAATGAAATAAAATTGTATTTTAAAAGTGTCTATTCTGGTGACACAGAATGCATTAAAGTAAAATGGTGCTTAACATGTGAATTGTTTCATAGGCTCTGTCAGTTGCCTGATATGATTACTCATTGATTGAAAAATCACTTCACAGGTGTAATCTAATTGAAAAGTAACATTGCATAATGGTTAAGAGGCCAGCTGAGAAGGCAAGAGGGTCTTGATTCAGATTTCCCAAGTCTAAAAACTATCTCTCCTAATTATTCTTTATGTAACCTTGGGAAACTTGTCCTTATATGTAAAATGAGGATGCAAAATACCTTAGGATTTGTTGTGAAGATTAAATATGAATAGCACACATACTGATACATATAAAAATATCTGCATATGGATCATAGCAATTCACATGTTCACATCATGGATTATATTCAGAAAAAGTCATCCCATTCTCTGTTCTTGAGCAAAACTATTTCATTAAAGGATAACGTATGTTTAAATTTCCTTTCAGTGTTTGGTAAGACTATAACATTCTTAGGTCATGTAACACAGGTATCAGGGTAAACTTTATCAATATGTTAGTGTTCTGTACAAGACTCTTTCCTATAGCTTTTTATCTGAACTGACATAAAAGTCAGAGTCTTTTAATGGCCTGTGTCATCTTTTATTTTCTACTACTCTCTCCACTACCCTTTGTGCTCTCGGCACGGTGGTCTGTTGACTGATCATCCAAACTTACAAGGGAAGTACTTACTCAGATTTTAAATACTCTGTTACTCAGGTTTTTGCATGATTCACTTCTATACTTCCTTAAGATTTGTGCTTAAATGTCACTTTATCATAGAACTTTGCTGGCCCTCTTCCATGAAAGGAAAAATCCTCCATCTTCCATCTTTCTATCCCTTTAACCTATTTTTATTAGCTTATACCAGAATAAGTCCACGAGAACAGAGAACTTCTTTCCCTTTACTGCCTTCAACAGTTCCTGGTCCAGAGAAGGGCTATACCAGAATAATGTTTAGCTCACAATTACAAAATCCATAGTAACAATGACTTAAACAAAAAAGTTTGTTTTGTTCTCATGTAGAAGCCCCTCAGTTTTTAGGGGTTCCAGGGCTGGGCTGGTGCCGCTACTGTCAGGGTTAGAGAAGTCTCAATTTCAAAGCCTTAAGCCTTCAGCTCTCAGGTGGATTTTTTAGCTTCAAGTCCAGCTCTCTAGCCCCTATGCTTGCATTCTAACAACAGAAAGTAGGAAACAGAAGTTTCCACCCTCTCCCTTTAAGAACATTTTGTAAAATTTATACATGCCACTCCCAGTATATATCATTGGGCCATTAATTGGTCGTAAACTAGAGTATTCTGAGCAGCCAGATGTGCAACTAAACTTTCATAGTTCTGTTATAGATGATGGGGAGAATAAATATTGATGGACTGCTAGCAAACTCTGGAACATTTCTAAATGAATGTAAGAGGAAAATTGTGTTAAAGAAGACTAATTTTTACATTCAATATTGATTCCATGAATTGAAAACTAGTTCATTCAAAACCAAAATGTTATCAATTATATGGAAACATGCTGGTGGTGACGCAGACATAGTTGATTTTCATTCATAATAAGCTATGGCTAGATTGAATGCTAAATATTCACTGGAACATTTCATTTTGATTAGGAGTGAGCACTGTATATAAAATCTAAACACACAGGTTGAATTCTTTGTTTTTCCATAGACCTGGAGAATAATGTTCACTAACTCACTTAACCTCATTCTTCTTCTTCTTTTTAATGTTTGTTTATTTTTGAGAGACTGAGACAGAGACAGAGATAGAGAGACAGAGAGAGAATGTGAGCAGGGGAGGGTCAGATAGGGAGACAAAATCTGAAGTAGGCTCCGGGCTCTGATCTATCTGCACAGAGCTCAACGTGGGACTCGAACTCACTAACTGTGAGATCATGGCCTGAGTGGAAGCTGAATGCTTAATTGACTGAGCCACCCAGGCGCTCCCCTTATTCTTCTTTTTGATCCATTCAATAACAAATAGAAGTTGATTAGCTCAATCAGGTAATGTGGAGTTTAATAAATCATCTTCTATTCTGTTTCATTACATTTTATATCTTGAAGTTTATAGTGGCAAGGTCTACATGTAAGCAACCAAGCAACAATAACAAAAAAACTACCTAAAAATAATCTCACTTAAAAAAAGGAGGGGGGGAGACTTCAAAGAATTTCCCCTGTCAATTGCATTTTTTGCCTCTGAGCCTTCTCTGAGCAGTTTCCCTGATCTGTGAGACAAGGGATTCTGGCTGCCAGCTTCCTGAGCAGATCTAGGGGAAAATTAACACATCCACAACAGAGCTCAAGCATTGCTGACATCTGGTTTACTCATTTTCACAGCGCACTTGCACTGCACCCTATTGCCTTCTTCTTATGCACTGTTTTATCATGTGGCTCATTTCAAGAAAATGCATTTAACTTTTAGGTACTACTCTGTGGTATGAAGTGTGGCAAATAGGAAATAAAACAACCTTGAAAGAGCATTTCCACATATACACAGCTATAATAATCACTGAATATTGAACCTCAGAACTTATGATATGCTCTATTTGGTAAAAGCTTATGAGACCAGGGGCAATGTTGATACCTAAAGAAACGAATCTCACTTTTGAAGAGAAGGAGAACAAATTATTAACAACAAATTATCTCTTTATATGGATTGGAGTTTATTGCTATCCCAAAAGAGAAAAAGCAATTGCTTTTACATATTTATTTGCTTAATGGTGTCATTTAATAGTAGAAAAATAAAACCAAAGTTCAAGGCTTTGGACGTAATTTGGAATTGTACCTTTGAAGAGTATTCTGAGTATTTTCTATGTTCTACTTATAATTCAGGTGCCTCATTTGTAAGATTAATATAGATAAACCTTTTTAATGTAGACTTCAGTTTAATTT
The DNA here is from genome assembly GCF_006229205.1 of Suricata suricatta. Classification (NCBI taxonomy): domain Eukaryota; kingdom Metazoa; phylum Chordata; class Mammalia; order Carnivora; family Herpestidae; genus Suricata; species Suricata suricatta. The sequence goes on along the minus strand of NC_043712.1, from coordinate 44,090,139 downwards.
AGAATATATGATTAAGCAAGTAGTATTAAAATTGCTTTGACTCTTTAGATACAAGTTTTGCTAAGAAAGTTTTTTAGTATACAAATTGATATTGTAACATGCGCGGTAGGAGATCTAATCAACAAATTATGCTCTATCAGTAACAGAAAATTGATGAAGAATATCTCCTAATAGTTTATTTTGAATTTTTTTATAAACTTAGTATTATTTAAACCATACTTTAAAAAGCCTGTCAGTCCAGATTTGTATCAGTTGTGGTTTGTTCTTCTCATCTGTCATTAACAGTTCTTTCTCGAATCTTCTATTTAAAAAGTGAAACATTCTCCAATTCTATTTTATTGATCTGAATCAGAATTTCAAGTCATATAATGTTGTTATGCTCTTTTGGAAAAGAAGTACAGGGCACAGAAGATCACAATTATTATAGCATCATATTTATGAGGAATGTTATAGTAAGAAAATGAGTATAATATAAAACCAAGAAATTATAATTTAAATATCTGTGTGGTATTCAACAATATTTATCAACTGTCACCTGTAAAAATATAATAAATAGGCTTTTGCAGTCTTAATCATTGGGCATTGTGTAGGCACAGATATGTTGAGAGTGGTGTATTAAACTCAACCAGATTTCCCATGTGGTCACTCAGAAAGTCTTTAAAATGTTACCAAAATTTTATTACAAATCACACATTTTAGTTGTAAGTCTAGACAGTTGTGCAGTTAATAAAACTCTATATTTACTAGAGTAATGCATTTTCATTAATAAATGTTAGAATATCTAAATTACATAAGTGAATGATAATTTTTCAAAATAATTATTTCAAAAATATTAAATATATTTGAAAGTTAAGTAAGATTAATTTACAAAGCCAAGTTATCCAATAAATCAGATTACTTCTATATTATTTTACTGCTTGTGTCACACAATATGTATATTTATATCCATGAAAGATCTTGTCATGATTTTTTTTGCCTTCCCAAGAGATTGCCTGAAAAACCTCTTGATCAAAAAGTTAAATTTATCAGACCTCATCCTTTAGGGGGAATTTAGCTTGAAGGAGTCTTTATGATGGCTTGGCGGGAGGAATCAGAGGAGAATATGGTTTTAGAACTTGGACTGAAATACTTTAAGGTGCGTCTTGCAAGCAAGGGCACTGGTGAGGGTTGGTCAGAATTTTTGATATAAAGCTTAGGATTTGTTGGCACAGTGAATCAGGGATCTTGAAGGGCTTTTAGTTTTGATAAATCCACTGTTAAAGTGGTTCATAGTCCTAGTGGCTAACATTTCCTGGAGAAAGCAGCTTTGTTATTTTAGCTTGACCTCATACTGTTTAGCATAGGAAACAATGTCTATACTGTTGTTATGTAACACAGGGACAGGTAAGATTTTTCCATTTGCAGGCTTTCCACATGTATGAGAACAAATGAAATTGATTAAGAAATTATATTGTTCTCATATCAATATGTTCTTCATTTTAGCCTTTATGTCTAAAGTGTCCTACTGATGCCAATTTTTCCCTTGCTTTGTCATTTCTTTACTTCCCTTTAAATTCAAAACACAAGGACTTACTGATTTCTAATGGTTCTAGTATCAAAATAGATCAAAACTGGAAAATAAATGAAAAATTAATTTCTTAATTATGATGGAAATTATCAAATTAATGACAGCGAGCTTTATGTAGGTGTGTGATGTAACATTTAATCATATTCTACTGTCCTATTGCTATCTCCATTTAATATGTACGGATACCAAGGCAGACAAATGTTAAGTGATTTGGGAGGTCACTGACAGCTTTAGGAAGAATTTGACTTGAATGTATGAGCTTCACACTATGATTAAAGGAAAATCTCTAGTTAAAATAATTTTAAGTAATATCGAGCAAAAGGAGGGACAAGATATTACAGGTTTTGAGTGCACGATTACATGTTTCTATCCCTGAAAAAAAAATTCAAGAGTTTTCCTCTAAAGAAATGAACTAATTATGTAGGCTACCTACAACATTTGGTGATGCAGAAGAATGAGAACTTGGCTGGGATGTGATCTTCCATGTCCTGAATTTCAATTAATCCAGATTTTTGGACCATTATCTCCCCCTTTTGCTCTTTCATACATTTAATGTGCAGCCTTTCTTATCCTCAGATATGTTGGATCCTTTATCATTTATGATATCATTAAACATTTATGTTGTATTTAACATGGGCTGTGGCTTTCTCTTCCTTGTGTCTATACTTACCACTCCTTAAATTGCTTTTTATGTTACCAAATGCACTGAACCTTTTCATCAGTTATCTTTCTCTACTCGACATTGCTCGATGTCCAATAGCCTGAAAGTCTATTTTTAGGAGTTTACATCTAGTAATTCTGTGTTATGATCATACTTTTTGAATAGCAACTTGATACCTGGGTAATATGAATCAGAGAAAGCTTGGCCTCACTGACTCTTTATTCCTTATGTAATCTGAACTAAATCTCAGTTTTCATCCCTTGTAGCTCACTTAAGATAGTTTGTGGTTTGGGTCGTAGAAATGATCATAGGCGAATACAAGATATGGAAAATGGATTAAGTAGACAACAGGTTGTTCTTGAGAAAGTTACACCATGGAATAGGGAATGTCAATTGTTAGATGTTTAGTTATTCTAAACATCTTTTGAACACTAACATGTGTGAGTATTTTTGCTTGTGTTCTTGACAATGATTATAAAAGACCCCCAAACAAACTCGTTGACTCTGAATTTGGTTATTCCCTTTAGAAAGTTCTATTATAAGGGTTAATACACAATGTCTACTTTTAAATGGCAGTGTGAGAAACACCATGGACTCTCTCTCTCTAGCAAAACTAGCAAAACTGGTGAAAATTATTTTAAAAATCATTTAATGTCTATGGCAATTACCCTACGGTATACAGAAAATGAAGAAACATTTAGATGAGAAAATCTATAGCTGAGAAAGACCCTCTTTGGAGTCAGAACAAACCTCAAAGACTTGCCTCAAAAACTACTCCTGCAAAGGGGCCTAATCATAATTGGATCATACTATGGGGTAATGTATGCTCCAAAGCATTGCCAACAACTATAGCTGACCCTAAAACAATATAGTGATTATGGAGACTGACCGCCCCCCCACACACACAGTTAAAACTCTATGTATAACTTCTGATCCTCTAAGAACTTAACAACTAATAGCCTATTGTTGATCTGGAAGTCTTACCAGTAACCTAAACCATAGATTAACCCATGTTTTTTTATGTATTATATACTATATCCTTACAATAAAGTTAGCTAGAGAAAAGAAAATGTTATTAAGAAAATCACAAGAGAAAAAATATTTATAACACTATGCTATATTTATCAAAAATGATTTGCATATAGGTGAACCTGTACAGGTCAAACCCATGTTACTCAAAGATCAACTGTATAGAGCAATCATCTGTTATTAGGGAAGGCTATCAGCTATATCTGATACCAACAGAGGTAGGTAGCTAAACTAAGAAATCAGGGGAAGAGACCGGGAGAATCCTGAAAAAAAGTTTACTTTTATCCAAGAGTAACTGCACATGGCTAAGGCTGAGCCTCTGAAGAGCAAGACAGCAGGCTTCCCATTGAGGGAGACATAGATTTTGCAAAAATAGTTCAGCCAAATCACTAAATAAGTGAGGAGGAAAATGACAAAAATGAGCTCTGTGGTGGGATGGGAGTCAATACTAAAGCTGTTTCAATATATTATCTAAAATGTTCACTTTTTAACAACAAAAAAGAAAAATATAAAAACATTAGACAATGGGACCAATATACAGATAAAAGAAAAACAAAAACACAAACTAAAAAGGCAACAACACCTACTTGGGAGAGAGCCAGGTGCCAGATTTACCTTAAGACCAACAGACTCTACAACAACAACAACAAGATGGTGTTAGAGACAAAGCAGGGCATTTTAAAATAATAAAAATCCACCAGGAAGACATTGTAATTTTAAACATATGCATCTAACAAAAAAGCCCTAAATTAACTTGAAGCATAAACTTATAAAATTCAAGACAGAAATGGATAATTCAACTACAGTTGGAGAATTCCATATTCTACTTTCAATAATGGATAGAATTACTATGAAACAGATCAACAAGGAAATAGATGATTTGAACACTATGAAGCAACTAGACCTAACAATCATCCATGTAATCATCCATTCGACAATAGCAGAATATTCTCCACTGCCCATGGAATATTCTCAAAATGCTAGACTACAAATCAAGACTCAGTAAATTTAAGAGAATTGAAATCATACCAACTGTGTTTTCTAATGATAGTAGAATTAAATTAGAAGTCAAAACAAGAAAGAAATTTAGGAAATTAACAAATATGTGAAAATTAAATACTACATTCCTAAATACCCAATGGGTTAAAGTAGAAACCACAAAGGAAGTGAGAAATACTTCATGGTGATTAAAACTTAAGATAGCTTATTAACACTTATGAGATCAAGTTAAGCCTGCAAAAAAAAAAATTGGTGAAATAGACAAAATCTTAGAAAGCCATAAAGTACTGAAACTGACTCAAGAAAATAATAGAAAATCTGAATATATCTCTAACAAAAGATTGATTTAATTAAAAACAAACAAAATCTATGTAAAAGAAAGCCCAGACCCAAATGGCTTCATTGGTGAACTCTATGAAATATTTTAAAAAATGATTAATATCACTATTTCACAGATTCTTCCAAAAAATAGAAGAGGAAGAAATACTTCCCAGCTTATTATATGGGGTCATATTACCTTGATTTCAAAAACAGACAAGGCATAACACAAGTAAAGAAAACTACAGACCAATGTATAAATGCAAAAGTCCTGAACAAAATGTAAAAAAAATTTGTTAAAAAATAAATTCGTGATAAAATAATAATCTTTTCAACAGATGAAGCTGGGGCAACCAGATAGTCAAAATAAATAAATAAATAAATAAATTGAACTTCTATCCCTGACCATATAAAAAATAACTCAATAATCAAATGGGCAAAGGACATGAATACACACTTTTCCAAAGAAGACATCCAAATGGCTAACAGATACATGAAAAAATGTTCAACATCACTCATCATCAAGGAAATCAAAACCACAATGAGATACCACCTCATACCTGTCAGAATGGCTAAAATTAATAACTGAGGCAATGTCAGAAGTTGGTGAGGATGCAGAGAAAGAGGAACCTTTTTATACTGCTGGTGAGAATGTAAACTAGTGCAGCTATTTTGGAAAACAGTATGGAGATTTCTCAAAAAATTAAAAATAGAACTACCCTAGAACCCAGCAATTGCACTTCTAGGTATTTTTCCAAAGGACACTGTTGTGCTGTTTTGAAGGGGCACATGTACCTCAATGTTTATAGCAGCTCTATCAACAATAACCAAAATATGGAAAGAACTCAAATGTCCATTGGCTGATGAATGGATAAAGATGTGATGTTTATATACACAATGGAATATTACTTGGTGATCAAAAAGAATGAAATCTTGCCATTTGCAACAATGTAGTTGGAAGTAGAGTGTATTTATGCTAAGCAAAATTAGTCACTCGGAGAAAGACAATTATCATATGACTTCACTCATATTTAAGATACAAAACAGATGAACATAAGGGAAGGGAAGAGAGAAAAATAATTTAAAAACAAGGAGGGGGACAAATGAATCTCTTAAATGCAGAGAACAAACTGAGGGTTGCTGAAGGGGTTTTGGGTGGGGAGATGGGCTAAATGGGCAAAGGGCATTAAGGAGGGCAGTTACTGGGATGAGCACTGGTGTAATATGTAGGTGATGAATCACTGTATTCTGCTCCAGAAATCATTATTGCACTAAATGCTAACTAACTTGGATGTAAGTTAAAATAAATAAATTTAAATAAATTAAAAAATAAAATAAAAAATTACTAAATCATTCCAAATGGATCAAATATCCAAATAATAAGAATGGAAGTTTTGAAACTAATAAGACTAAAACTTTGAAAATGGTTTCTTTAAATAACTACAGAAGTACAAGCAACAAAAGAAAAAATGTAAATACATTGGAGTTGATTAAAATTAGAAACTTCTGTGCTCTAATGATACCAACAAGAAAGTCAAAAACAAAGGAATCAGATAAAATATTTGCAAATAACATATTTGATAAAGAATTTGTATCTAGAATATATAATGAACTTTTACAACTCACTAATAAAAAGGCAAATAACAATTTAAAAATGGGTAAAGCTGCTACATAAGCATTATCCAAAAACAATACACAAATGGCTGCTAATCACATGAAAAGATTTTAAGCATCATTGTCAATCAGAGAAGTTCAAATTCAAAATGCAACAAGATGTTAATCCATACCTAGACAGATGAGAATGATCAGGATGACAGATAATGACAAGTGTTGGTAAGGATGTGGAAAATTGGAACCCTCAGATATTGCTTGTAGGCTTACAAATGATGCACTGGTTTGGAAGATATTCTAGCGGTTCCCCAGAAGATAAAACATAGAATTATTATATAACCCCGTATTTCTATTAAATATACCTAAGAGAAATGAAAATATATGTTCACACAAAAATGTGTACCAAATATGTGCACTGCAGCATTATTCTTAGTAACCAGAAAGTGGAAACAACGCAACTGTCCATGAATATGACAAATGAATAAACAAAGCATGGTGTATCCATTAAATGGAATATTATTTAGGAATAAAGTAAAAGAATGAAGTACTCATAGAGACTGCAAAATGGATAATCCTTGAAAACATGCTATGTTTAAGAAGCCTGAAATAAATACCAGCTATTGAATACTACATTTATATAAAATGTCCAGAATAGGCAAATCTACATTAATACAAAGCAAATTAATAGTTGCCTGGTGCTTTTGGAAGGGGAGAAAGTAAAAGCTGAGGAAAAATGGAGAGTGACTGCTAATGTATATGGGGTTTCTTTCTGCAGTGATAAACATATGCTAAAATTGATGGTAGTGATGACTGCTTAACTTTCTGAATGTACTAAAAATCATTAAATAATACTCTTTTTAAATTTGTAATGTATTTATTTTTTAAGTTTATTTATTTATTTATTTTGGGAGAGACAGAGATGGCACAGGTTGGGGAGGCACAGAGAGAGAGGGAGAGAGAGAATCACAAGCAGGCTCCATGCTGCCAGTGCAGAGTGGGATATGGAACTCAAACTCACAAAACTGTGAGATCATGACCTGAATAAAAACAGAGTCAGATGCTTAACTGACTGAGCCACCTTGGTATCCCTTGAATTGTACACTTTAAAATGGTAAACTATAGATATGTAAATTTTATACTAATGAAGCTATTATAAAATGATGTCTATTTCAGTATTTTTATGAATTATTAACTTTTATATACAGTTAGTTATAAATTTATATATTTATGTATATGAGCCAATGTGAATAAATGCACATATTGATGTGTGAAGGAAAGTAAGAGGTACGCTATGTACCTTTTGAAATGGTATTTGAAATTCTGAAAGAATTGCTTTCCTTTGTATAGATCAACATTCATTTTACTGAATAAGATTCATTCATTTTAACTTATTGTAAAATCAGTGCCTGCTAAGTGGACATGCACATCCCTCTAAGAAACTTATGATGGTTAGCCATGAAAATCCCAACTACTGACTTTTTATCATTGAGATTAACGAATGCATGGGGAGGGACAGTAAGAAGTAAGACCAAAATTCCATGATATTTTAGATTTTCCTTAAGGAGATATTAATTTTGAATAAAACATGAACATTTTGGTCCCCTGGTTTTTAAACAAATGGTTGCTTAATTGAATATGTGTCCTAAAGCACTGTGGTGATCATCTTACTTCCATAATATTATTCAGACTTTGCTCCAAGCATATGCATTTTGATACATATTTTGGCATTTTGCAATATGTACATACTGCATAATCAAATGACATGAAATATTCAGATAAAATATAGCTTATTCAAACAGCGACTGGAAAAGTAAATTTATGACGTGTGTTCATCATGAAATTATAATAGTACATGTATGTAAAAAAATACCTTTGTTTACAATATTAGTATTTATAGGAATTTTTTTTAGTATGAGTGTTATACATATCCATTTCTTTCATTCATTGCTGCTAAATTAGAAATTATTTTTCCAGAGGTGCTTGGGTGGCTCAGTCAGTTAAATATCTGACTTCAGCTTAGGTCATAATCTCATGGTTCATATGTTCAAGCCCTGTATCAGGTTCTGTGCTGCCAGCTCAGAGCCTGGAGCCTGCTTCAGAGTCTGTGTCTCTCTCTCTCTCTGCTCCTCCTCTGCTCATGCTCTGTCTCTCTCTCTCTCTCAAAAATAAATAAACATTAACAAATAAAAAAATTGTTTTTACAAAGCCATAATGAGAATCTATTTTTTTAGTGTTTGAAACATGTATATTAAATTCATCTCCTACTTTTGGGAATTCAGAATTCTTCGCCTATAATTATGGAAACTTTCAACATTATTTTCAATTTCTATGCCAGTATCAGGCAACAATAGTAACTCATCTAATTTTGACAACTTTGAATGGGTTTGGATATCTACATAAACATGATCATTGCTCAAAATCTTCTCCAAGATTGCCTTCATTTCTAACTTACTTTAGTGACTTTTTTTTAATGAGAAAGCAGAAGTCAAGAAAAATGTTCAGTGAAAGAAAATAAATATGGGTTTTCACTTTCTGCTTTTGATATAAGAAGGAGAAAAAAAGCCCCAAACCAAAAGCCTACCTCTTTCCTGTAAATGCATTTTGAAATTGAAACATTTTATTTTTAATCTGGTAAATTAGTGAGAGAATGGTAGTAAACCTCTAGACCACTGTTCTGATTCAATCCCACTCAAAACAGTTGGATTATTTTCTGTTCCAAAAGGATTTATTTCTCATGTTTAGTAGCAATGTCTAGAAAGTCTGGAGCAGCCTGGTCCATTGGACCGAAGGCTCCCTTCTTACTGAGGAACAACTCAGAGTACGTTGTTATAATAAGCAGGAAAGAGACCATGGAGAAACAAGTAAGAGAAGGTCCAAAGAAAAGGGGACAGGGAAACAGGAAAGAGAAAAATCTCAGGAAGCAGTTGAGGGTAATTTTTAATACTACCCTAAAATAACAGAAGGGGGAGCTCTGGGAAGTTAGAAAAACCTATTTGAGTTCAGCATTTTTTCTCTTTGCTTGAGAAAACTAAATCCAAAAAGAAATGTATCAGAAAAAATATCCAGGTTAAATTTTATAGAAAATTATTTGAAAGAAATAAAGATCATTGTAACATCCTTATAACTATTGAAAGTAGTGAAGTACCAAGGGAGAAAAAAATTAAAGGACACAGATTGCAATGTCCTACATGAAAACCAGTTAGACATTAAGAAAATATACTAAAGAAAAAAATGAAATAACAATGTAAACAGAACTACACATACTCAAGAGTAAGGCGGCAGATTTTCAAACATAACTAGAAATAATATCACATACCTTAAAAACTGAAGACTAAACTAGAAGAAACACATGACAGGATACCACAATAAAAAATATCTTAAGTAGATGTAGAAAATAAGAAACAAAATTAAATGTAAAGTAACAAAAAATGATAAAGGATTCAAGAGAAGGGGTTATTTATGGAAGATGAATAAAGTGTATTGAGATACTAGAGGTCCTAAAGAACTTAGGGAAAGCACCAGAGGAAATGATACAAATATAATTTCAAGGAAACTTTTCTTTAGAAAATATTTAAACTTTACATTAATAGACATACTGTTCACCTAGGAATATTGACAATCATGAGCAGCAAGACTGCCTCTAGTAAAATTATTGTACTTAAAAGAAAATGAAGAAAAGATAGGGCATGTGATAATAAAGTTAGGTTCTCATCAGACTTTTCAATAGTAATTTTAATGTAAAAGTATAGAATGAGATACTTAAATTATTCAAGAAAAGAACATGTGAGCCATGAATGCTATATCTAGGATAATTGACATTCATGTATACAAGACAGAGTAAAACTGTTACCAGTTAGTGAAAACTCAGAGAATATAGTTTCTGTCATAATGGTCTTAAAGATTTTACTCAAGAACAAGTTACAGGAAAACAAAATGACACAGAGACACAGAGAGAAGGAAGAGGTGGTGCTAAATATATCATTCTTATAGAATCAAAATTAAATGAAAATTAAAAGGGGAAAAATAGCATGCAATGCCTATTTGATAATTTAGATGCAGTACAATGATTGAAAAATGGTGATGAAAATGGGGCTAGCATCTATCAACATTAATTGTTTTCAGTAAAAAATAATTGGTGATAACAGGAGTATAGCTAATATTTTTTTAGTGTTTATTTATTTTTGAGAGAAAGAGACAGAAGGAAGAGGAGAAGGGCAGAGAAAGAGGGGGAGACACAGAATCAGAAGCAGGCTTAAGGCTCTGAGCTGTCAGCACAGAGCTGGATGTAGGGCTTGGATTCAGGAACTGTGAGATCATGACTGAGCCAAAGCTGGTTGCTTAACTGACTGATCCACCCAGGCACCCCAACAGCTAATATTAATATTAATCTAAAGCTAGTAAATGTAAAGAAGACACTGAAAACAAGTAGTTATGAAAATTTAATTCTCTCACCCCCATTCTTCTAGAAAACTAGAACTGTCACAGTAGGAGTAAGGAGATCCAGATGTGCTATGGAAATGGTTAAGTAAAACAACGCTGCACGTATAGAGTAGAAATATCAGTATGAAAACATTCAGTATCTTACCTTAAAATACTTATATGCAACATCCTCACATACTCACAACTCCTAACTAGTATATTTTCTTAGTGTATATCCTTAGTTCTATCCATTAAAATCATCTTAGAACAATGACAAACATACCAGCCATTTGCTTATCTAGCACTAAAAACAATCTTGATTTATCATTTCCCATTGGAAGAAACCGGAATTTTGTGACAAAAATGACTGGTTTCCCATTCTGGACAGAAAACATGCAAGTTATCAAGAGAGCTCTTCAAGAAAAAAATATAGGAACCCTCTTCCTCTCCAAAAATAAAAATCATTGCTGAATACAAATATTGGAAACTGAATTATTTATCCATTTATTAGGATAAAAACATGGTACATAAAGTAAAAACATAAGCTCAGGCAAGGTTTCCAAACTAGTATATCCTTGGTGGCAATTTCTTTGAGAATCAACTTCTGTGATGAAATGCTAATCTCCAAAAATATGAGAAAAGTTTTGTTTCCTGGGCCAACTTGTTAAAAGAATGCTTAATTATGTAAGCAAAATGGTTTGCACACCGTATGCTAAATAAACACAAATTGATTTTTATACCATCTCCAAGTCATGTGGTTATAAAAGAATTCTAAAAATATCAGTGTTTCTGTTTGGTTTGAATTTGGATTATGAAACAAAGAAGATGTGTTTATCTAGTACAGGTACTAGGATTTTGATATACTCTAGGAAGAATTTGTTTTAAACTTTAATGAACCATGAATAGAATAACAGGTAGATGTTTGTGATTTATAGGATTATTCTAAAATGCAATGACTTCCTACTGATTACCTATCATATCCAAATCTTAATGAATGATTGATATAGATAATATAAAATAGCTTTAGTCATAAAATAAAACATAAATATTCATCTGTTACATACCTATAATAAATTATTGTACATCAGTAAGCTACCTCCATTGTTACCATGGCATTCAATACAATGTAAATTAAAAACATTTTTTTATGTTTATTCATTTTTTAGAGACAGAGAGAGACAGAGTGTGAGTGGGGTAGGGGCACAGAGAGAGGGAGACACAGAATCCAAAGCAGATTTCAGGCTCCAAGCTGTCAGCACAGAGTCCAACACAGTGTTAGAACCCATGAACTGCAAGATCATGACCTGTGCCAAAGTTGGACGCTTAACCAACTGAGCCACCCAGGTGCCCCTACATTGTAGACTTTTAAATGGGTACAGCCAATGAATAACTACCACTCCTTCTCCTCACACATCAACTCCTCCATTGCTGGAAACATGGGGATTTTTACTCTTCCATTTTTATAAATTCAGTCAGATTTTTTTTAAATCATATGCATTTAATTATCTTAAATACAAACTTTACCTGGCCTATAAAATATCACAGCACACTACTAGGATTCAGATTTTAATAAAAAATAGTTCAGAATTGTGAATATTTTATCTGACTGATTATTGTGTAAATATTAATTTTTGAATATTGGAATAATCCAGAAAGTACTAGTTTATTGATTGCATCATCAACCCCTGATGACTCTAGAAAAATTACTTCCCAAATTATCAACAGTGTCACTGCTGTACAGATTTGATGTCTCCTTTAGCAACCTTGATGATAGCTAATTCAACGCTCACTTATTTTTAACTGCACCTGTTATTGGTTGACTTTGTATGCACAGAAGTCCATCGAAATCTGAGCACTTAACCCTTCTGTTTTCAGGGCTGAAGTGAAAACTCTACAGAAGTGTCACATAAGTTAGTAGTTAGACAAGTAAGTCAATTTACGGACACCAAGTAGCAATTCTTCATATTTATTTTGGAGCATCTAAGTAAAAAGCAGTTCATTATTTGCCACACCCATTCAATGAGTAAATACAAAGACATAACGAAAGGTCCAAAATACCGTATACCAAACCATACCTATCTTAATATAGCAGCTTCTGAATTATGTACTTCAATTTGAAAAAAAATCCAATCTCTGTACAAGTCCGCCTGCATTTCCTGCATTGAACACATGAGAAAGAATAGGTAACCTCATGTTTCAGAAAGTTTGTTCCTAGTAAGTTAAGATTTTTCATATTCATCTTCAGGTGAGGATTGGAGAAAGGGATTAAACTTACAGAGACACAAAATGATAGCTTAGTAAAATTAGAATATCTAAAGTGATACCTTTTGAGCAGTATTTTAGACCAGAAATTTAAAAAAATATAGCACTAATATAGATACAATACATTAATATTTGTCTGTAACCTAGATCTGGGATCTGGATGGAAATTATTTTTCCTGGAGTATCTTATTCTAAGTCTGAACTACCATGGCTATGTATACTAAATTTATAAGACTTGTGGTATTAAAATCAACAAAAATATAATTATAATAAAAATTAGTCCATGGATGTTGTGGAGACACCCAACAGATACGCATGTAAAACCATTATGAAGTAAAAATGGTGAAATTAGGTTGCTTTGGTTTTCTAGAAAACAAACAAAAGCTTTTAAATGGTGTCATTCATTAAAACATTAGAAAACCTCAAATGGCTATGAATAAATATAACAAAATGTATGCAAAATTTTCTACCTTTATAAATACAAAACACAGGAAGGTTTTTAAAAATATGAATGATTTTTCTTTGATTGGAAAATGTTCAAATATTTTAGAACTCTGTATTTTAAAACTATTCTATAAATTCAATGAAATCGTGTCAGAATCCTGTAAAAGGTTATACATTTGTGTAAATCCACAAATTCTTTCTAAAGTGTACATGGTAACTTAAGTGTTGAACAGCCAAGGAAAACTGGACAAAGAAACACAAAGCTGGAGAAATGGAAGATTTCTATATCAAAATCATTACAAATATGGAGTATTTTAGAAGTTGTGGTATTTAGTACAAGGACAGATAAACAATAGAGCATAGATCATTGATATTTTGACAAATGACTACAGCAAGAAAGGGCAAACTTATCTCTTACATAAATGATTTATGTTTAATTAGACATCCATGTTTTCCAAAAAAGGACTGATAACCCTTGATTAATAATTATCATATGCAAAAGTCAATTACAGATACAGCATAGATTTAAAGGAGAAAATTAAACAATAAAGCTTTTAGATGAAAACATTTTTATCTACTACCATGGAGCAGGCAAAGCTTTTTAGCAGAATACAATACAAAAGGATATTTGGTAAATTAAGTGCCATTAAGATGAATAAAAATACACCATAAAGAGGTGAAAATAGTGTGAGATGATGTATGCAATGCAAAAAACTAGTAAAGAGCTGTACCCAGATAATATAAAGGTCCCCACAAATACTAGGATAAAAGGAGGCCGAGCAATAAAAAAATGTGTAAAAGGCATGTAAAGGTCCTTCAAATGAGGATTTACCAGGGCTCAATGTGCATATTGAGAGCTGCTACTATGCTTATTCATCAGAAATGAAAATTAGATACAACTACACAACCAAAAGAAAGGGTCAAAATAAAAATGGCACACAGTAGTAAAGTTTAATGAGGGTGTAGATCAATGGAAATTTCCATGAACTTTGGATGGCAGTAGAAATTGATAAAAATCACTGTGCTGTGATATCTACTAACATGGAACATATATTTACTGAACCAATGGCCATAAAGTAATTCCTCTTTACTCCACATATGCGTGCATGTACACATGTATAAGGATGTTCCCATAATCATTATTTATAATAACCAAACACTGAAAAAATAAAAACATCTACAATAGTAGAATGCATAAATAAAGTGCAGAATAGGCAAAGAGCATTGAACAAACTTCATGACATGCCACAAAGTGGATGAAATTCCAGGTATAATTTGAATAAATAAAGCTAGAGAGAAAAGAGCATAAATGATTTTATGTATAAAGTTTTAAAAATAGGCAGTGTGAAATGTAATGTGTGAAAATACATACTCAACTCGTAAAATTGTACCAAATGGAAGAAAATATTTATCATTACCCACAAAATAGTGGTTGTATCCAGTGGGGAAAGAAAGGACTTTTGTTTATTTTTATTTTTTTAAAGATTTTTAATGTTTGTTTATTTTTGAGAGAGAGAGAAACAAAATACAAGCAGGCACAGAGAGAAAGGGAGAGACAGAATCTGAAGCAGGCTGCAGGCTCTGAGCTGTCAGCACAGAGCTGGATGCAGGGCTTGAAGTCATAAACCATGAGATCAGGACCTCAACCAACTGAACCACCTAGGTGCCCCAAGAAAGAAATTTTAATTGCAAAGAGCTGTGCAAGGACCACTTGAAATGCTAGCATCATTTTACTTCTTGACCTTGTGGACACAATGCAAGTGTTCCGCTAGAGTAATGTATTTGAAGAGCACATACCTATCAGTGTGCTTTACATTTGCATATTATATAATGCATTGCATCATAAAAAGTTTAAAATTTTAAAAAAGTACAAAGTATGTGTGATTTACTAGGAGAGGTTTCAGGTTAAGTGAGCAGTCTGGTTGTTAAAGATTGACAGGAGCTGTAACATGTAAATTATGCCAATTTTAGTTTCTAAAATCAGTTAAGGGGATGTTAGGGAAAATAACAGTTCAGTTAGAATTAGAACCACAAAATAAGGAACAGTTATGATAATTAAGATAATTAACTTAAAATTGGAGTCAAAGACATATTTCCTAAAGAGGACATCTCAGATATAGAAATAATATGCTCTGCTTTATTATCATTTGCTTATTATTATTTGTACTCCATAAAGATTTTTCTTATATTTCTTATACATTGAATGTATCATAACTTTCCTGATTATTTATTTAAAACAGTTTTATTTTGGGGCACCTTAGTGGCTCCATTGGTTGAGCATCTGACTTCATCTCAGGTCCTGATCTCGTGATTCCTGGGTTTGAGCCCCATGTCAGGCTGTGTGCTGACAGCTCAGAGCCTGGAGCCTGCTTCAGATTCTGTCTCCCTTTCTCTCTGCCTCTCCCCCACTTGCTGTCTCTCTCCCTCCCTCTCTCTGTCTTTCTCTCTCTCTCTCTCTCTCTCTCAAAAATAAATAAATGTTAAAAATTTTTTTAAAAAAACAGTTTAATCTTTTGCCTTTATTTTCTAGTTGAAAACTTTATATTTTCTCTTAATGTGGTATCAGTCTGTTTGTATGTGTGCAATATTTGAATACGTGATGAGAGGCAAGCCTACCTTTTTGTTAAGTCAGGTTATACTATTGTAAAACAAGGAATGAAGTGAAATTCAGAAAAAATGAAAACATTCTTTTTTTATTAAGTAACACTTTTGACATACATCCCCTTAAGATGGCACAGATTTAACTAAAAGGAACACATTTCCTCCTTAACTTTATAAATTAAGTAGAAAGGTGCTGAAATCTTTAGCACGCAATTTCACACACATCATAACTAAAGCTTTCAGGATTAAGATAGTCTAGGAATCACTACATTATTTTTATTTTTTAGTAATTCTTTCTTCTAACACAGTCCTTCTGTGTTCTAGTTTTCTGATAGGGTAATAAACATACGAATAAAAGGTTGTGTGCCTAAATGCTATTTGACAAACGTAGATAAATTTATTTACTGCCGGATTTCTCTTCCTCCTTTATTTGCTAGTGCATACCTTGACTCTTGAAGAAAAAAAAAAGTGACTCCTGAAGAAAAAAAAAAAAAAGATCTTTTCAAGTTGGTTCTTATTAGCCAAGATTTGCAGATTATACTTTGGTAAAATTAAGCTTAATTCTAGGTAAAAGCCACAGCAGTCATTTCTACATTTATGTGATGAATGTCAAGAAAGAAAGGGTATCTTACCTATTACCTATTAGTTTTGTTGGCTTTCCTGATTTATTTCCTTCAATTCTCTTTAAGGCATTCATTTATATTTAACAAAGGTATTGGTTTATCTGTTAGTATACTTATCAAGTTTCTTATTATTTCATCTTGGTAACTGGGAAGTTATGGGTAAAATAATTGAATTGTGAGAGTTTGGGATTAATAGTGCTGTGATGAATATTTCACACTGAAGTTATCTTTCTCCTTAGCAGTACTGAATAGGCATACTTTTATATCTGTTGATCGTAAGAGTCACTGGTTGATTGTGGAATGATATTATACCTGTAAGCTTCCCAAGACCACTAGTAAGATTAAGATTAAAACACATAAACTAAATTTACATAGATATAGTTTAGGCAGTCAGCTATATGTCTAAGAGCACTTACTCTGTCTTGTGGGTCTGAGCCAAAGGCATAGAACTACATTCAGTGTTTTGCATTGGACATAGATGGATTTCCTTCTTTTAAAAAAATGCTTTTGACTTTTATAGGAATGGATACTTTAAATGAAGAGAGATTTTTAAGACTGCGTAGTTTCTGTGGAAGAGTTTATTTGGCTTTATAAACTAGTACATGTCAATTATGCATCAATTGACAGTTAAGAGTATTGAGATTTATTATGAGAGATACTGCATAATCAATTTTAAATTACAGGACACTAATATAATTAGATTTTTAACACATAAAAATTGTAAGGAATATTTAGGCACTTAATCGGAATTTTAAAAGCCAGCGATAACAAGTTAATAATTGTGACAACTAATAGAGTATCTATATAAATGTCACTATTTTTATTAATTGATATTTAATTTGCTCTAGCCTGCCTTGGTAAATGTTAATTAAATGCCAGAAAATTTCTTATAATTTTCACATATTAATAATCTTATAATTATGTCTTTATTGCTTACATAATTATGAGTTAATTACACAGCTACTAGATTTACTATTCCCTTTATAGAGAGCTCAA
The DNA here is from genome assembly GCF_006229205.1 of Suricata suricatta. Classification (NCBI taxonomy): domain Eukaryota; kingdom Metazoa; phylum Chordata; class Mammalia; order Carnivora; family Herpestidae; genus Suricata; species Suricata suricatta. The sequence goes on along the minus strand of NC_043712.1, from coordinate 44,072,609 downwards.
GACTATCCATTTTTCTCCACAGGTCAATAAACCTGATTGCCTGTTAACTGCTTTCAGTCATAGAACATCAAAAGCTGTTTGAAAATAAATATACATTTCCATCCAACACACTGAAAATCACTGATCAAACTAAGAAAAATGAGATAATGGAAATCTTCCATTATTCCTTTTATTAATCTATTATTATATGTGACCTTAGAAAGTCTGTGTCAATTTAGGAGAAAACAGGGGAATTGTTTCTTTCATGAACTTTTCTAAGATGATGTATATAAAGAGTATTTTCTTTCTACGTGCTTTTATATGCATAGTCTCATTTTATAGATAGAGTAACTTTATAAAATTCATTTGTCTCCATTTGGCCAATAAGGAAACTGATTTAAAGATTAAGTGACTTTATTAATATAACCCCATATTACTATTTCTTAACCCATGTATTGACCTTTGTCACTCTCCATTCCCTTCCATTTCGACACCCCCAACCCCAACTGTCAACTTCCAATCTAGGTAAATTGTCACTATGCTTTCTCTATCTAATTTTGGTAGATGACTAAACACACAAAGAAGAAAAGCATACGTTTAGTAATTGGTTCTTCAACAAACCCATGTTTCTAACTCAAATTTTTACTACTATGGTAAAGCTTAGTGATGAAGAAGCCTTGTGCTTTATTCACCTTCGGCTCCCTAGCTGAGCTCTATGACAGAACATTCAGTATTTGACACAGATGCATAAGTGAATTCAGGAGCAGGAGCTCCTGGGTGGCTCAGTTGCTTAAGTGTCCAATTCCTGGTTTTGATTCCAGCCATGATCTCATGGTTTGTGGGATCAAGCCCCACATAGGGCTCTGAACGGATAGTGGATTTTCTTTTCCCTTCCCCCACTTGCTCTCTCTTTCTCTCAAAACAAATAAATAAACTTAAAAAAATTTAAATTTCAATCAAGGTAGGTCCATTTCCTACTTTTCTCAATGGTCATAATGGAACATCAACATCAATCCTCAGGTTTTAAGCTTGCTACTTTTATGCCAGTGGGACAATATTTTTAGCTTTAGTGAGACCTTCTTCAACTACTTCCTTGTATCTGCCTCTCACTCTCAAATTTCATCTCATTCTTTGTTTATTTATTTTTATTGCAGAAACAGTGATTTTTTTTTTAGGGCAACTCATCCATTTATGCTCTTGATCATCTCTATTTATATCTAGTATTTATCACCAACCACTGATTTCATAAAAAGTACAAATGAAAAGAATATATCATTAATTAATCAATAAACAACATAATTTGTATGTCAAAATCACTGATCAGAGGAGAAAACTCATATTTTAGTTGCAGAAATATCTTATAAATTTGAATTTTTTAAAATTTTAATTGCATGTTCTAAAATAATCATAACTGAAGTATATTAGTCTTTCTTCAACATACTGCACCATGATGTATTCAGAAAAGAGTGAAATTGGGTATTATGACATCTGTTAAAATTGTGCATTTGAAAATAAGGTAAATGAAAACGTTTTTGTGGTCATTTCTTTTTCTTAGTATATGTGCTGCCAAAGCGAGCAATTTTGTGGTCATTTCTAATTCTAGATTTAAAATTAAAAAACTCCATTTTACATTATTGAGATTAGAATAGGTTGTTAAATAAGCAACAATCGCTTCTTCTATATTCTTATTATTGATTTTATAAAGTAGTATTTTATTCATGATTACACAAGTTTTATTAGAGTTATTCTTGCATTGCATGAAATAGTCTGCTTATTCAGAACATGCAAGAGACAAAGTTTTACAGGAATCAGTATAAAATATGCTACTCAGCTTGGGATCCAATTTTCTTCATAATTTGATGTCACACTGCTTACTTGATGCACTTTCTCAGTTCTCACAACATGTAAGTAGTATTCTAATCTCCTACTATCTCCGTAACTGGCTAGTCTATGCTTTGACCTAAAAGACTATCCAGTCACTTCTCTGAGTATTCAAATTGTTCTCATTTTGAAAGAAGCCAATAAAGTTCTTATATTTAATCATCTTTATGACATATTATCAAACAATCTAGCCTTCACTCATCTCCTTTGACATTAATATTCCTCAGTAAATACTGTTCGATTGATCACTGCTTTTACACTGTTACTGTTTCACATGCATTTGTAATTTTTCCCAAACTGTATCATTAGCTTTTTCAAATTAATGCCTAGGACTTCAGTTTCTGTTTTATCTCCAGCAGCCCCAGGCAATATATTATGCATACAATACACAATAGGCATTGTTTAATTCTTATTTAAATCTTGTACTAGGGAGGCATTTTTTTTATTCAGTGGTTCTTTGGTGAAATGAATTATCTAGAAGCCTGTAGAAATAGAGAATCCCCTGGCTGTTCTAGATCCAAGAATATGGAGTAAAGCCCAATACTTTTGAAAAGGAGCTTCACTAATTCTTATATACCCTGTAGACTGGGGAACTGAGTTTGTATCTAGATTCCTAATGTATAAACATTACTTTTCATCTTTGTTAAGCATTGATGAGCATCAAAGGGAAAAGGATACTGCAATTTGTCAAACAATTTTGAATCTTCAACTAGATACTATTAGGATTAGTAGATATACTTCTGTTTCCACATATGTCTTCTTTACAGGTAACATTTAGAATATCACCAGAAACTATGAAACACCAGTGAAAAATCTTTTGATGATCTTAATAGTTGGTGTGCTTTGAAATATAGTTTGTATAGAAAAACAATGTGAACAAATTTTAAATCATTAAAAATAGACCAATTCCAAAAAAAGTAGATTACTAAAGGAAATTTAACATATATCACTTTGTTCTCCCTAAATATATATATGTATACTTTTTAAGAGAGGAAGAACTTACATAAAATATAATGAGAAGAAAAATTGAATTATCCTACTAGTTTGTTTTGTTTTGCTTTTCTATGGGTAAGAGCCATAATTCATTTTGTGAATTTTATCAGGGAAAAAAAATGTGTCTTAAAGACTGCATAGGTGAAGCTCCATTCTGGAGTAAGAATTATATTTTATGGGAAACCAATTTCTCTGAAGCTTTTCAGCTTAAAAATGATTTTTCAAAAGCCCTAATCATTACCTTTGGTTTAATTCTACCAGCAGCTAATCAAGCCAGAGTTTCATGAACATTCTTTAAAGAGGAAGTTGGTTCATAGATATAAACTTCAATTTTTTAATTTATTGACTTTGTATATAGAGAGATAATATACTTTCCAGGTATGCATTTAACTTTTAATTTTTGCTTGTGCCATTCTGAAGGCCATCAGTTACCCCGTCATACCACAAAGGCACCATTCCTGCAGGACTGGACATTTACACACTGTAAATACACAGCTGTGCGCTGTACTGGTTTCCAAGGCTCACATTAGTACGACGCTAATCCATGTATATTTGCAAATTGTTATGATCATTGCTCAGAAATGGCATCAGTTGCAGCTGCAGCATTCTGAAAATATTTCAGACTTGTGATGGCTGGAACAACAACACAGAAATTATAATCATCTGACATCCATCACCACTGCTCCTTCACTTGATTGCACCAGTCAACAAATCCTGGGCAGGAAGACAGTGAAATGAGGAGCTGCACAAGCCTCCTCTATGAAAGAAATCTTTATTTTTTTTCCATCTGATTCTCCCCATTCCAAATTTCTGCCACCTCCCTTCTTCCATTTCAAACACAAATAGAGTAAGAAAAAGAAGTGGAATTTTTCAAAATGTCCGTGAAGTGTGCTACTTCTTCAGAACTGAATGAACAATACTCTTCTAAAAAAAAATCAAGTCCCACAAAATAGAGGTTGTTACTAAATATTATTCTGAATATGATTTTATTTTTAGTGTAAACCTATTTATCTGCCTATTTTTCTCTCCTTATTCTCCCTCAGTTTTCTCTTCTTGCTGGACGGCTAAGTATATTCCCATGTACAGGGTAGATGGGATTTCTTTGAAAATGTTTCTGTTTTATCTCTTAGCCCATACACTATGGCTCAACAATTTTTTACTACAGCTATTCTGATCATTGATGTCTATGAAGTCACTATAGACAATTCAATCCACAACATTTTTTAATGCCCCAGTTATAACCTTACTCTGTTTTACTGACTTTTGTTTAATCTCTCAGACAAGCTAAGTAACTTTATAAAGTCTAACACTGATCAAAGAGCTTTTATTTAACATATGCTAAATACATGTTGTAGAATGAACTAATGAATATATAAATATTCTGGTGACCTATTATAAAAGTTTGTCTTCTCAAATTAAGATTCATTTAGGCAAAAAAAAGTCCTAGTGTTGTAGTGTGTAATACAAAATCTTTCATTGGCTGTTCTTTGCTTGTCTATTATCCCTGTTACAAACTCCATCATTTACCACACCACATATTATGCCTAAATATTTGCAGATTTTAAATGTAGTATTTCATGCCTTGTACATATTTTCTCTGTGAGAATTCTGTTCACTAATAACATATCTCAAAGACACGTTTTCAGAAACCTATTAAAGCATACAATTCAATTTTTTGATATAATTACAGAACTAACTATGACCAAAATCTAATATAGAACATTTCCATCACCCAAATTTTGATTCTCTTAATTCTTCCTATAGGCTTTTCTTACTGGTTTTTGTTTGTTTGTTTGCTTGTTTGTTTTGCTCTATCCTGTCTTTATTCCCACCTGCCTCTTTTGTACTGCTGTTGAATAATACACTTGTATAATAAATACAAATTACATATATATATACCCTAAATAACATAATTATATACATATTGTTATATTCAAATTTTAGTTAAGGGAGAAGAAATATGTAATCACACTGTCTTTTATAATCACCAATAGATATATAGATATAGATAAAGATACAGATGTAAATTTTTTTTAACCTGGTTTGTTTTGTTTTATTACCCGTACTCTGGTTTCTTTCCATGTCACTTGGAATTTTCATTTGCTGTTAACTTGCCTTGAACCTGTAGGATCTTCTTTCATTACTTCTAACACAGATGTGGTAACATATTATTAATATTTTCATTTTTGAAAGTTTGTTACTTTCAGAACTTTGAATATGTTGTCTGCTACTCTCTGGTCTCTGTTGTTTTTGATGAGAAGTCAGTGATTTATCTTAATTAGGTTTTACTCAACTGTGATGAGTTGTTTTTCTCTATCTGCTTTCAAAATATTTTCTTCATCTTGGGCTTTCAACATATAAGTGTGATATAAATGAATGTGAATTTCTTTATCCTACCTGGGATTCATTACATTTTTGATGTATATATTAATATTATTTTCACATTTGGAATATTTTAAGCCATTCTTTTTCAAAACTTTTTGTTTCTTTAGACTGATTATCCCTGTAGTCTCTCTTCAAGTTTGCTCAATCATTGTTTTGCCTCCTTAAGTCTACTGTTGAACATCTGGTGATTTGCCCTTCTTATTAACTGTAGAATTTCCACTCAGTTCTTTCTTCTAGTTTCTATCTCATTATTGATAATATTCACTTTTTGGTGAGATACCACTATTATGATTTCCTTTCATTCTTTACACATGATTTGCTTTAATTCTTGAAACAAATTAACACTAGTTTCTTGGGAATCTACTAAATCCAAAATCTGGTTCCCACGAAAACAGTTTTTGTTGTATGTTTTATTCATCTGTATCAAGTACATGTTGTAGAGCTTTGCATGTCTCATAATTTATTTGGTTGAAAACTGTTACCTTAAGATAATATATTGTCAAAACTATGGGGACTGAGTTTCACCCACAAACTCACAGAGTTATTGTTTTTGTTTTTGTGATTGGTGATTTGCTTATTTGTTTAATGACTTGGTTGAACTGACTCTGAAGTTTACTTTCCATGCAATTTGAATCCTCTGATGTCCCTGCTTAGATTTCTCTTTTTTCTGTTTTATCTTTTACCTTGTCTATGAAGGGTTTCCCCATAGGTCACTTACTGATCAAAGACTGTGTTTAAGTCCCCTCACCAGTTTGATTTCTACTCTTCATTGGATATGCGTGTGGCCTGTGAACTGTCATCACATTTGGTTTTTGGTAAACATCAAGCCAGGAACTGGTAGCTTGGAAGTTCCGACTCTGATTTCTTCAGAGAAGGCATGGCCTCAGGCATACACATAGTCTTCCAGATTGCCAGGGGTGCATGTTCTTTCATTTTGACATAATAAACTTCCTAGAGGTTGTTCCTGGGTTAGAGTAACTTAATGTTTGGCCAACATTTAATCAGAGATTTTAGTTAACCCCCCTATACTAGTTGTTTTCTTCCCTTTGTTGATTAATATGTGTGAGATTTACAGATGGTTTTCAAGTGTTTCCCAGTCTGAGATTGCGTACAGCCCAGTGAATGCACATAATATTTCTGGTTCCCAGAATTGAGCGTGATCTCAGGGGACTCCTCTTAGCTCTCTCCCTATTGCTCTCTGTTAAATCTCTGATTGCTCTACTTCTTACCTGTGGTTGTCAGCTACCAGACTCTCTTAATTGCTTTCTCCCAAGATCTTCATTGTTTTTGGCATTGAAGGGAAGGGAGCCTCTGTTCTGGTTGTCAGCACTCACCTAAAAGAATGTTTCTGCAACATAGGGCTAAGAAGGACAAGATAGACTGGTGACCTTCTCCCCTTGTTATGAAATCATAGTCCTCGACAGGGAACTACAGGGAGAGGGCACTTCCTTGTTTCCCACACCCACAGAGAGTTGATTTGCCTAAGGTAGACCTGGTGAGAACCATGGTATTAGGTGGTCCTTCAAAAGCCATAGACCAATATTCTTACTAAAGTTTAGAGGATTTCCTTCAATGAATGTTTCTCTATTTACTACATATCCTTAGGACAATTCTAAGAGAGTTCAATTATTATTGTCATCATCATCATCATCAGTAATACAATATGGACAAATGGGGCTTATTACAGTAATGTAAGCATTTTTTATTAATGTGTCTGTTAGCACAATTCACTACAGCAATAGACCAAAATATTTTAAAAAGTATAAGATAATCTCCATAGATTCTGAAAACTCAGTGATGAGACACACTTTCCAAAAAAAACTCTCTTTAAAGATCTTTCTCATAAAAATATTTTGCTAGCATCATTTCACTTATGTATTTACCTATTATTTCAGCCAGAGAACCACATAAAGACCTCCTTTACCATCACAATCCTTTAAAAGTGTTCTATATGTGTGTAAAAGAAATAAGGGATAAACATTAAGCAAGAGAAAGTAAAATTATCCCTACATGTAGGTGATATTACTTCTTATTTTGAATGCTCAAGAGAATTAATTAAAACCACAAGTGACATGGTAATTCGATAAAGAGGTGGGCAACCACAAACAGGGAGGTAATAAAGTTAATGAAACAAATTATTTATATAAGCAAGACCAAACTAAAGAAAATGCCTAGGAACCAATAAGACATGTACAAGATCTATTAGAAGAACAATTTTAATTGCTACTAAAAGTCAAAAAATACTACTCGAGAAAACATAAAGGCATGGCTGCTTTTGTCTAAAGTTGCATGGCAGATAGAACTGAACTCTAAGCAGTGGATGATTATAGTTAACAGAATAGCCAGTCTGTTTAGTGACCAAGATACTCTCTCACAAAAACTGAGTGGTCGCCTAACATCTTTATCACACTAATTCGCCCTTGTTAGAGCAGACACAGTAAAGAGCAAGCATATTCTGCACTATGAAGATATATTAGAATTTTGGAAAGACAACACTAACTAAACTGCATTTGTGGGGGTGGGTAGTTTTTTTAAACATCTTTATTGAATTTCATAGATATCTCGCACCACCACCAACCCAGCCAGGAGTGTAATAATTGATGCATAATAACTCCTAGAAGAAATAAAAATACTCTAAGGCACTGGATTGTCTTCTAGGATAAGAGAGAATATACAGCCTAATTTTACAAATGAGTTTAGTGTACTCTATTTACTGATGTTAAAAATATATATTGACTTTTGCTTGTAAGGTTAATTAACTGTATCTTTAAAAGGTATTCATCTTTCTATATAAATAATGTCCGAATATAGTGCCTCCATGTTTGGGTAATGTTAATAAAGCATTTTCTTTTTCCGAAGTCCAGAATAGAAATGTTTCTGTGGTTCTGCTTTTACAGAGGAAATTTATTATATTAGGCCACAGCTGTAAATTTTCTCCCTCCAATCCTATAAATTTCTTCTAAATGTTTAATGGTTTATAACTGTAATTATTCTTGTGTGCCAACATTAAACTTTAAAAAGTTTAATTTGGAGACTATTCGGAGAAACTCATCTTTTTTACAGCCTCATAAATAGTTCTTTGATGAAATGAGCAGAGGCTCTGTGTCTGCCCGAGGTGAATACAAATGACACCACATAGACTATACTTATGGAGAGGAAACAAATGCATTGATGCCTAAAGTGATTAGCTGGGGCTAAATAGAAATGAGGAGTGATATGTTCAAAGATGGGAAGTGACAGGGTTCCCAAGTCTTAAGTATGTCCTTTTCCTTGTCCCTGCCCCCACCACCCATTTTCTCCCCAACCATATTTTCCTGAAAGTTTTTACTATTTCCAACTAGTTCTATTAAACAGAGGACTATATAGGGCTAGTCACCATAGGGCATACAGACTCCTAATCCAGAATATATTGTTCTTGGCTTCTATTTGGTCAGTGTATTTCAATACCACTTTTAAATACTATCTAATGGAGAGTGCATGGCTATATTATGTATTACTAAGAGTATATCTTATTTGCAAAGTTCAGATGCCAAATTGTACCAGTTCTGGAACAGAAGTAAGTGAAAGCCCCTTTAGTTTTGAAGTAGGTTATGAAAATTGATATAAATGTTAGAAACTTTCAAGTGAGCAATTATACATGGAGTGCTTCCAAAGGTGATTTTAATGTGGTAGTTCTTTTAAGTTCAATTAAAATAGAATAACCATTACATTTCCTTTAATTAAATTCGAGGGACAAACACTGAACACTTTTTTTACCATTTACTTAAGGTATATGGTAAAATAAGGGCACACCCTTAATAAGATTGATGATTCAGTTTTCATTTTTAATTATTAGGTTATAATGTGCTAATCTATATCTTATATAGTCATTTTATATGACTGTTGGAATTGAATATATTCTCAAATCAATTTGTAATATATTGACATCCTACTGTAATCCAAAAAGTATTTAAGATGACAATGATATATATATATATCTTAAATAGTTGTTTCTTCTCTATATTAATATATACATGTTTGTAGCATGTATTCTTTTCCTGTTTTAAAACCAAGACATAATTAAACAATAAAAATGTAGAGAAAAACAGATTTGAGCACAACTAAAATCATCTATTTTCTTTTCCAGAGGAGTCTGTTCACTCTATAGGTGTAATTTGCATATGATGAGTACTTGCTTAGCCCAATCAGACCTATGTCAAACTTCTGACTTACAGTAATGTAAGATAATAATTTTTTAAGCTACTCAATTTGTGGTAATTTGTTACAGCAGCAGAGGAAAATAATACAATAAAAATGCAACATAAGTGTTATGTGTAAAGATAAAATGTATGAGGGGGCACCTGGGTAGCTCAGTTGATTAAACATTTGACTCTTAATTTCAGTTCAGGTCATGATCTTCTGGTTGGTGAGTTAGAGCCCTGCACCAGGCTCCATGCTGTCAGTGCAATTGCTTGGAATTCTCTCTCTCTCTCTCTCTCTCTCTCTCTCTCTCTCTCTCTGTCTCTCTGTGGCCCTCCTTCACTTAATATTCTTTCTTTCAAAATAAATAAATAAACTTTAAAAATAAATAAATAAAATAAAGATAAATATATATGACAAGTATAGCAAAAAGGTTGAGAGGAGAGAAATGAAAATACTAGCATGGCAAAGCAAAGAATTAGAGATAATGAGCCAACAAATAAAGTTTTATAAGAACATTTAAAATAGCCCAAATAAGCTAGAAGAAACAAGGGGTCAAAACAGATGAGATCAATAGTAAACCTATAGTAAGATGATTGATATAAGTGTAAAGATGTTGATGATCACATTAAGTGTAAATATACACCAGTTAAAAGTGAGAGATTTCATAGTGAATGACACACTAGGATTATTTATATGCTATCTACAAGAAATGCACTTTAAATATAAACACACATTTAATTTAAACATCTGTATGGGAAAAGGATATACTCGTAACAGTAATCATAAAAGATTTGGTGTAGTCATATTACTATCAGACAAAGTAGATTACTGAGCAAAGAATTTCACCAGAAATAAAATGGCTATTTTATGACAGTAAGAGGTCAGTCTTTGAAGAAGTTAGAATAGTCCTAAGCATTTGTACACACAACATTCCAATCCATGAAGCAAAACTGATAGAAATGAAAGAAGGAAAAGCCAGATCCACAATTAAAAGCATAGATTTTAATACCCTTCTCTCAATAATAGATAGTTCAAGGAGAGAGGAAATCAGTAAGGATATAGAAGATTTGATCAATATTATCAGCAAAATTAACCTAATTGACAGAGATTCTCAATCATCAACAGAACACACATTCTTTCCTAGGATTTATGACACATTTGCCAAAATAGACTAAATTCTAGAACACAAGTGCATCTCACTGGTTCAAAAGGTTTCAAGGCATACAAAGTACATTTTCTGACTCTAATAGAAATAAGAGGGAGATAATTAACAGAAAGATCACTGGACAATCCAGACATGAACATCAAAATGAACATTTTTAAAATAGTCTGAGGTGAATGAGAATTAAAATGCACGTAGCAGAATTTATGTTATTATGGGGTATTGTTAAGCAGTAAATTAATATCAATATAGGCTTACACTAGAAAAAAATGTGTCTAAATCTAATGACTTTAGTCTCCATGCTAAGATACTATACTGATAAAATAAAATTAAATGTAAGTTAGCAGGGAAAAAAACCTATCAGAATGGAAATGTGAAATAAATGGAAAAAAAGAAAACCAATGACACCAAAATGTTTTTGAGAATATCAATTTAAAAAATCTTCTAACAAGATTAACCAAAGAATAAAATAAGAGAAGGCCAAGATTCCCAAAATTATGTGAGAGATGATACCAATATACAGTCTACAAATGATAAAAGTGTATACAATACATATTATGAACATTATATCAATAATTTTTAAAACTTAAATGGAATTTGTATTAAAAGCCACAAACTGCTATAGCACATTCGTAAAGAAAATGATAACCTAAATTTCTCTATATAAATGGATGAAATTGAATTTGCATCAGAAAACCTTTCCACAACGAAAACTCCAGATCAAACTGGTTTTGCTGGGGAGTTCCATGAAATATTTTAGGAAAATAAAATAGCAACTATGTAAAACTCTTCTAGAAAATAGAAAGGAAGGAAATTCCCAATTGATTCTGTGAGGCCAGTATTACCCTGCTATCACAACCAGAAAAATAAAAAAGGACACAACTACAGTACTCTTCTAGAACATAGACATGGACATTCTAAATAAAAACTTAGAAAAATCAATGTGTGAATATATAAAATATATGTATTATTCTTGAAATACAGGATTTATCATTGGGATAAAAAGTTGGTTTAATATGCAAATATCAATCAAAGTGTAATTCAACATACGTATAACTTTTTTTCAGGGAAAAAAATGGGATGATCTAAATAGACATAGAAAAAAATTGACAAAATTCAACATTTACCTAGATGAAAAGATCTCAAAGAATAGTCGGGGACTTTCATTCTGATAAAAGTCATCTACAAAAAAACCTACAACTAACATCATACTTAATAGTGAGAAACTAAATTTTTTCTAAGATTGGTAACAAAAATATCTCCTATCACTCTTACCCATCATTGTACTAGAAGTCCTAGTCAGTGAAATAAAGGAAAGAAAAGAAATTAAAGTCATACACGTTGGAAGGAAAGAAATAATAGACCCTAATTTCAGGTAACGTGATGATATAGAAAATCCCAGGCAGTCTACAAAATATATCACAAAGCTAGCAGGTGAGTTTGGTAAAGCCACAGAATAAAAGTCAACATACAAAACGTCAGTTGTGTATGTATTTACTAGCAATGGACAATTGGGAACTAACATTTTTTTAATATAAAAAATCATTCAATAGCTTTTTTAATCATTAAACCAATCGCATTATCTTTTAAGTTTATTTATTTTGACTGAGAGTGAAAGAGAGTGAGAATTAGAGAGCGAGAGTGAGCACAAGTAGGGGAGGGACAGAAAGAAACGGGTAAAGAGAGAATCCCAAGCAGGCTCCATGTTGACAGTGAGGAATGCCACAGGGGAGTGGATCTCACTAACCGTGATACTATGACCTGAGCTGAAATTAAGAGAGAGACGCTTAACTGATTGAGCCACCCAGGCACCTCACAATGTCTTTTTATTCACTCTGCCATAATTACTCACTGGCTGGTATTTTTCTGGCATGCCTGATGAAAAGAGGAGGATTGTTTACTCTCTCAGACAGGAAAAGCCATTTCCTTATTGGGATTCAGTTGAAAGTGTCTTTAGTGATCCTCTATGCTCGTGTTTTACGATCTAAGTCTGAGTCAAACCAGGTATTAGAAATCACACAGTAGGTTAACCAGGGTAAATGTGATATAAAGAACTATGAAAAGTATAAGGAAACCCCACATGGTGCCTGAGGGATAAGAGAAAGTACCCAAGGAAGGAAAAACTTGAGTTTCTGACTTTGTTGGAGAAGGTTTTGTTTGGTCTAGCGGATGACAGAGAAGTTTCATGATTTATCTAGGCCAGAACTGGTCTGCAGTCATGGTATAAGCAGGAAGTAACATCAGTGTGCCGAGGGTGAAGCACCTTTCTGGGAATGCTCTGGAAAGCAGCACAAGGTCCTGCCTGAGAAATTATGGTGTGGATGCAGGTGGGAGGTCTCTCTAGAACTGATTTTCCTATACAGGGCTTATTGAAGGTTATTGCCCGGCCTCGCCTAGGTCATAATGTTGGGGCACAGATCAACCGGATGTTCTCATCTGCATACAACTAACCCACCAAGCAGCCATGGACAACAGCTAGAAAGCTGTTTCCCCGTCCCCCTTACACCCATGTCTCTCCAGGGCCCTCTACTGAGAAACATCATATGCCACTCACCATACAGGAAGGATACTTAGAGCATATAATGAAAAGCAAATTCAGAATAGAGAGGCAAGAAGTTGATAATTGGCATACCCTTTAAAATCTTATGTCCTGCAATTTACATAGATCAAATGGAAAATGAATTATCCAATTGTATGCTATAGAGATATGTTTCCACAGTCATGATTAGTAAAGGAAATACAAAGTACAATTAAATTTCTAGACATTGTTAATATGAGGAATCTTTTTTAAAATTTATCCATCTCTTTCCATCAACACATTTACTACGATCACTGCATTTGCTACCTGCATCCTCACTCTGTTCTTTTATTTCGTTTATCCTTTGTAGCTTCATACAGCTTTTCCTTTCTGTGTGTAACTTCAACTTTACCTTCTGGGTTTGTTGTTTTGTTGTTTTGCTGTGTGTGTGTGTGTGTGTGTGTGTGTGTGTGTGTGCGTGCGTGTGTGTGTGTTTAGAGAGAGCAAGAGCAAGAGAGCACGAGCTGGCGAGAAGGTGGGTAGGGGGGGAAAGAGAGAGAGAGAGTGAGGGAGAATCTTAAGCAGGCTCCACACTCAGCACAGAACCTGGTGAGGGGCTGGATCCCGCAACCCTGGGATCCTGACCTGAGCCGAAATCAAGAGTCAGATGCTCAAACGCCTGAGCCACTCAGGTGCCCCTGGATTTTTTCATGACTTCATCATCTCTTAATTTTTAAAACAGAATTATTGAGGAATAATTGACATAAATAAACTGTACATATTTAAAGTGTACACTTTAATAAGGTTTGACAAATGAATATAACTGGAAAATCATGGCAATCGACATAATGACCATAATCATCAGCCCCAGAGTCTGTGCACGCTTCACTGTCCTCCCACGCCCTTGTTCCTCCCACCTTTGTGGCTCCTCTTCCGGCAACTGCTGATCAGCTCTCTGTCACCATAAGATTTACCCATTATCTTCTTAATAACTCCAGAATCCGTGATACTGCTTCTCTCATTCCTCATTTTGGCAATTTGTGCATTCTCTCATCTTTGACTGATCAGTCTGACTAGAGGTTGATCAATCTTATTGATCTTCTCAAAGAACCTGTTTTCAGTTTCAACTGTTTCCTCTGTTTTTATCTTTCTATTTCATTGATTCCTGGTCTGATTTTTATTGCATTATCTATTTAAATGTAATTTAACTTGTTTCCTCATGTTGTAAGATGAAAGACTAGATCTTTGATTTCAGGTCTTTCTTCTTTTCTAATATATATCCATTTAATGATATTTTTAGAATGCTTATCAATTATTTATAATGTTTCCATCATTATTTTATAGCTGAACCTATGTCCCACCGATTATATGTTGCATTTTAATTTTTATTTAGTTTAATATCCTTTCCAATTTCATTTTTGATTTCTTCTGTGGTAAACTGATTATCTGACTAGTATATTATTTAGTTTCTGAGTATTCTGGAATTTTCTAAAGATCTTTCTTTTATTGATATCTTATATCTTATATATTTATTCACACATTTATTAGTGCTCTTCATTTGTTTGTGATATCATTTTCAAAATATTCCACACCTGACAATATGTCCTACTACCATGTAATGATACACCAGAATTTGAAAATCATAAGCCCAAGTAACGTATATATAAAAGATGATATAAATGGATATGGAGAATAGAAAATAGTTTGATCATATTCCACAATATTAATTTAAAAGAAATTAATTTAAGCTCATCTAACACTCATTAATGTAAGTCCACATAATGCTTGTGACAAACAGTTGACCAGTAAGCATGTGAATATTTAGTTCTTGCACAGCCCAGGCCCCCAAAATCTGTTTTATTAACAATCACCTAATGAGAACCTATGTCTATTATAACTAGCTCTTCATGAAATTTAATTATATTTATTAAATAGCATATTATTAATGTAAGGTATTTGTTGGGGATTTACAACTACATAATGAATATATTGCTTTCTATAGTCATAAGTGACTTTTAAGAAATTATTAAAGCATCTATTTAACCTCAATAATGATCCTATTAAATTTCAATTTAATGCCTAGTTAAGTATGTTTAGGGCATATCATTCAGGTTATGCCCATACAGATAAAGTGAGTTAAGGAACCAAAATACTTATCTGAATAATTTTGGCCAAAAGTAAATTTTAAGATCTACATTAGCTAGGGCAAATTTATTCTATATAATTCTTGGACATCTTCTATTTCAAACAGTGAACTTTATGTGCCATTAAAGCTATAGAAAAAGCTCTTTAGTATAGTATTTTTTTTTGCTTTTCTATCCTTTACAATGACATAAACTGGATCAATCAGGATATATAGATGTTATGAACAATAAATTCTTAATAAAAGCTACTTTACCTGAATTAGAAAAACTAAATGAAATCTACGTAGTCACAGTTTTTCTAAAGTATAAAATTGTATAGATTTTTATTACAAGTTTTACAAAGTATTACTATCCTGCAATTTTCTAAATGTTTTAATGTTTATTTATTTCTGAAAGAGAGATAGTGAGACCCAGGGAGGGGCAGAGAGAGAGAAAGAGAGAGAGGGAGACACAGAATCCAAAACAGGGTCCAGGCTTCGAGCTGTCAGCTCAAAGCCCAATGCAGGGATAGAACCTACGAACCCATGACCTGAGCCAAAATTGGAAGCAGGCTTCAGTCTCTGAACTATCAGCACAGAGCCTGACACGGGGTTCAAATTCATGAGCCAGGAAATCATGATGTGAGCCAAAGTCAGATATTTAACTGACTGGTCTACCCAGGCACCCCTTGGATTTCTTAATCTTAAGGCATTTGCAGGATTAGGTTTTGATTTGCTTATTTAGGTCACTGAAGCATTAAAGCCACTGTAGTGTAAAGGCTTCCTTGTTTAGTTAATTTAATATATATTTATTTTTCATTTATTATGTAAATATCATTCTTGATGCTGAATCATATTTGAAGATTAAAAATGTGTAGAATTTTTTTCATTCTATAAGGGTAATATATATGCAAATGAAACCATAAATGAAGTACAAACATATTGTGCTAAATGCAAGAAGAAAAGTATATAGGTGAAAATATTTCGGTGTTCAGGAGGACAGGCCATTATCTGTAAAGGAGAGCATGAAATGTGATAGTAGTAGCAGGTGAACATATTCTTGAAAAACTGGTAAAATTTGTAAAATATAGTTATTGGAAGATAAAGACCTGGAAATTTTCCAAAAGAATTTAGATATGGGAATGGAAACACTTTTTTATGATTCCAGGAAATAGTGAGCTCTATGTCTGACATAAACAGACTATGTAAGAAGGGAAATAGTGCAAGAGGTAATTAGCAATTGTCAACATTGACTGGCACAATGAATGAAATGAATGTCTGGCTAAGAAGTTCACATATTGACAAGGCTTATTAAAATGAATATTTTGATTATAATTTTTAATGTTTATTTATTTTTGAGAGACAGAGTTTGTGTGAGTGGCGAGGGGCAGAGAAAGGGAGACCCAGAATCTGAAGCAGGCTCTAGGCTCTGAGTGGTCAGCACAAAGCCCGATGTGGGGCTCAAACTCATGAACCCTGAGATCATGACCTGAGTGTGAAGTCGGACACTTAACTGACTGAGCCACTCAGGCGCCTTTTGATTATAATTTTTAAAAGAACACATTGTATTTAATAACCCAGGTGTTTCCCTCGACTTTGTGTAACTCATATATTTTTTGTTTAACAAAGCTTAAATATACTTTGGCAGGGAAAAGAATGAAACCCAAAATGGTTCTTTCAGAAAAAAATCTTAGATTAAGAAGACCCCTGAGAACACTAATCTTGTGTCAAATTTTATCCTATAATCTTTTAAATAGCTCTTGTAAAAAGATTTGTTATATCCAACCAATGGGGAAAAAAAAAAGAAAGAAAGAAACCCCAAAATGCTCTGAAAGCCTGTTTCCAATGATTTCTCCAACCTTCTTCCTATACTGTTCCACCACGTCATTCATCTCTCATTTCCCACTGGTTCTGTGGTAAAGCAACTCTTCAAGTTCTCATAAAAAGTGATCTACAATCTCACTGAAATTAATAAATTGGTGATTTAGCTTGCAAATCACTACCTTGGAAGAAGAGCAGGAAGAACCTGAGGTGATTCTCTATAAGAATTAAATGCTAATGCTGAACTTTTGGCATCAGTAAAGTCAGTTGGTATATTGGTTAGGATTCTTGGTTTCCAAGTGGCATAAAATTCAAGCCAAACAGGCTTAAAGGGGAAATTATTGGTTGGTATAACTGTAATATCAAGTGCAAAGTTCACTTGTTCACTTAAGAGGCAATGAGATGGAAGCAGTCCAACAATGTCTCATTATCGTGATATATATATATATATATTCATATTCCCCCCCACCCACACTCTCTGTCTTCAGCCTCTCCTTTCTCCTATTCACTCCATATTCAGGGGGCATTTTCTGTCTTTTTAAGACACTAATAAGAGCTTTGGATCAGATATACCTGAGCCTGAATCAGGTGGGAGAATGCAGGTTTCTTTCACAGAAATTCCATTAATAGTATTAGTATTATTTTGTTCCATTAGTTCTGATTAACTCATAAGCACCTGTCATGATGAACAGTGGATGGGATACTCAGTGGGCCTGGACCTAGGACATCTGTTCCATTTCCCACCTGTGGGCGAAAGTGCCTATAAGTAGGAGAAAAGGTTTTCCCCAGTGGGAGTGGGGTGGGTGTTGGAGGTGCAACTATCAGGAGAAGACAGCAAATGCCAAGTAAAGAACAAACAATCAAATATGCCTAAAACTTAACTGATTCCAATCTGATAGGTGAATTTTTTTTCCCTGTAACTTCATTACTTTTGCAATAGAAATGGAATGGTGTTTTGTCAAAATATAAAGTTGACTTTGATTAAAATTTCATGACTTGTGAATTGTTTGTGACTTCAATAATAGTGTCAGGTGTGGGCAATTTATGTGCCAACATGAAATACTCTTGAGACTTCCCTCTCAACCAGTAAACTCATATTTTGTTCAATGTCAAGCCTCAGACTTTATGCAAGGCTATACCTCTGCTGTCCCACTTTATAATTCAGGTTGAGTCTATTTTAATTTATCTTTCCCTTTCACTGTTCTTCAAAGACACTATCAAATGAGGCCAATTGACTCCTGGTACAATTTCTGGACCCTGCCTCTTCCTCTCATTACCAAAATGTGTCATCCTTTATAGTACACTTACTTTATGAAAGCCATAATTTAAAAAATTGGAAGAATATTTGTGAATATCTTGATTGAATTCCTACAAAAGAAGACTTTATAATATTTATTTTGACTAGAAATTAAAATAATCACTTCTATAAAATACTGTGTTCAAGATTATGAACCAGCTGCCTCTTCCTTTCACACTTCAAATCTGTAGTCTTATCACAGAATAAAAATCCCACCATACTTTTAGTCAAAGAACTAGTGCAAAAGATTTGGACAGCTTATTATGTAGAGTACAGAAGAAAAGCCAAATATATTTTATAAAGTGGTCTAAGGAAGATGTTAAGACTCCCTAGGATTTCACACAATATTTAATGAATTTGAACTGAATCTGTGTCACTGTGTTGTTTTTGTGTCATATTATATTTTACAAATTTGGAATAGTTACAAATATCATAATGCTATTTTAGATTAATTTGATTTTAAATCTGATCTCCGTTGATAATGTTACCCTTTATCTTTTATGTTACTCTGCTGTCCCAGATCTGCTGCCTAAAGACTATTTGTTCAGAATCTCTTCTTGCTGGAAACCTCTGTACCTTCACTGTAGTTATTTCAAGGACTCTATTGATACTTTGGCTCTATACACTTCATACCTTAAATAATGCTTCTATTTGAGATTCTGTGCTGTATTCAATGTAAATGAAGATTTCAGGGGTAAAGAAAGTCTTTTCTACCATTGTCCATGTGTTTTCTTTTCTGAGGGTTGTCAACAGGGAACTTAGAGGTTCTGAAATATCTTTCAAGTCTTGAAGCAATGCAACAAAGAAAGGTCAGTCATTTTTATTCCCTTAAAATTTTACTGTGTTATAAATAGCCATATATACTTATATATGTACTTACATATATATTAATAATGTAAATATTCAATTCAGCAAAATGCATATATAAACAGTTATACTTTTTGTTTCTCTCCCATCTTCTACATGAACATGAATAATTTGAGATATATAGTGACGTCATAAAATATTCTTCCAAATTGATTCCTGGCTGCAGTCTTAAAAGCTGAAACAAAGGGGGAAAAAAGCTACACAAAATTCTATATTATTTCTTAGAGAAATCTCAAGGACATAAAACATAATTTTATATTCTTCCAACAAATAGTTGCCCTTTTTCTGCTAAGCGCCAAAAATGGGGAGAATCATTCCAATTGAAGTGAAGCAGAGCAGAATTTGTCAGCCCCAAAGATGTCTCTTTGGCATAAAATTATTTTAAGTTTATTATTTTCAGGAAACAGCAGACACAGAAGCTCTGACAATGAGAAGTTACCCTTTGTAAGGGAAATTTCTATTTATAAGGGAAATTTCCTGTTGTATGGACATCTTCTCTGTATCAGGAGGAAGATGACCAAATCTCTAGAAACACTCATCAATGCAGAAGGCACCAACTTAAACCCTTGTTTACTGTGCTTTTCCTGGTAACTTCTTGTAACTATTTTTGCCCCACCCCCAACATCTTTCTTTCCTCTTTAGCTCTTGAGACAGTATTTAAGGTGGTGGCTTGGGCCATTTCAGGAAGTTATTCTGTTTTTCTGGAGGCATACATGTTATCAGATTACTGTTTATTTTTCTCCTGTTAATGTTTAATTCTCAGAAGTGGTATAGAACAAGAATGGGGTGTTCTCAGCCAAGAACCTCAAAGGGTGAAGGGAAAATTATTTTTCCTCCTACACAATTCAAGTAGGGACTGAGCTAATCTCAGATGGTGTTTCAGAATTTATTGGAAGAACCAATTTATATCTGGATTGTCATGGTGTTTACTAAGACCTTCCCCCTTTTTTTGTGGTGTGTTCCTACTGCCTGGGGAGCTGGTGGGGCTGGCAGTGAAAGAATTCACCCAAGGCAGAACAAAGGAGATAGAACATTATTGAATACACTGCAAGGGAGCAGCAGGAAAGACAGCAAAGGAGAGACTGCCATGAGGAGGTGGGGAGGGGCTAGGGTTACAGGGTGGAGTGAGGAAGTAGGAGAATGTATGGAGTTTTCCCTTTTCTGGTAACCTTGCCTGGTTCCAAGTAGCCCATTGGTCATTTAGGTCCTATGGCCTTTTCAAGGGGGGTGACTTAAGAGCCTGTTTGAATTCAGCTCAGTGGTCAACATGGACCGTTTTTGCCTTGCTCAAGTTTCCATTGCTCAAAGACTATTGACTAAAAGTTGCTTTCACATTTTTTTAAGTACTAAACGTTTTTCCTTCTCTTGGCACTGTGTTTACTGAAAGGCCTGCTCAACTTTTCAGCATTATATATAGGCTCCCTATTCTTCTGTTTGGTATATTTTATGAATTATAAACAATTTCAGGAGAAAATTGGCATAGGATCAGATTTATTGATTCAAGCCTCACTTCTCTTTAGGTTTTAGGACACCCACTTCCTGGTTCCTTTAGCAGGCTGGAATTAAGTCTGTTTGTGTGTTTGTTCCCCCCTCCTTTTTCTTTCTCTTTCTTTCTTTTTCTCCTCCTCTCTTTCTCTCTTTCTACCTGACTCCATAAAATTTCCCAAGTATCTGGTGGTTACTTTTCTCTTAGCAGCCCCCTATGCTTAGACTCCCACTGTATGTAGCATAAAAATTTGCAAATGCCCTGAGGGGAAGAGTGGCAAATGCAGTATTGCATTGGGTGACTTCTTCCTTGCTAATTCGATTGCCTTTGAAGATCATTAATGTCTGTAAATTTTTTTAATGTTTTATTTATTTTTGAGACAGAGATTCAGAGCATGAGCGGGGAGGAAGAGAGAGAGAGGGTGGCACAGAATCAGAAGCAGGCTCCAGCCTCTGAACTGTCAGCACAGAGCCCGACAGAGGGGCTCGAACCCACAAATGTGAGATCATGACCTGAGCCGAAGTTGGAAGCTAACCGACTGAGTCACCCAGATGCCCCGTCATTAATGTTTATAAGTAGATGTTTTTCTTTCATATTTCATTCAATTTTGCTAGGTCTTCTCAACCAGGTATTAGTCTACTAACATTGATCCCATTATAGCCAGAAGAAGCCCCTTCACTTTCTAAAATATATATTTTTGTTAAATGCGTGTGGTGTATGTGCATGTGTGCCCACCTGTGATATTAAACCTATATATCTGGTTTTTTATTTCTAATTGCATCTTCTTAGTAAAGGCATATATAATTTTGCAAGGAAATACATCTTTTGGATTGCATGAAAAAATAATATAAATGTTTATCTTTGGAAACATTGGGTACATTATGAATAGATAAAAAATTTTAAAAAGTGTTGCAGAGGGGCGCCTGGGTGATTCACTAGGTTTAGTATTTGAATTTGGCTCAAGTCATGATTTCAAGGTTTGTGGCTTCAAGTCCCGCACCGGGCTCTGCGCTGAAAGCTCAGAGCCTGGAGCCTCCTTCAGATTCTGTGTCTCCCTTTCTCTCTGCCCATCCCCCACTCACACTCTGGCTCTCTTTGTCTCTTAAAAATTAATACCATTAGAAAAATTTTTTTAAAGTGGTGCAGGGAAGATAGTTTGTACCCAACATGACACAAACATCCAAATAAATAGTGCTGGTTGTATCTCTCTGGAAACAGAAAAAGTAAGTGTGTAAAAGCTGTAATGATGCAGTAAGCATCTTTGCTGCACATCCAATAGTTACTTTCCCTCTCTTATCCCCTGTACCAGTTTGTGTCAGTAGAAGCACAAATCCCTCATTTTGGTCAGTTACTGAATATCCATGTGTTTCACCTGGCAGCTTGGAGGGGTGGAATTTCATGTTTCACCAGGGTACAGTAACCCTGGTTCCCTTACCAGTGATTGGACTAGAAATAAACCTGTAAGGTAAATCTGGCTAAGGGGATACACTGGAAAGCTTTCATTACTTTCCAATAAGTTTATCTTTTGAAGGATGCATGAAGATTAGATGCTTTTCTAACCCTCTTCTGATCTTTGAGTACTTTTGTTTGAAAATGTGATTTCTTCAGATTTCAGTAGAACATAGAATTAGGAGCCCCAGGTGTGAGAAAAAACCCAGCACATTATAGATGTCAGAATAGACCATTGGAAGGAACCAACAGTTATGCCATGAACGATTTAGCTGAGTTCCTAAAGTAACTTGCCCTGTGAAAGAGTCCATCACTGGGTATCACAGTAAGATAGTGTGGCCAAATTGCACTTTAAATTATGTCAAAGTCAAAACTATCCTAACGTCAACAGGAAAATCTAGGGATACCATATTACTATTCTCATATTTTTGTTAATTGATTAAAAAACCAGAAGCAGTATCACAAAATGAGACTATTGCCTTCAGCTCAATTCAGTAGGATAGGTGAAAAATTAGTTAGGCTGCTATTTTCCATGGGTCAACATGGAAGCTGTACCTGTTTCCATTTCTCTTTATTGCTTTGTTTCCAGATGCTTTGTTTCTAGATCCACAACTTAGGTTCCCTGCTAATGCTTCTCTCTCACCTGCAGTTCTGTACCCTGCCCTGTCTCTTCAACCTGCAAAAATGTCTCCTTTGTTCAGTGTCTTCTCCGAAATGAAGCCTTTTTTTTTTTTTACCTCCACCAATAATATTGCCTCCCTGCCCCCGCCCCGGAGTTTTCACCATATTACTTTTTATACCTTTCTTATGCCCACTCTTATATTTTGCTTTCTATTTTACTCGGAGTTTACACTATGTAAAGTCAAAGAGTACCATGTATCCAGTAAAATCCTTGTAAAATGTGGAGGTTTTTCTCTCATCATTGTTTGGACAGTACCTGGTACATGGTAAATGTCTAATAAGTATTGATATTAGATAGCAATGATATTAGAATACTAATTTAGAAATAAAAAGTTTCTCCCTGAGACTCTCCTCTCTCTCAGCTCCTTAACTGGAAATATTCACATTGCAGGTGTCTCTGAGAGTAGTTACCCCTTTGGATCCAATTAATGTTTAGCTTTTGCTTGCAAGAACAATTCCGTCCTGAAAGTAGTATCAGCCATAAAAATGAGATACAAAAATTAACTTTTTTTTTAAACAATTCATTTCCCCCATGGGAAGCAAACAGGTAGGAAAGTAAATGAAATTAGCATTCCTATCTTCTCTCCTAGCATAGATCTTAAGGCAGTCTGGGTGAGTCTGCAAGATTAACACGCCGGAATTTCACATAACAATTGTTCACAGCTCCATGGATGAGTTTAAATGTAATTCAGAAATATCATGAAGGAATTTAATTTCCTAAAAATGAGCACAGACATTGCAAGGATTAGAATGCAAAATACCACCAAGTTTCAGTAAGCATTTGCTGATATTGACCTTGCTGTACACAAATATTCTGTAATTCAGTATGTACTGGTTATTTTTTTATCTGAGGCAGTACCTGGTTTAATTTTTTCTCTACAGACTGAGAATTTGTGGTCTCTTAATTTAGAGAAGAGGGGCACGCTCCTGGGACTTTCCTCTTTGGATAGCTTTATTCCAAAGGGGACACATTTCCTGTGCCTTGAGATACACAATCTTATTCCTACTTAACTGGAACAGATAAAATCCAAGTCCGGTGGAATCTAAAAGGAAACACATTTTGGAACTTTGCAAATTGTTCAGTTTAGTTTCTTAATTCCTTTAATAATCATGAGGCAGATATGAATGATGAACATTTCTGAGTGCTTAGTATGTCTCAGGTACCATGCTAAGTTCTCAGCCTGCATTATTTCACTGAGGCTCAGTAGACATTACCATGTAAAGTAAGTTCCTTACCTTCACTTTTATCGTTCTTTAAAATGAGTGAGAAGAGAAGATCTGGGATTGCTCACTCTGTCTCCAGTCATCCTCTAGTTTACGTCCTTGACTACAGATCATTTTGTAACTCCAAAACCAAGGGCAAATTTGTCCACAGTATGAATTGTACCTTGTATATTAATCAGCATGCCTCACTGGTAGTATTGTCATAAGGATTTGAAATGTGCGTAAAATTGTCCCGAAAGGAGGTGCTTTTATTTTCTAATATATTATATTCGATATCACCAAATTCATACTAAATATTTTTGTCATTTATGCTATGCACCGGACTGACTAAATTGCTAGCCTTTAGGAAGTAAACGTAAATAAAGTATGAGGGAAATAGGAATAAAACAATTGAAAATATTTTTATCAATGATTAATGGGAGTGTAATGAAATGAGTTGAACAGTTTGGTTCAGTCTTTACTAAATGAGCTGCACGCATTAGTGTGAGTAGCTTTGAGTTTCAGCTTCCTCATCTATAAAATGAAGAGGATTGAATTCCATTTTCTTTAGCATCCATTCATTTAAAGTATTACATTGTACTAGAGAACCAAAAGAAATAAACTAACTTTTCATAAGACTTGAAAAAAGCTGAAAGAGTCAATGTTGCTGTCTCCTGAATATTTTGACACAGGAAAGAACAAGTTAGTTATTTTTGGCTTTCTCCTTCCAGTGTCAGATTGATATTTTACACTATAATCACAGAGCAGTTAGTACACTTGGTCTCAAACATATATTGAAACCATAAATCCAGAAATATTGAAAGAGTTAGCCATTGAATGATATGTAGACTTATGTTGATGCCTGCTACCTATAATTCAAGGAAGATGCTGTAATAAACACTAGAAAGGAGGGAGGTTCCCTAGAATTTTTGCAAGATTCAGAAAACTTGGCCTTCTGGACAAAACAAATCAAGTACTCTACTCAGTCACTAGATCTCTGAATGTTGGTATCTTGTGAGACTCCCAACCAATACAAAACCATTCACTTGTAGTACTGGTGCGTGACAGTGGAGCAGTCTAACTTGATACTTGCCTTCTCTTTCCACAGCCTTGGCAGGAAATTTCTACTTTTACAGCTCTCCTAATGGTGTAAAGTTATGCACCAAAATGAGAGGCAAACCGTTCTTCCCTTTGGTCTTGTAAATTCTTTAGTTTAAAGCCATAAAATGGTATTTTTAAAGATAAAGTTCACAATATGCAATTACTTTATAGAATCAGAGCTTACAAATCTGTCATTTTCAGTTACTCAAACATTGGAAATAAAAAACGTAATAAGCACAGTGTTTTCTGAGCCACAAAGAGATAATGTGCAAAATGCATATATTAATATCCAGTCTAACAAACAAAACATGGGTTTTCAGATCAGCCAACATTAAAAATAATAGAGTTGACTGCTGCAGATTGTTTTATAACATCAGTATGTAAACACTTAACTGTTTGGCATCTATTGTTTTATGTGCTATATCACCATCATGAAATGGAATTACTTAATAAATTATTAACATGAATTATTACTTATTTCCATTTCATAGAGATGAAACTGAGGCTCAGAAAGATGATGTAACTTACCCCAAGTCACACAGCTGTAAAGATATTGCCAGGATATAATCTCAGCCAACTTTAGTATAGAGCTTATACTTGAAGCTATGACATTTTATCGCTGTTCTGACAATGGAAAAGTATGATAATAGGTAAACTAAAAATAGAGATGACATAAGGAAATAAAAATAATCATTAATGATGGAGCAGACAAATACAAAGATTTATTATTAACATATTTACTGTTGTTTTGTATCAACTGATCCAGCAAATTATTTTACACTTGCATTTCTGTAATTTATGCACCGCAGGACAGATTTACTTAATTTACTAACTGTAATTTTTCTCATATATAAATTTGGGATGTTTTCATTGTGACTGATTCTGTGATAATGTAATGGTTGTAAAGGATCTAGTACAATGTCTGGAATATTCAGAACACTCAATACATGTTAGCTATTATTAGTAGTTATTATTGACAGTGTAATATAGCATGTGCTCCAATTCTGGTATTTAGATTCAAGTTGATCATACCACATTTTTTTTGCCTGATGTTTATCCAATCAAAACATTTATAATCTACTTTGCAATTGTTTTATATATAAATGATGTACACCAATAGTAATACAAGAGAAAATTGAAAGCTCTAATCTCTTGGAAAAAGTTTGCAGAAGGTATTTTTAAACCTCTCAATATATTAGACAATAAAAAAAGTCATAATCTATTTCTAAGACTAAAATAAATGATTCTTAGTTTAAATTCATCAGAAATATACAGTTGGTTGTTTAAGGTCATATTCTAAAATGCTGATGCATTGTAAATGCTCACATTAAACACAAATTGCCCATGTCAGAGACAAACCGTTCAGATGGCACATAAGCACGGCTAGTATTGGTTATTTTATAAACCATTGGCAAAATGCTATAAATATTGAATCTGTCTCAAAAAAGATACTTTTTTATGTCAATTCAACCTGAAAAAATGTCCCTTCTTTAACCTTAAAGTGTGAACACTATTAATAAAGAGATAAGCTATTTTGCTATTTTTTTTAAATAAGGAATGATATTCACTGTGGCTACATTTATTTTCATTTATTTGAGAAAACACCTAAAATGATGGATGAATATAAAAGCATTTATCATAACATATGGCTGATCTGTTGAATGCAAAGGAAAGTTTTTGGTGACAAGAAGAGACATAAGTAAGCATTCTAATTGGAGTTTACCCTTTAGGTATTTGGTGATAACCTCAGTTGATTAGGACCTGAATATATCTAAAGGTGTTTCTAAACGTTTACTTTCTTTTTTGAGAAAGAATATGGCTCAGATTCAAAACTTGCTAAAATTATAAGAAAAATAAGTCATCATGAATCAACAGGAAAATACAATTTAAAAATCAGAACTGCCAAGCTCCTAAATGTTGGAATATCAGGAACAAAGACAGTATACAGAAACTATATTTACCATATAATTTAACTTCAGAGAAGAGGGTTGAATTAATCAAGCTCCTCAATTCCTGGTAAGCCCACACTTTGGGGTCCTTTCATGTTCCATTTATTTTCCTTTAACCACATCTTGACTCCTTTTTATATTCTTGTCAACAGTGGTTGAGGTATGTGGATATATGTCCTGGAATTGGTATGTACTATTGTAAATATGTAGGGAGGTTCAGGATCTGTATTTTTTAAATTTATATACATGGTAGGTTTGCTTTACATAATTTATGCTATACTATGCTTTTGAATCTAAGTTATTGTGTTTCTATGTGGTTTATGTTAACTGCTTTCTGTATTGGAATTCCAGTTAACATAACTATTGCCTCTGTTCACACAAATGCTGCATGATGAACATCCTATATGTTCCCTTATAGGACTTTATGAAAATTTGAAAGAGAGCATGAGAGAGAGAGACTATGAGTCAGGAGAGAAATGCTTGCTCCGAGGTACTTACTAAATCTGAGTATATCGTGCTGAAGAATGGCTATTTATGTCTTCCCTTTGCTCCATATGACTATATGCTAGAGATTAGGATTCTACATTTCATCGTGCTTGAACAGTAAAGGCCAGCTCCTAACTTGTTGAAAGTTTAGAGTTTGTTTAAATGTCTTTACTCAAGGTTGCCAAAAAGTAAGTTCTATGTTGTCATTGTTACACAGTGTCTAGGGAAGTACTCTGTGGCTTTTAAGTATATAATACTAGAAAGACATGGAATTTGGTTTCTGACCTGAACCTGATCTCTATGTGTACAAATTTCTAGCTCTGTAACATTGGGGTGATGCCTTAACTTAGGAGCTTTGATTTTATGATCTGTAGTTTGAGAATAGTTATCTTCTATAACTATTGTTATGATTAGTAGAAATAACATACATAAAATCTCTATTACAGAATAAACCTGAAATGGAAATTCAGTTCCCTTTTCCACCTTCCGTAATGCTTGGGATAGTAGTTCTTCATAGTTGGAGAGCACTGAGTGCTTTGAAAAGGACATGAAAGCAACCTACCAGTTTTGTTAGAGAAAAATATATATATATATTAAATTCAGAATATTATACAAAATATTGAGGCATCACAGACCTCTTTTAGAGACTAAATCTGTTTTTAAAAATATTTTCAAAGTTTCACTTACAGTTTCTGGCCTTTACCTCTTCCCGTGGAGTACATTCAAATTTGAGTTAGATTCACAGCTCCCAGGATTGGGATGAAAGAATTGTTTATCGGGGAACTGGGGCAGCTAGGCCAGAGTCAAGTTGGGCAGTAGTAGGATCCAGCTCAGCAGAACTCTTTCTACTCCATTCCTACATCAGGAAATAAAGAATGAGAGCTTTCTGCATACCTTCTACAAATTCTGGTTTGCTTTATATGGGGTGTTCATTAATGGCTCTTGTTTTCTTGTCCTGAGGCACACGTCTCTGTCTATGCCTTTGGTAAATAGTTTCATTTTCGGCCATTATTTATTATTTGTACTTGTCACATTTTTAATTGTATAATTAAGATGCCGTTGGTCTTTACAAAGAAAAAATATCACCAAACTGTTGTGACAGGATTGTGCCAAATACATTCTGAGGTCATGGAATATTAAAGGAAAGTTAAAGATTCCAAGTTACAAACTTATGTAATGTATTTCACTCAGGGGCAAGTTTAACCAGGTCTAGGAAATAACCAGTTTTACTAATAGCAATTGTAACACATAGTTATAGGGTTCTGTATTATTCATTGAAATGACATTAGACCAGTGACCAGTGTTTGAAATGGAGAATTTTAGGAAAATAAAATTAGGTACAAACAAATAGACATATTTGTCCAGTTCCTTTCTATGAAAACAGCAATAATGCAAAATATATAAACCAATTTAGAACTACAAGGAGTTTTCCTTGGGATAACAAAACTGAAGTCTACAAAGTTTATGTCCTTTGCACAAGGTCATGTTCTAATTGGGGTTTCTCCATTCCTTTCTCATTCTAGCCAACTTTGCTGTGAAGTTTCTGTTTCTGTTTTTGTTTTTTTCTCTCTGTTTACATTTCTTTTCTCCCTATGCTTGAGTCATGCTACTGCTTGCCCCCCACTAGGAGCATGAATAGGTTATAGACACCCAGGCTTCAGATTTTAGAGGTTTGGGGAATGTGGATGAAAATATTTTTAGCAAATTCCATAGGGCTATATGCCTTTTTTTATTGAAGTAGATTTTCTTTCAAATGAATATTGATTTATACGAATTCCAACTGCACAATTATAAAAACAAATGCATATAGATGATCTTCAGCTAAAATTATGCTCATAGGTACTTATAGATGGAACAATGTATGCTATTTGATCATGCATTATTTTTATCTTCAAGATAATTTTTTGTTGTTGTTTGGGGACATTATTTCTGAGTCTTGTCTTTCTTATTCTCACAGTTAGGAAATGACGCTTTTAAAAAATGCCTTTATA
The DNA here is from genome assembly GCF_006229205.1 of Suricata suricatta. Lineage (NCBI taxonomy): Eukaryota > Metazoa > Chordata > Mammalia > Carnivora > Herpestidae > Suricata > Suricata suricatta. The sequence continues at coordinate 44,043,056 of NC_043712.1, read as the reverse complement.
TTTTTTCTTATACATGAGTTGTAACGTACAACCAGCTTTTTGGCCTTTTCTTTCTTTTAATGTGAATAACTCGGAGACAGATGAGTACAGGAACAAAGCACTCCCAATTCTCTCTGTGAGAAATCTGCTGACACCTGAACTGGCTTCTATTGGAATTTGTTTTTGGCTGATCTTTACATGACCTTTGAAATCCTGGCATCTGACCTACCTTGGACTTGGACTCCATGGCTCTAAGCCTAGCTGCTCTAGGGACTTTGTCTTCCCAATCTAGTACTTTCTGGACCTCTCCATCTGTCTTAACCCTATGGAAGCCAAGATATGAGAAGCTAGTATTTTTTGGACTTCTTTGCCAGCCTTAACCCTATGAAAGATCAGCTATGTAAAGCAAAATACTATATACCTCTTCCTAGTGGCTCTTGTGCCCCCAGTGAATGTATCAGTGCTGGAAGGTATGGTCATTGAGGGACAACCATGAGAAAAACTGGAAAATGCAAGATATTTGGAAATCTTTGGTATTTATATAAAAAATAAAAAAAGGAGTCTCAGCCAGATGATTCAATATTTTACTTCAAGAGTTCTTCTAGATGAGAGATGGCTAACATTAACATATAGCTAGATTGAAATTTTAGAAAATGTCCAAGACCAAGAGTCCAAAAATAATATTGTTAATAATACATTCTTTTACACTCGGATGCACTTCTTGGTTCTGGCTCAGGCTCTTGACAGATGTGCCAACATTCTCCCGGGGAAAAAAAATGGAGTCCTCACAGGGCTTCTGCCCAACTGGAAAAGGTAAATTCCAGCCATCTCTTAATAACACATGTGCTCTAGAGATTTGCAACTCAATTTTGTAGACCTAATGAGTTTGGAGATGATTGGAATAAACATTGAAACTTTGGTTGCAGCTTAGCCGAATTCTGGCTAATCTTTATGTCCTCTGTGGTTTGCCCTTCACAGATGCAAACTCCTCACAGCTATTGCTAACCAAGATTATTAGAGCCATACAAAGCCAATTGAAAACAAGTCGAGTGACAATCCTTGTTGTGTATCTTTAATTTACAAAGGGAATTTCTCTGGGCAGTTTTCATTAGCTTCTTTCAGGTTTAATTGGATGAAAACATTGCTTTCATGATCTTTGATACCATGTGTTGGTACAAATTAAAGCATAGCAGCTTCTAGTCACGGAATTTCTCTTCTCAAATGCCTCCAGAGTGTTAGGCTAGACAAAGGATGGTCCTTAACAGAATTATTACAAACCTCCAAGGGTGCAAATTGATACTTGTAAATATCAAGATTCAGTACCAAACAAAAGAACAAAAGTTCGGGTAAACACATGCATAATCAAACATTCGTGAGAAACATATAATGTGTTCAAGACAGATACTACACTTAGGGGTTCTATATTCTATGAAATGGTGACAGGCACTTTTATGGAAAGATTTGTTGTAATATATCCAAGTATATGATTCTTATCTAGGTGGTATCATAACACATGGACAACTTTATGACTGATTTGAATTTATATCATCTCTGATGGTGTATTAGCTGAATTTGGTCAATAGGAAGCATTGAACCCTTATTATTTTGTTTATGATTACATTGGTTACCCTGAAGAAGTTATCTTTTGGTCTGAAAAATAAATTAATTTTCTGCAGTTAGGAGAAGGTAAAGAAAGAAGGCAACAGACTAAGATTTAGTTTATTTGTCTAATAAGGTAATCACAGAAATTGTCATATCCAGATCTTCTGGTTGAAAAACACCATTATGTAGGTATTTCTGAGGTGCACAGTCCCTGGAAGGCTAACCAAAATCACCAATTCCTAAAGCAATTCCAGTTACTACATAAGCCTGCTTTGTAGATCAGACTACTTAGATTGGATTTTAAGGGCATTCACTTGCCAAAAGGAAGCCATGCATCTCTTGCTGAATTCCTTAAAAAAGCAAGCAGAAATCCTAAGGGAAGTGTCACAGTCCTGTCATACACGTTATCCTTTTGCTGTATCAAGGAGTGTATCTGCCAAACAGAATGGGTGATCACGTCATCTACTAACTCTTCTTGGTGTTGAAGTATTCCGACTTTTTTATCTTCTATTGAGAAGACTCCAGGGGAATGGCCTGTGCCTTCATGTTGTGAAAAACGTTATTACCTGAAATCAACAAACAAAAACCTGAAATGAGAGCCTATGGATATGGTTTTAAAACATAGCAAAGATATCATGGATGCCTCCCCTCCCTGTTCCCGTGGCAATGGCAAACCTCACAGCACTGTGACTAGGCATGTGGAAACCTTCATGAGAGTGTTTCAGGTGATTAGTACCAGCCCACGAGGATGAGTATATGAGTAAAAAAGTTTAGGTCCTTCTCTATGTCATGAGTTTGGGAAAGCATTTTGGTCATATAAGGAAGATGTATCCAAATAATCTCTATGGGAGAATAGTTTCCTTATAAATGACATGCCCATGTCATAATTCTTAGTAATTTGAGATTCTGATGGGAATACTCAGGCTTGTCCCTAATTCTAGTGTATATGTTCTATTTAGATAATGCAGTTTCATATTTTATAATATGTTCAACCAGACAATGGAAGCTGGCAAAACAATTTAGAAGTTTGGAAGCAATCAAGTGATATCTAGAAACACTTTAACCATTTTTACTAAAATAAATTATGCATACAATTAGAATATTACGAATAATTCATTTGCTTGAATAGTCATAAACTTTAAATATGACATGTAGCTATTTGATTCTACTTTATTTTTTAATTAGAAAAAATGAAATCATTTTTAGCATTAGAAGTCTTCAATAATGTTTTAAACGAAAGATCATGCCAGTGGTTGTAAAGAACTAATTCTAATCTCTGGAATAAATCAGCAAAATGCATTTTCACTGTTTAGAAAATGTTTCCTAAAAGAAAAAAAAAAGTATTTGTATGCAAGCACATGCTTCCCCTTCTTATACAAATCTCAAAAATGTTTTAATTTTCACGAACACTTAATTGACATTATACATAGCACCAAAGTATTCGTACAGAATCACATTTATGTGAAAGCGAAGGTTCCTGTTGGACAGTGCAGACTTGAAAGCCCAACCAGGAAATTATAATAAGCAGCCAAGTAAACAGTTAAGTAAATGTGTACTACAATGATGGTAGTGTAATGGGGTGATTCTTAGTAGACGCATAGGAGACAGATGATATGGAAAAGTGCTGCTTGGACCCTGTGGTGCTGACTTTGTCTTTCTTATTGTTCCCAATTTTCACAGTAGATGATGGAGTATTTCTTCCATCTCCTCCTTTTCTATGTCTGCCCAAGGAAAGAGAACAATTCATGATCTCTTATTAAGCTCTGCTTCTGACAACTTGCAGAATGCTCCCCAGATACCAATGGACCTCAGTTGGTAGAGACTGGGTGGGTGGGCATGGAGGGGCTCCAGCCATTCGGGTGAGCCATGCCTGGGTAATCTTTCTCTTCCTGTTTACTGAAACTACTCCACCAGATGCCACTTCTCCCTCTGAACTGAATGGGAGAAGGCTTCATCGATTTCAGATCTTACCTCTATGTGGTTTCAATTCTTTTAATTCACAAAAGGCAAGATTTAATTCTCCCTTTAACTGTAAAATGGAACTGGATTCTCCAGGACAGTCAGAAAGATATTCTGATCATCACCCCTGGTACAGGACCATTACTCTCTTTAATTTATCCTAATCTCATGTTCTCAGACTGGCAACAAAAATCCCAAATTCACCTCTACCCCATAGTCCTGCCTTTCTAGAATACTATCTTCTTCATATATCTGGACAGACCTATCTGAAGGCCTTAATGAATCATTCAGTCTTCTTTGGTAGGGCCCACATCTTCTTTATTGAGGTTTCACATTGAGAGGTATTTCAGACATGTAAAAGGTAAGGAGGATCTTGTGAACATATTTATATATCACCTGTGGCCCCAAGGCACAGACTGAGGCCAAATATGCAGTGAGAAAAACACAGGGTCTAGAATTGGATCCTCTGGGTTTGAATCCTGACTCTGCCAACTACTGACTAAGTGGCCTTGGTAAGTTACTTAACTTCTCTGTGCCCCTAAACTCTCATCTGCAAAATACTGCAAAATAATGTTAGAAACAAAATTCTAGGGTTATTGGGCAAAATGAATGTATTAATATATGTAAAACCCTTGGATATAGGCCTAGTGTGTAGTAAAGCACAGTGTAAGTATTTCTATATTTACTTAAAAAATAAAACTTGATGAATGCAGTTAAATAACCCAATGCTTCCTCTATTTATCTAGGGATAAATAAGTACACACTATATATGTGTGCGTGTATATGTATATATAACATATATAATATATTGCATATATAATATATATTACATGTATAATATACAATTTAATTAGTACACAATATTTCATATGTTTTAAATCTTTAAGTGTACCCAAACTATTTGTATTCTTTGATAACTCACTGTTACCCTCAGTATTATACTATGAGATTTATTCATATTGAGATTGGTGGCTCCAGTTAATTCATTTCTAATTAATTAATTCAAGTATTCTAGTATATGAATATACCACAATTTTATTATCTAGTCTTCTGTTAATAAATATTCATGTTACTTTTAACTTTTGCTATGAAGAAACAGCTAGTATGAACATTGTTTAGATGGCCCTTTCTTCCTGTGTCTCACGTTTTCTGTAGTGTACATACTCATAGGGTTGGAAATACAAGATCTTAGAATACGTAGTTTTTATACTTTCTTAGACAGTAGCAAATTGTTCTTCAAGATTGTTAAGGTAATTTGTTCTTTGGATAGCTATGTTTAAGACTTTCCTTTGTGTCACATAATCACCCAAACCCACTACTGAGTTTTTTCAGAGTTCAGTATTTTTGTGAATGTCCTAGTGCAACATACGCAATGATTCTTCATTGTGTATGTTATGAAATTTTTTTATTCTTGACTCTTTAAGCGTGTTTGCTTATGCTTACTGAGTATTCATTTAAATTTTTTAATGTTTATCCATTTTTGAGAGAGAGAGAGCATGAAGCAGAGGGGCAGAGAGAGAGGGAGACACAAAATCTGAAGCAGGCTTCAGGCTCTGAGCTGTAAGCTTAGAACCTGACAAAAGGCTCAAAGTCATGAAATGAACTGCAAGAGCTGAAGTCAGTTGCTTAATCAACTGAGCCTCCCAGGTGCCCTCTTCAAATTTTCTATTTTGTTAATGTTATTTGCCCATATTTCATGTTGTCCTGTTCTTGATTTTTAGAATATTCCGTATACCAGTCACTTGTTGTTTATATGTTTCAAATATATCAGACAAACACTATGTTTTCTTCATGATTTTAGTGATCTGATACACACAACTTTAACAGTTCAATATAATCACCAATTGCAATACTTTTTAATAATTTAGGATATTGGAATTTTGTCTACTAAATATTTAGCTTATGCTAAAGTGAAATAAAACAAAATACAACATGTATATATAACATCATGTTATTTATCTTGAAAATACGGAGGTGCCTGGGTGGTTCAATATTTATCTTGAAAATACGGAGGTGCCTGGGTGGTTGAGTGTCTGGCTCTTGGTTTTGGCATAGGTCATGATTTCATGGGCTTGTGAGATCGAGCACTGTGTCAGGCTCTGTGCTGACAGTGTGGAGCCTGCTGGGGATTCTCCCACTCCTCTCTCTTTCAAGTTGAATAAATTACTCCTCCCTGCCCCCATCTTTCAAATTGAATAAATAAACATTAAAAGAAATATATGTGTGGACAGGGTTTGAAGTTAAATTCTGATATAAAGTGTTGCTATAGACTGAATGTTTGTGTCTCTCCAAAAGTCATATGTCAAAATCCTAAACCCTACATTATTTTATTAGAAAGTAAAGTCTTTGGTAGGTGATTAGGCCATGAAGGTGAAACCCTCCTGAGAGGATTAGCATTCTTTTAAATAAGACCCCAGATAGCAAACTTGCCCATCTACCACCAATTGAGGACTAGAGAAGGCAGCCATCTATGAACCGGCAAGTGGACTGTCACCAGGTACCAAATCTGCTGGCATCCTGACTTTAGAATTCCAGTCTCCAGGACTGTGAGAAGTACATGTTCATTGTGGATAAGCCACTCAGTATCTGGTATTTTGTTCCAGAAGCTTTAACAGATAAAGACCAGTGGCTTCTATAGTGTGATCTTATTTTAGGAAACTTTTTTCTTCCTTTTTACTTGTCTTTTCACAAAAATCTATTATTTTATAACTAGTCTACCAAGAATTCCATAAGTAATAATAAAAGTTTAGGAAACTGTGAGTTCTGCAGGTACAACACACATACACACTCACATGGACTCAAGACAGCCGTCTAAGTGTCAGCATGGAAGGCACTGGGAAGAAAATACACTCCGTGGAGTGTGTCTTCCTCTTCGTTTGGAATCCCGTGGGGATCATACTTATCGAAGATCTTCTGCTGATTAAAATGGCAATCTCTGTTGAATCAGTATGCAAAACACACCCTACAGCCTTCATCCAGAGTCTTCAAGTGTTTTGATAAATAGCGTCCTCTGATTGACTGTGTTTTGAAAGGGGAGCTAACTAGGGAATGAGAGCAGGGAAGTGACTAACCAGGAAAGAAGAGGACAATTATGAAACAGCAAGCAGCCTCCATATAAATAATGGGTGTCTCTCCATGACCCATGCTTTGGCAGCTGGTTTCTGCTTCACTCCAGTAAGCAGGGGTCTCTACTCCTGATTAGGTCACCTCCCTTGATGATCATAATTCTTAGTGTCACAACAACACAGAAACAACAATAAAGAAACAATAACAACAAAGCTTTCTGGGCATTGACATCGCTTTCATCTCTGCAACTTGCACGGTTTTGTAAATTGTCTCCACTTTGTAAGTATGCAGAGGCAGACTACTGGGCTTCTTTTCAAACAGGAGCTTTTATCTAACAAAAGATGCCATCAAAATCAGACAGTAGCGGGGGTTCCTTTACCCCTCTCTTGGCAATGCACTTTTGTCATTATTCTCCAACTGGTAAATTTGAACTATTTGCTCCAGAGGGATTAGACAGGACATAGTTCATTTTTAAGGATGTCCTATTGGTACATTATGGAGCCTGGACAGATAAAGTAGCTCATAACACTGATGTAAAACCTCTCCTTCCTGAAATTAATATGCATTTATCTCACTCAGTTTTGGGATAAAATATGGGCTGTAATTGCTATGGAGCCACAGAGTAAGTTTTCTAACCTCCCCTGTAAGTTCTAACATCCCACCCTCCAACATATTCCTCATAGGTTCCTCTCCATATTTAGCTGTGTATGGAGAGCGTCTCTCTAGTCCCTCTCTTGATGCCTGTGGGAACCAAACACTCAGGCCATTGCTTTTGCAGGGAAACAGACAGATATATAGGAAACTACAAACTTGGGGATGTTAAAAAATGTTCCAGACATGGTCCTTGGTTAACAGTCCCTGACTCCCTTCTGGGATGGTAACTAGACACCATATTGTTTTTATGGCTCCAAGAAGACCAATTCTTCCCCAGTGTAGACTGAGGAGGCAATCCAAGGGAGAAATATAAATGTCTATTTTTCTCATTTGGGCAGTTTCCATGTCTGGGGATTTACACTGGGTAATACTTATTTTCTTAAGCCTCTACACCTCACTGAAAAACCCTTCGAACATTTCTTATCCAGAGAATCAAGTCGAGTTTTTGTTCCACATATGTTACCTAAATGTTTTATGTGGGGTGAAATGTGCTATTGGTATCTTGAAAATTTTTTCAGTGTTTTTATTTAAAACAAAATAGAATTTGTAACAACAAAAACAAGTGTTCCCCTAAACTCTGCCTCCTACACACACATACACACACACACACACACATTCTTTATGAATGTAGACCTAATCACAGCACACAATAAAAGCAACAATATCTATAGATATTGTTTCATCATTATTATTATCTGCTGTATACCTCATGATTTTTTACACAACTTTTAAATACTTAACATGTATTGAAACAGAGCTCCTCATTTTATTAATCAGAATTTAAATATTTCAAGTAACAGTTTTTTGTTTGTCATAAATTTAGTACTCATTATCCCTAGTGAGGTCTTTATTCATTTATGATAATATAAAATCAAGTATTATTTTTAATTGAGCTATTAAATAATGAAATTGAAAATTAATCCAGTGCTATTCAGGTAGTAGTTCATTCATCCTACTAACTCAAATTAGCTTTCTCTTACTTGTAAAAATTAATTTTTCACCTGGCATGGTATGTGTTCAAAAGTAAAACTAAGTAGGCCCAAAAGTTATATGTATTGTTTTAATATTGATTTTAATGGATCCAGAAGCTATTCAACTTAAACTGGACCTTTGAGAAATTAATGTTCAAATTACACATAAGAATAACAAAACTCCCGAAGTTCAATGACCTTGTACCAACTGATGACAAAAAACCTGATTTCTGAATTTCTAGTCACTGACTTATAAATCTAGGAAGTGATGGAAGCCTCTGTCACTAACAAGTCCTAGAAAATTTTCTACCTTCTACTGACCTATTTGAATTACAAAATATGGAGGCCAGCTAGATATGTGCTAAAGTAATACTGGTCCTAATATTTTGGTCCTAGTATTCTGTGTTTGCATTAATACCTATTCTACCAAGTCAGCTTGCCTTCTTAGTTCAGACATGCAGATTAAAATTAAAAGTTCTCACCCTCCAGAGGTGCCTGGATGACTCAGTGGGTTAAGCATCTGACTTCAGCTCAGGTCATGATCTTGGGGTTCATGGGTTCCAGCCCTGTGTCGGGCTCTGTGCTGACAGCTTAGAGCCTGGAGCCTGCTTCAGATTCTGTTTCCCTTTCTCTCTGCCCCTCCCCTACTCACACTCTGTCTCTGTCTCTCTTTGTCTCTCTGTCTCTCTCTCTCTCAAAAATAAACATTATTTTTTTTAAATGAACTCTCACTAACCCCCCCTCCCGAAGGACTAGTTCTGTACTTGGAATTGGGGATTCTATTCCATTAATGCAGAATACTTACCATATGAACTTTCAGATAAAAAATAGTATTCTAACTTATATGTTTGCACTACAGAAGATACAAATTTCAGGTATAGAAATATAATTCTTCTAGTTTCCTCTCCAGAGTTGAGGAGTAAGCAGTCTTTCTGTGGAATATTAAAATACAATATTGATTTTTGGCTAAGTAATTTGATCATTTGGACATATTAATCAATGCAGTTTTCAGAGTGCATTGAACAACTGGTGATCAGTGATATGGCAAGCATATTCAGTCAATGGTCAAGACATGCAGCAAGATGGTGGGCAGAAAGAGTGTCTAGAAATCTTAAAGTGGTTTGATATCCCTAACATATTATGTTACCATTGAACCAAGGAAGAAATGACCAAGGTGAAAATGGCACACAGGGTGAATGTTCAAGCATTTCTACTTTAGAGATGACAGATGCATATGTGAAACTTCAGATTTTCAGGAAGCAAATTCAGAAACTAGTTTATTCCCATAGCACACACATATGGCAGTTATATCAAACAAACCCTTTGTAATGGGCCAAATGAGACAGAGTGTTCACTGACTACATCCTTTCTACTAAAAGTGTGATCCCCTGATGAGCTATGTGGCAACACATATATATATATATATTTGTTAGAAATGCAGAATCTCAGGTACCCCTTTTTCCAAAATACTAAAGGAGATTCTGCTTTAAAAATTGTTTTATGTATTATTTTTATTTTTGAGAGAAAGCTTGAGTGGGGGAGAGGCAGAGAATGAAGGAGACAGGATCCGAGGTGGCTCTGTGAACTAACAGCAAATGCTGTTTGTGAGTGCGGCTCAAACTCACAAACTACAAGATCATGACCTGAGCCAAAGTCAGACACTCAACACCCGAGCAACCCAGGCGTGCTAAGATTCCACTTTTAACAAAAATGTATATATGTGTGAGGCACTTGCTTGGAATCTTTCTAACTTCAAAAATCATATTCTCCAAAGTCAGGCCAAAATAACCAATAATTAACTGCCATTTTGAGGGGATGCTTCAGCTTGGAGGACACCTATCTCCGGAGGAGGTATTTCTCTATCTCATTTTCCCCTGATGGCCGGAGGCCAGCAGGCAAGCTGCCATTGCCACCAAGAGCTTTCGCTCTGCCCCTATATCCGACCTGTTTCATACTCTGATGTTTGCATTTGAGAGTTTCCTCTGAGAGAGTAAAAAAGCTAGTAACTTCACTACTCTTCACCCCAAGAACTTTAATGCCGAATCCTATCAACAGGCAGACCCTCCATCACTGAAAATTTTGAATTTTTAAGGAAGCAAAAGAGGTTGTTTTCCATGAAGAGGTCAATGAAACTTGGGGCATTATGTGTGTGTGTGTGTGTGTGTGTGTGTGTGTGTGTGCGCGCGCGCGTGTGTGTGTGTGTGTACGCGCGCGTGTGTGTGTGTGCGCGCGCGTGTGTGTGTGCGCGCGCGCTCGCATGTGTCTGTTTCCCTCTTGATAAAGGTTTTTTACTTCTTGTCAACATCTGTGACTCAATCACAGAAACTTTCTCTTTCCCTGGCCAAAATGCCTTTTTATTTCTGGACTCAAGACACACTCTTTTCCCTTTGTAATACAGACTAAACCAGATTCATTGTCATTGTTTTTGTTGAATCTCAGAGAACCATGATCCTTTTTATAGGGCTCATCTAAATGTATAACACCCCCTCACTTGTGACACTGATTATTACTATCTTGCCATGAGAAAGCAAGTGTGTCTCATTTCTATGTATTCCTTCTGCTTAGCACAATGCCTGACCCACAAGAAGAATTTAATAGTATTTGCTGATTAAATGAACAAAAGAATACGAGATTCAAAGAGGTTAAGTAATTGCTCAAAATGTCACACAGACATGAGATGTTTCTAACTATAAATTCTGTGCTTCTTCTTCTACACCAGTGTTTTTTCCAAGCTGGCTGTGTCCCAAACCAATTAAATCAGAATCTCTGGGTATGGAATCCTTGTATTGGTATTGTTAAGGTCTTCCAAATATTCTAAGGGCTACTGGGTTAGCCACATCCTATTCTTTGCACTCTTGCCTAATATAATGATATAAAATCTTCTAGTATAATAAAAAATATTAATCAGGAAAGTCAAAATAATCTTGTAAATTGGTAGGAAAGCACTCCTAATGAAAAATATTTAGTCTATTAGGGCCCCTGGGTGGCTCCATCCATTAGTCAGTTAAGCATCTGACTCTTGATCTCAGCTCAGGTCATGATCTCATGGTTCGTGGGTTCAAGCCCTGCATTGAACTCTGTGCTGACAGCTAGCTCAGAGCCTGGAGCCTGTCTTCAGATTCTGTGTCTCCCTCTCTCTCTGACCCTCCCTTGCTCACTCTCTCTCTCTCAAAAATAAATAAAACATTAAAAAATGGAAAAAAAAAAAGAACTTGAGCACTGAAAATATATTGGACCAAATCTGGAGATGATTAAGAATACGTTGTTAGGGATATTTTGATAAATCTTGGTAGGTGGGTTGGTAAAGTACAAATGCTGAATTAAATTTCTTAGAACCCAGCTACATGAGACTGATTTTGTGTGAATCAAAATATATGTAAGTTTTATTTTTAAAAATTCAGTAATAATAACACTAGAAATAATGATAGTGAATATTTCTTGAAAGATTATTGTGGGCCAAGCACAATCTTAAATAATTTATTTTATTGTATTACCTCTGATAAGCCTAGCACCAACTTGATAATGCTAGTATACTTAATAGCCACATTTTAATGAGGAAGAAACACAGACACAGAGAGATTAGTAAACCTGCACAAGGTAATTAGCCAGAAATTATTGAAACGGGGATTCAAACTCAAGCAGTCTAACCTTGAAGCCTGAAATCTAGGTCATTGGGTTCCAATCATCCATCCATACAGATCGTCAGTATTTATCAAACAACTGAATACTACTATTACTTTTATAGGCATGCATAAATTTAATCTCATTTTTATTACCTCATCATATATATTTTGTTACATAAGTATGTATTTAGTTAAGTATATATATATATATTTAGCTTAGTGTGTACATATATACATAACATATATGCATACATACATATTCTTGTGGGGTTTTTTTACTTTTATATTGATCATATATCTTATATGAAATATTACTAGAAATACCTGAGGGAAATTGCAGAATCAAAGCAGGGATAGGATTAGTATGGAGAAATGTATACATAGAGTTCTTTGTAGTGTATAAATGTGAGCTAAACATTTATTAGGAAACAATGCAAAGAGGGGGACACAGTCTGTCATAGAAGACATAGCGCTCAAGGGAGAAAACCAAGTAAATTGCCCAGCACAGATTTTTCTGATTCGGAGACTTGAAGGAAGCTTTTTCTGTGAAGTATTAAAAAAGATACATGTTGGGGGCTTCTGGCTGTCTCAGTCCTTTAAGAATCTGACCCTTGATTTTGGCTCAGGTCATGATTTTAGGATTAACGAGATTGAGCCCTGCGTCAGGCTCTATGGTAGCAGCATGGAGCCTGCTTGGAATCTCACTCTCCCTCTCTGGCTGCCCCCTCTACACGTGTTCTCTCTCTCTCCCTCTCATCATAAATAAATTAATATTTTAAAAGAAGGATAAATGATGAAGAAGAGGCAGGAAATGAGTTACTTATAGACTTTGACCATTGAGATTACACACAAAATACCTAACTCCTAATATGTGGGCTGCTTTTTCCTCATATGGATCTCTTACGCAAATTACAAAAAATCTAAGTCTTTGAGTCAAGTTTTCACAGAATATTATTACCATATTCTATAGTGGCATATATCTTAATGGAGGCATTCTTTTTTTCACATAACAGATATAATTTTAAAGATTTGAGTGAGAATCAAATTTTGGTAGGAGAGGGTCTATATTTTAAATAAAAAGGTGTTTTTATTTGTATTCTCACAATTGGGTCCTTTGATAAACAGAAGTTCTCAATTTTAATGGCATCCACAGAAAGGAAGCAGAGGAAAAAAACCACAACCAACTCATTAAAATAAGTGAAAATTTTTACTTTATCAAAAATGGTAACCAAGTACCCCATGAACCTGTCAATATGTTTTTAACATCAGATGTCAGGAAATAAAAATGACAAAAACTATCAGTTAAGACTACACACCCATCACAATGACCCAAACAAATGGGAGAGCACATATGCATTTATTAAAAGAAGTATATGTATGAATATTAATAGCAATACTTACCATCCCAAATGCAGGATGTCCATCAACAGTGTAATGGATAAATGTGTCATGGTTTATTCCATGAAATTCGATATGGTGGTAAAATTTCAGACTCTACCTACACCAAGCAGTGTGGTTACCCTCACACACAGGTTAAGAAAGTCACGCCTACAAAGGGACCCTGCGACATGCCTCCCTTTATACGAAGTTCTGCGACACGCATCATTAATCTGTGGCGAGAGAAGGCACAGCAGTGGTTACCTTTAAAGGATGACGGGGAAGTACTAACAGAGGAAACGTGACGGAGGTTTCCAGGGCTCCTGTGATGCTTGGTTCACGGCTGGGCCTTTTAGGCAACTTCATCTCGCTGTACACATATTATTCGGCAATTCAATATAGGCTCTTGACAATTTCAAAATTAGGGGACTTCCTATATAGAATAAATCAAATTTGTGAATAAAGCAAGACTGAAACATAAAGAACAAAGCCTCAAAAGTGTGTGCATCTTTGCTGTGTAATGCAGTTTCTCACAGCTGCTGTGAAGGCTTTTCTTCACATCCACCTCCCTTATAGCGCTTAGTTCACTGCATTGTATTTATCTCTTACATCTTTGTCACTTCGATTAGCCTGGCAATTTCTTTTGGGAAAGGAAAGAAGTATTACAAATAGAGGAAACTGTTATTTTTCTGTGCTGTACTTGTAGGAATGGGCAGCCTCCAGGCAAGCCCCATCTTTTCTGTGGTGTGCACGGGAGCCTCTCCACCAAGCCCCAGCATCACGGTGCTGCGTGAGCAGTTATCATGGAGCCCATGCCAGCAAGCAGGTCCATGACTCTGCCTTCACACCCACCCACCACACCAACCCACTCCTACACACTCCTACCACCAGGAAGATTGGGCAAGGTGTGGACCCTAAAGCCAATCAGTTCTCTCAGAATTCTGTGAAATGGGTTCAGGACTAGAAACAGTTGTCTGTTTTTTTTTTTTTTTTTTTTTATGATAAGGAAAACTATATTTTCTAAGCTAATACAACCTTTGTTTTGCCAGGCACACAGTGGAAGAGACAGGCTAGTAAGCACGTAGAATTCAAGACAAAACAGGGGGATGCCTGGTGGCTCAGTTGGTTGAGCAACAAATTCCTGATTTTGGCTCAGGGCGTGTTCCCAGGATTAAGAGGCTCCATTGATCCCTGAGTTGGCTCCATGCTGAGCATGAAGACTGCTTAAGATTCTCGCTCTCTTATTCTGCCCCTGTCCTCAGCATGCACATACTCTCATTCTCTCTTTCAAAAAAAGAAAAATCGAGAAATAAAGATGAGATTGGGTTACCTTGAGAGCCAGAGAAAAATAGCTTCCTTTGTTTATTACTTTCCTTTCCTCCTTCTAACTCCATATGAAGCCAAACCATACTTTCTTCTCTTACCAATAGATGTACCATCTTAGTTTAATGGGGCTTCCCCATCTTATATTACTTGCAAAACAGCGCAAACAAACCCCAAACTCTTACCTTAAAACAAATATATGTTGTTTCATTGCTTTTCTGAGGTTTGGAAATTTGATCTCTATATGTAGCTTTATTTTTAATATTTATACTGCATTGATTTTGTTCCGAATTTAATTAAAGTTGTATCATAATATCCTATCTCCCTCAGATTAACCACAAAATAAAATCTGGTTTAGTAGAAGGTGAGGTTCTTAAAAGCAAAGGAGACTCATTTCATCTTTTGTCCCCAGTATGCAGTAGGGCTTGATGTAAGAAAACTTCCAATTAATGTTGACTCAATAGATGAATAAATAATCCTGACATGCAGAAACTCTACCCTGTTGGTTTGATGGTGGTGCTGGCTGTTATAAGAATTCAGGATAAAACCTTGGGGATTTGTTTAAAAGTAAGGTAAACTCTTAATAAGAATGAAGAGGGGACAGCCTGGGTGATTTTCTTCTGCCAAAAAACTGGCTCCATTGTTCCAACAGTAATGTCAATTTTAAAAAGTTTGTTTTATATCTAAATGGTAGCCAACTTTTGTGGACTCAAGAACAAAATGTGGCCATTAAAGGAGGCTGTTTGGAAGTTTACATTTGCAAAACAAATTTCCTCTCTTCTTTCTGCTTACGTTTGTTCCAGAATGCCTAATTTGAAGCCCCCTGATTTGCTGAGGTAATGCAGCAGACTGAGCCGTACATACAGCTGCGTGTTTATGTCTGAACTACAGACAGGAGGATGTGTCCGTAAAACATGAGAATATGATTATCAAAACTTTGAAATGAGCAACACTCTATAAGCAGGCTCAAGATTGGCCGTGCTGGACCTACCACGGGCCCTGGCTATAAAAAAATAGTGTGAGAAAGTCAATTTCAGTTTTAATTTCCAGAGGGCTTCATGGATTTAAAACCAATCAACAGCTATTTGCTATTTACTCCACCTTTATGCAATCTGTTGTCTTTCACAGAAGTCCTATTGTTTCCTTAAGATAAGGAAAGCATGTGCCCCTCCCCCAAATTAAATAAGGCAAACACTCTAATATGGCCAGAAAGAGTATTTCCCCTCCATTCTAATCACTCTTTGTTGTTGTTGTTGTTATTGTGTATTGGAAGGAAAGATATAGGTGGGTTGAAGAGGTAGGGAAATAAGACGGTGGGAGGGAATAAAACATGGCGCTGAGCCGTAGAAGACAAAGCATACCAGTGCTTCACAACCATCCCTGAAGTGGACGAGAATGACATTACTACAGATATAGTCAACTTAGTGACATTTGTACATAGTTTTCTTTTTGAAATGACCTCTGTATTGTGTTTAAAGTGCTATTTAGGTGATGCTCTTCTAACTACCTTGTATTTTCCAAGCCATCTTTGAGAGAAGCTGAAATTGTGGTTAGGTTTCCAGGTTAGGGTAAGGGGAGGGGAGGAGTCACATTGTACTGGAAGTGAACTTCATCCTTCACTTATCTGATGAGGTTACATTTTAAGTAACAGAAATTGAAGGTTTTAGGGTATTGTTTGTGTAGTTCTTCATGTCTACATAAAGCCTTAAAGTCCATCTCAGGTGTCTCTCATTTACTCTCAAAGGATTATTGACTAAGTGAAATCAAGTTGGCATGCCCAGTGTTTGGGGGAAAAGTAGAGTTTGGGAATGATCAGGTTGTATACACGTCTCTGACATAATTTTATTAAACTCAAATCTGATAAGAAAATTGCTTTCTTTAAGAAATGTAAGGATTTTGGAATTTGAAAGCATTGCTCCTTGAACATGGCGAGCAGGGATGATGAGAATAGAAAATAGGCTTAAGCTGCCTTTTCCTACTGTATGGCAGGATCTGGTCCCCATGAGGTATATATGATTTAAATGGCATCAGTGATAGGGGTATGACATTGTGGAATTCTTGTGGTCATTTTTGCTTTATATCTTCTGAATATTCTGAAAGTGGTTGGTCCTAGCATTTGGGCCCAAGTTATGTCTCTTTCTTTTAAAGAGAAGCCATGTTTACAGCATGCAGATGTTCTACCCAAAACATGGATATATAACCTGCTAAGTGATCATTGTTGCTGTTGTTGCTCTTTTGCTCTATCTCAGTACAAGAGATGGCTTATGTTAGAAAAGAATGTTTAGAAGTTCAGATAATGTGTAGAAGTTCAAATGAATTTTCCAGCGTTCATGATTTGTGAGGCCAATACAAAGGAATGTTTTATTTCAAAACTGTCCCCCTATTCATAATCTCTGCTGAGTAGGAAATAATTTTAATATAGGTATCGCTCAGTGGATGCCAGATTCTTTAGGTGGATGTGATTGGATTTAAGTTGACTCGCTTTTCTGTAGCTCAACAGATGATAATTGTATAATTTTATAGTTTTGTTTCTTGTTTTTTATATTTTTTTCTTACATTTTTAAAGTTTATTTTTGGAAGAGACAGAGTGCAAGCAGGGAAGGGGCAGAGAGAGAGATGCACACAGAATGTGAAGCAGTATTTAATGCAGGGCTCAAACTCATGAACAGTGAGATTGTGACCTGTGGGGAAGTTGGATGCTTAACCGACTGAGCCACCCAGGCACTTCACCGTTTTGTTTTTGAATAGAGACTGCAGTGATTTATTCTTGGAAGTAAAATGGTATAATGTTTATGAAGTCAAGACTTAGATGTCAGGAAATGTTTAAATATTTCAGTATCTTGTTCTAAATAAGGGTACTGTATCTAATTACTAAAATTTATGATGAGAAATAAGTTCTGTAAAGTGTTTAAACTCCGTGGGATATAGTAAGTGATCAGTACATGTTTATTTATATTTTCCTCAGAATTAGAAAGGTAATACTTATATAACTTTGTGCATAAGCATGAATGTATATGCTAATATTAGGTAGCAAGAGGTAATAACAATAAACAATTTTAACAATTTTTACACTGAAAAAACAATTTAGTGGGGATTTCTCATGTGATCTTTATCATAATCTTAAGAGGTAAGTACTATTTGTCCCCACCTTACAGAAGAGAAAACAAAGGAGAAAGATTTTATAAGTTATCCAAGGGCACACAATTTATCAGTGGTGGAGTGAGTGTGAGTATTTAATTTTAGCAGTCTGACTCTAGAGTCCATAATCTTACATGGATATCATATTTGGAGATATAATAACCTGGCTGTAGAAATAAATTAAAAATAAAATTGACATATAAAAGTGACTCAAAGACTTGGCTAAGACCACTGGGATGGACATAGTACCTCTTACTCCCAAGTTCGTACCTCAGTATCCCACTGCACATTTCACAAATACAATAACTTGATAATTCTGTTTACCACGCCTTGCCATTTTATTGTCAATTTCATGTATGAATATGCTATAAATCTCATTTTTTCCTTTAAACAACCAGTTGTGTTTTAAGAAAATTATAATAAGAAAAAACTGCATTGCCTATGTATCTCTCTCTTTTTTTTTAATCATTCCTTTTTTTAAATTTTTCCTTTTCTTCCATATGGTATCATTTTAGTTTAGCCAAAAGAACATCCTCTAACATTTATTACGTGTGGCTCAGCTCTGCTGATGGCATATGCACTCAGCTTTTGTTTATCTATAATGTTGTAATAGGTTGAATTACATTCTCCCCCAATTCATATGCTGGAGTCCTCACCCCCGATACCTCAAAATGTGATCTTATTTGGATATAGGGCTGCTGCCGATGTCATTTGTTGAGATGAAGTCAGTCATACAGGAATTGGGTGGGCCTCTCATCCAATATATGACTTTTGTCCTTATGAAAGAATATATGATCTGCATGTGCATAAATGTATGTGTAAGGACAAAGTTAGGTATTTAGTTTTCATTTCATAATCTCAACCATCATACAATTGTCCAAAGTCTGAATTTTCTTTTTAAAATTGTTTTTAAGTTTGTTTATTTTGAGAGAGAGACTATAAGACAAAACCAGTTGGGTACTGGAAGAAAGAAAGGGAGACAGAATTCTAAGCAGGCGCTGCTCTGACAGCTCTGAGGTGCTTGAACTCACAAACCATGAGATCAGGACCTGAGCTAATATCAAGAGTGGGGCACTTAACCAACTGAGCCACCCAGATGCCCCTGCATTTTCTTACTTTTCAATCTTTTTGCTCTTTTAAAGACCTTTAATTACTCTAAGTTCAAAACATATGCATATTTAAAAACATCTGATACAATTTCCCCATTGCTCTTTATTTTAGAATTTTACTATTATCTTGCATATTTTTTTCTTGACAAAGATTTAAATAATTTCTTCAAGCTCCAAAAAATATTTTAAAATATTATTTGAAGCTGCAATAAGTTTATAGACTTGAGAGAAATAATATGCTATTGAGTTATCTGATCTGAAAAAAGGTTTTATCTCTCCTTTTTTTTATTAGGTTTTCATTTAGGCACCTCAGCAGTATTTAATATCTTCTCTATATATGTAATAAATATTACTTCTATATTTTTCATTCCATGTTTTTCACTGTTTTTGCTTGTCAACAAAATTAATATGATATTTTAAAATTACAGCAATAAATTTACTACTATCTGTCATTAGAAAAAATATTGTTTTGTATAACTTTTACAACCAGCCACCATACTATTTTTTTACAGTGCTTATAGTTTTCTCTCATAAGGTTTCCAAATAAACAGTCAAATTTTCTTCCAGTGATAATAACATTATATTCTACTTTCTAGTATCCTTTCTTATAAAAATAATATATACATTCATTTGTATTTTACTAAGATATTAGTAAAACATAGATGCTTGATTTTATCAGCATCAAATCTATGACCATTTGTTCCTCTTACCTATTAATGTATTCTATTCATAGATTTCCAAAAATTGGCATAGTTTTACAATCTTTTAAAAGAAACCTGCTTTACATATCATTGTTGGATATTGACACATCTATTCTTCTTTCTTGATTCTGTGTTGACAATATGTAGGGACTAATATGTTCTCTATCTGGAGTTTTGGAGAAACTCCAAACTTTAGTAATCAAAAGTGCTTAGGATGTAGAGTCCTTATTCTTCCCACGTGTCTCTTCATCTTCCTTTCTTTTTGGTAGTAACCAAGCAAACAATTATGCTTTCTTTCTGTTACTCCTCCTTGAATGGAAGTCCATTCTTTCTATTTCCTTTAGAATTCTCTCTTTGATTCAGCTCTCCATCTAGCTATGCAGTGTTTCCATTAGACCTAGATTGAAAAACTGTATTTTGATTTGTTCAAAATATCTTTTGCTTGGCGGTGTAAAGGAATGAGAGGAAATGGACTGGAGGACCCCAAATCTCAATTTATGTTGTCTCAGGACACTTCTCTGAAAAATGCAATGAGTTCTTTGTACCTCCCTCAATGTTTGATGGGTTCTTCTTGGTGGGAGACAAGTACGGAAGCTTGAATTGAACACCTCCTGCACATCAATCTTTTGTTTGGTTATTTGCTGTTTATGTAAGTCTGCTATTGGCCTTCACAAAATGGAGGTAAAATACACTTCTCTCGTTCTCCTACCTTCTTTGGGAAGCCTCTAAAATGCCTATATAGCTAGCTAGTTTTGGTGACAGAGGGTGAGAGGAGAGGAGGAGAAAAAACAAAAAGGTGGGTATATCCCCTCTGAAGGAAGAAAAGAAGGTAGATGACCGAATTTAATCTACTTGTCAATTGGATCTCTTTATATAGTGGGAATATTTTAAAAGTTTTTATTGAAATTCCAGTTGGTTAACTTAGAGTGTAATATTAGTTTCAGGCATATAATTCAGTGATTCAACACTTCCATACAAAACCCGATGCTCATCACAAGTGCACACCGTAATCCCCATCACCTATTTAAACCATCCCTCTACCTTCCTCCCCTCTGGTAACCATTAGCTCTCTATTCTTAAGAATCTGTTTCTTGATTGGCCTCTGTCTTCTTCTTTTCCTATGCTCATTTGTTTTGTTTCTTAAATGCCACATATGAATGAAATCATAAGATATTTGTCTTTCTCTGACTGATTTTGCCTAGCATAATACACTCTAGCTCCATCCATCATTGCAAATGGCAAGATTTCATTCTTTTTTATGCCTGAGTAATATTCAATTTTATATATACTCATATAAACACACAAAGACACACACAGACACACAGACACACACACACACACACACACACACACACACACACACACACACCCCCTGCATCTGTATTATCCATTCATCAGTCTGAGGACACTTGTCTTATACTGGTTCCATCATTTGGCTATTGTAGATGATGCTGCTATAAACATTGAGGAGCATGTATCCCTATGAATTATTATTTTTGTATTCGTTGGGTAAATACCTACAAGTGCAGTGGCTGGGTCAGAGGGTAGTTCTGTTTTTAACTTTTTGATCACCTCCATATGGCTTTCCAGAGTGACTACACCAGTTTGCATTCCCACCAACAGTCCAGGAGGGTACCCCTTTCTCCTCTGGGAATTACTTAGTAAACTTGTTACAATGTAGGATCACTGGTTGTGAAAATCTAATTTAACATTCTGGTCCTATGCATTAGCTTGTCTTCATTTTATTCCTTCCTGGAATCTACAGAAGTCTCAAAGATCTCTAGTTCTGTTCAGGGCATGATGGTTTATAGCTTTCTAAAAATAAAACACAAATTATCTAGTGCAAATCTTCTATTCTTCAGTGGTAATGAGATGAGACTTAGGTTTCTAGTCTTGTTTCTAAATCCCTTTCCTCTCTCTATAACATTCCTAACAAGAGCCATGTTATAATGTAAATGTAATAGATGAAGAAATTAACATGACATGATTGGCACTTGAGGTATCTGTAGGATCCAACAAAGATGTAAATAAGACAAGTAAGAAACCAGAGAGTGGGAGAAAAACTTATCACTTCAGAAATTTGTAAGAGAATTGTGTGGCAGATAACTTAAATTTATATTTAAAATAAAAATATTTATTGTGTGCTTATTTGGTACCAGAACTTATACCAAAGACACATTTTACCATTTCCTTATGAAGAGAACTTCATAATATATTATGAAGTAGGCTGATTGAAAGATGTCGATTTGGCTAAGCCAATCCTTTTCTAATGGCTCAAATTTCTTTTGAAGCCAATAAACAGTATAGTTAACCAATGCAAGCTAAACGAATATTCATCCAACTATACATTCTTTCAATAATCAAATGTTTTTGAGCATCTCTTATGTAACACACATGAGATTTATGTATATTAGAGAATAAACAGACATTGCTTATATCTCCAAAAAGTTTATAGTCTAAGAAAATTAATGAAACATATGCATACAAATAAGTGCATAATTATAAATTGTCATAAATACTTGAAGGAAGAAAGTGTGGGCTTTCAGTCGTTTTTAATGACAGTGGTAGAAAGACATCATTCAAGATGAAACTCTGTCAGGGGGCATCTGGGTGACTCAGTTGGTTAAGCTCCTGACTCTCTTTAAAAATTTGTTTTAATGTTTTATTATTTATTTTTATGTGAGAGAGAGAGAGAGAGAGACAGAGAGAGAGAGAATGCATGAACAGGGGAGGGCCAGGGAGAGACACACACACACAGAATTTGAAGTAGTTCCAGGCTCGAGCTGTCAGCACAGAGCCTGACACGAGTCTTATACTCATGAACTGCAAGATCATGACCTGAGCTGAAGTTGCACACTTAACTGACTGAGCCACCCAAGGTGCTCCTACACACCTCATTCTTAATTTTGGCTCAGCTCATGATCTTGTGGTCCTTGAGATCAAACCCTATATTGGGCTCTGTGCTGACAGCACAAAGGTTGCTTGGGATTCTCTCCCTCCCTCACTGTTCCTCCCCAATTCATGCACACATGAGCTCTCTCTTTCTCTCTCTGTCAAAATAAATATATTTAAGAAAAGATGAAACTGTGTTGGTATAGTCATACTGTGTTGACTAAAGGTAAGAGGATAAGAATTTCAGTAATAACCAGAGAGAAGGATTCAGTCATGAAAAATATCCCTCAAACAAGTTCATCACCACAAATAATAAAGAAACTTTATCATAGTATGTTAAAATATTTGGCTAAACCTGGTTCAATGAATATTGTGCTTAGAAACAGCATTTTATCTCATGGTTTCTTTATACTGTAACTCCTCTGAGTAGTTATAATGCTGATGTAATTCAAAATATTGAAACAAATTCAAGTAATGAACAATAGCACAACATATTCTTTATGACTTTAAAAGACAGCACTAAGGAGAAATAAAAGAACTCCATAAATAACCCAAATGTGGGGTAGAGAGAAGGAACTAACCCCTTCCAATACTTTAGGTGATAGAATGTCCTTGTAACACCATTTGAAAAGGGAATCAATGAATGCCACAAGATTTAAGTGGCAGGTGCAACAGTGTATATTATTTCTATTTATCATTTCAACAAAGACAGAAAAAACTGTATTAAGCTTATGGATATCTTTTCTTTACCAGATATTTGCCAAGGCCCCAAAAGTGACATTTCTTGCTGTGTAGTGAAAAAGAACACGATGATACTACCTTCCCAATTAGTATATTAGGCTAAGACATTTTTTCTAGTTGTATTGATATATAACTGACCCACAACACTGTGTTAGTTTAAGGTGTACAACCTAGTAATTTAATGTATGTATATATTGCAAAATGATTACCACAATAACTTTAGATAACATCCATCACTTCACACAGTTATATATTTTTCTTGTGATGAGAACTTTAAAGATTTACTCTCTTACTGTCTCTCCAATAAACAACATGTATTGTTAACTGTAGTCAATATGCTGTACATTTCATCCCCAGACCGTATTTATCCTGTAATTGAAAAGTTGTACCTTTTGAACATTTTCATCTGTTTCCTTCACCTCCAACCCCTCACCTCTGACAACCATCAATCTGTTCTCTGTTTCTATGAACTTTTTTCTTAGATTCCACATATGAATGAGGTGGCATATCATTTGTTTTTCTATGACATTATTATGTTTTAATGTTTATTTATTTATTTTGGGTGGTGGGAGGGAGGGGCAGAGAGAGAAGTGGAGAGAGAATCCCAAGCAGGCTATATGCTGTCCGTGTGGAGCCCTATATGGGACTTAATCCGACAGACCCTGAGATCATGACCTAAGCTGAAATCAAGAGTTGAACATTTAACTGACAGAACCGCCCAGGCACCCTTGACTTTATATTTAAGTGACAAAGATATGACTGTGGCACAGGGGAGAAAAGGAGGGGGAATATCTTGGGAGCCAGTTATATGTCTTCAATGAACATATTTAGAAATAACCCAAAGGGACTTTGAGTTTGAATGTATGTAATTGATGCATTATGCTAGTAGTAGTAAAAACAAAATAAGACCTATTTTAAAGATGCGTAGAAGTTTGAAAACAAAAAATATTGGAAAAGGTATAACATAAGTGCATAACCAAAATGAAAATGGATACAGCTGTATGACACACTGACAAGGAATCTTTATCCTCACCCCTCATCTCTCTTTTTCAGAATAGGAAGCATATTGACAAATTATTCATGCAAGAGAAAGAATGTCTTGATTTTTTTCTTACTTTTGAAAAGAACTGAAGGTGTGGCAGGGACACCCATAGAAACATAGCATGACTAGATGTCTTAGTGAAGTTTCTGAATGTTTAAACATTTAAGATTTGAGACCTCCTTGGCATGAGAGTCTAATTCATTTTGGCAGTTGACAGTATGTTGGCAGTTTACACTTGGTAAGTGCACCTGACTCTGTCAGTTTGTTTTCATGAGCTACCTACCTGTCACTTTGTGAGTGGCCTTCTTTCCACTTTCACAAAGGCTGTCTTTTTCATATTCTTGTCCTCATGGAGATTTAAAGTGACTGTGTGGTGAAAGGCCACATAATCAGTCTTTGTGATGACACCATGCCTGCACTCTAGATATCAAAATATCATAAATATAATAGTAAAATAAACCTACTGGTTCAGAAATTGTTAAGTTATAATCTAGTACTGAATGGACATTGAACATAAGGCATATGTTAGCAGTCTTTATGTGTTGTGTTGTTTTCTATTTAACTTAGAATCTGTTTTCCCACAATAAATTAATGAAGCACATGAAAGAAAAAAAATACATGTATATAAGGAGAAACAAGTTGTTAAAATCCTATAAGTGGATATATTATTAACCCTCCCAAGCACTTCTGTGAAAAGGTATTTGTATGATCCTGAGATCTTTTATATGATAAAGATGGTGATGCACAAGGAGACTCTTGATGTTCTTTGATGATGTTGCTAGCAAAATTGCTCGTAGCTTCAGTGACTCCAAAAGCAGGCTAGATTATCAAGGCAACACCATCATGAAAGTAAAAGTTCAGAGAAGAAAGGCAACGAGTTAGAAAGTTCTTGGATCACTGTAGGAAACATTATGCTCCTTGACAATCCAGCCTGCAAATGCAGTAGAATGGTTTCTTGCAGAAGAGGGCAGCTGGGCTGTTTGAGGAGTAGCAGTGACTACAGGCATCAGGACGAGTAATGTGTGTTGTAACACATGAGAACTGAGAGGTGTAGCAAGAGTAAAGAAAAGGAATCTCACCTCAGATTTCACCTCAAAGAGAATCAATTTTGTATGAACATAACTTCTCAACCTTGGTAGATCTTTTTTTTTAATTTTTTTAATGTTTTATTTATTTTTGATACAGAGAGAGACAGAGCATGAGAGGGGGAGGGGCAGAGAGAGGAGGAGACACAGAACTGGAAGCAGCTCCAGGCTCTCAGCTAGCTGTCAGCACAGAGCCTGACGCGGGGCTCGAACCCACGAACGTGAGATCTGACCTGAGCTGAAGTCGGAGGCTTAACCGACCGAGCCACCCAGGCGCCCCTCAACCTTGGTAGATCTAATAAGTCTTCTCTGAAATCTTTTAAAATGCCTAGCCTCACATATAATAAGAGAAGTAGGGTTGGAAATATGATTTTTATGTCACCAGCAAGTAGGATTCCCAAGTTGTGTTTTTTTTTCCTTTTTTTCAGTAGAAGTTAAGGTTGTTAGGAGAAAACTTAGGAGCATAGTGCATTCATATTTTCAGTATTTTCAGAATCATAAAAAATGAAAATTAAAAAGATGTTTGATGGCTAGAAATTGATATTTAACCAAACCATTGTATAAAAAACAAATTTGCAATGATCTTGATCAAAAGTTAATATTAAGATTAGAGAAGCATTTAGGCATCCCACAGCTCCGGTAACATTTGCCTGGTGATACCAAGTGACTTCCACGGTATCAGCTATACGCCAGGCATGAGAAGAGTTACTTTTAGAGAGAATATTAAAACAAACAAAGAAACAGAATCGAAATACACTCAGTATTAATCACATCAGAAATTATTAGGATTAGAAATACTAAACCTGGGAGGAGAAGAGAAAGATAGAGATTTTAGTGTTTTAACAACTGAATTATATTAGTCCACAGTTAAGTATTAAAAATAAAACTGACACTGACTCTATCAATAAATAATTCATTGCTGCCAAGAGAAATTTTATTAAAATTGAAATTGAGGATTATCAAAAGAACAATGATAAAGACCGTGTATGAAGAAGTGTTTTATTGTAAAGATTAAAAGCCATGGTAAGAGAAGAGATAATTGAGTTTGTTTCAACACACAAAAAAGGGATTAGAAACCAAAAGCCACTCTTGTTTGAAAACTCAAAGTCTGAGAATTACTTCAAGCAGGCAATAGAGTGCCAGACAATTTTTATTAAAAATAAGGAAGAAGATAAAAGGAAAAATTAAGAATGCAAGCGTAAATCACAACACATCAATTATTTGAATGTGAAGACTGGCAAGGAGATTGAAGTCTTTCTAGACCACTATTATTAACAAAATATTAAATATATTCATTTGAAAAGCCTATATCAGAGAGGATGAAATAAGTCAGAGAAAAACAAAGACTGTGTGATTTCTCCTGTATGTGGAATCTAGAACCTCCTTGCTCAAAAAAAATGTTTACAGATAGAGAGAGCAGATTGGTGGTTGCCAGAGGTGGGAGGTGGGGGTTAGGAGAAATACATTTATTTATTTATGTTTAGTTTAAATAAAATAATTTTCTTTGAGTGACAAAAGGTTGAGTTTTATATTATGTGAATTATATTCAGGAAAGTTATTTTTTTAAAGTGAGAAAAAACTTGAAAGACTTCACAGAAGAGTATAATTGGCCAATAAACATATGAAAATGCGTTCAATGTCATCAATCAGCAGGACAATGCAAATTAAACCCAGAATGAGATATTACCTACCAGAAGGACTAAAATTAAAAAAGACTGATAATACCAAATGTTAGTGAAAAGTACAGCAATTAGATTTCTCATGCTTTTCCAGCAGAGGTAGGAAACTGGTAATATTTCCCAAAGCTGGACATATACGTCTATGACCTACCAGTTCTCCTCCTATGACTGTTAATGTTGACCAAACAATAGGAATGAGAATAATTATGGCAGTGTTCATTATAGCTTCAAATTGAAATAATTTAAATACCTATTAAGAGTAGGAACGATAAACTGTGGTATTTTGTGGTGGAATACTGCATAACATTTTTTAAATGTTTATTTATTGAGAGGGAGCGTGAGAGAGAGAATGAGAGAGCGAGCAGAGCAAGGACCGAGAGAGAATCCCAAGCAGTCTCCACACTCAGCACAGGGAGCCTGATATGGTGCTCAGTCCCATGACAGTGAAATTACAGCCTGAGCCGATATCAAGTCAACCCCTTAACGGACAGAGCCACCCAGGCACCCCACTATGTAGCATTATAAAAAGAACCGTCACCTATACATATCGTATTTATTGTTAATATGTATCCATGTTGTTACCTGGACTGATCAAACCAAAATAATCATGAGCTGAAAAGATCAGACACAAAAGGATAC
Source organism: Suricata suricatta (assembly GCF_006229205.1). NCBI lineage: Eukaryota > Metazoa > Chordata > Mammalia > Carnivora > Herpestidae > Suricata > Suricata suricatta. The sequence goes on along the minus strand of NC_043712.1, from coordinate 44,015,476 downwards.
ACACTACTGGACTGCATTTTTACCAAATATAAGTACAGCAAAACCACTCTGGTAAGATAGATGTCAGACTAGTGGCTACTTTTGGGTAGTACAAACTGGGAAGGATCATATGGGTGCTTTTGAGGTAACATTTAGAGATATTATATAGTGACTTGGATGACCATTATATGAGTATACTGATCTACTTAAAATGTATGTATTATACTAAATGTATGTTCTGCCTCAGTAAAAAATTTTAGGTAAGCAAGTAAATAAAATGATTTCATTGTGCCCCACAATGGCACAAACCATGCCTTATTTACCTATTTGCACCTTGCAGGACCTAATACGTTGCCTGTTCAGTATTTGCTGAATTTAATTAGATTAGCCAAGTAGTTCCACCTATATGACTTTTTTTTTTTTTGAATATTTATTTGTTTTTTGAAAGAGAGAGAGACAGACAGAGTGTGAGCCAGGGAGGGACAGAGAAGGAGGGAAATAGAATCTGAAGCAGGCTTCAGGCTCTGAGCTGTCAGCACAGAGCACAATGTGGAGTTTGAACCCATGGACCGCGAGATCATGACCTGAGCCAAAGCTAGACGCTTAACCGACTGAGCTACCCAGGCACCTCTATATGATCTTAGCTAGATGATTTTAGTACAGTATGTCTGAGTTCTCAATAGAACTGTGTACTTTCTGCAAAATTCTTTTAAATTCCTGATGCATTCATGTTTACAATATCTGTCTTTTTTTACAAAAAGGGAAATAGGAGCATTTGCATATTGAAAAATAATACCATTTGCAGGATTTAACAAGATTCACATTAAAAAAGGTAATTTTGCATATGCTTTGAGGATTCTTATAGATTATTTTATAATATGGTAGAAAAAGTCAGAAGTTTTGCCCTTGTTTTGTTCTTTCGGCTATCCATTTTCTCAAAAACTCCTTAATGTTACATGCAGAGTACAAAATGTTATTTGCACATCCTGACTCTACGAACCATGCTGAAATTACAGTAATTCACATCACATATCTTACAGAACATAATGGAAGATTGAGTTAAGGTGGATAGAAGAGAAAAGGACAAAGGACTATGAGGGAAATTTAAATTATGTGTGTCCAGACACATTGGCAGGTCTTTTAAGTAAGCTATGTAGTAAACCTTCATGACATCAGGCTGTACAGATAGGTGTTTGGCAAATATTTTATTAAAGGAGAACTACAAAATATCTTATATTGAATGTCCAGTGGGAACTGGATCTAAGAAATTTATGACTGGACCTTCTGTCCATAAATAACTTCTAATTTCATATCCAACTTCCCTAGTTTCTCATCTTCTCTTTTGTACGTAACATCTAATAGAAGCAGCAACCCTTCCCATGAACTTTACATGTGAATGTTCAGTTTCTGGCTAGTCAGCCACTTATGACAAGACTTGAAAATTCTAACTACTGGCATTTTTAGGAAATTAAATCTTAATTTGGTTAAAATGTATATCTTCATGTAACTTTTCACATGTGGTTTTATTTTGTGCTACAGAAAACTGAGTGTTCTGACATGGATGCTTTGAAATATTTAAAGGTATATTTGTCCCTTTCAAATTGAATATCCTTGGCTCTTCTATGGTGTCTTCAGTAGATTCTTTACAAATTAGTTTGGATAATACTGAATTTGCCATATACAAAGAACATCACATTGTGACTTATATACATCATTTGTTAAAACTGAAGATGAAACTACAACAAAAATCTCAAAGTAGTATTATACTTCCCCTTTTGGCTATTATGAACTAGTTTTATTAGACCAATCCTTGACCTAAGAACAAATAAGCAGCTGAATATCTCTCTCTATCTCTCTCTCTCTCTCCCTCTCCCTCTCCCTCTCCCTCCCTCTCTCTCTCTCTCTCCACATGTGCACACGTACACACACACACACACACACACACACACACACACACAAATTCAGGCCAGTTATCTTAGTATCCAAGACTCCTTTAATGGACAATTTCATTTTGAGGACTCCACACAAGGCTGCATGAAATATTCTTTTCTTTATGCTTTTTATTTATTTTTGAGAGACAGAGAGGGACAGTGTGAGCAGGGGAGAGTCAGAGAGAGAGGGAGACCCAGAATCTGAAGCAGGCTCCAGGCTCTGAGCTAGCTGTCAGCACAGAGCCTGATGCGGGGCTCGAACCCACTAACCATGAGATCATGACCTGAGCCTGAGCCAGAAGCTGGATGCTTAACCGACTGAGCCACTCAGGTGCCCCATGCATGAAATAGTCTTAAAATTGTGGTATAGTCAGGTCTTTTCTACAAATACTCCGTGTTTCTGCCTCTCCTTCATAGGAGTTAGACTTAAAAGACTCTTCCCACCTTTGCTCTTTTTTTCCACAAGCATTCCAGCCAATAAATGTGTTTGTCTGTTTCTTTGCTTGTTTGTTTGTTTATTGTCTAATCTTGTCTTTGTGTCTAATTCTTGGAGGACCCAAAAACAGAGCCTGACCTTCAATGCCACATTTCCCCTCTACTTGTAACTGGTGGCTCAGAGACTAAGTAGAGCTCTTACCAGTCCCACAGAGCTGAAAAGGGGAGAAAAAATGGGATAGGAGAAGCTTCTGAAAAAATCCTGGTCTCTTAGTAGGAACCTCTGAAATCCATATAGTTTTATACACAGCCTGAAATGAAATTTTGAATCAGCCCGATCTCACTTATTTTTAAGATAATTTCTTCTTAGCCTCACTTTTTGTCAGAATCAAAAGTAAATGCTTTCTTGAGCAGTAAAACATAACTCAGACACTAGGTTTTAGTATAGTTTTTCAAGTACAATATATAGTGTTTAATCAAAAAATATCCAGGCATACAAGAAAACTACCACGAGAATAAGAAACATGGGATGAAAACCATAGGGAATGCACATCGTTGCGTTATTAGAGGTAACATTTACAATAATTATGATTGATATGTTAAATTATTTATTTTGTAAAATTTATATAATTTGAGAGTGAGAGACAAAGCACGAGCAGGGTAAGGGTGGAGAGATGCTGAGACAAAATCCCAAGAAGGTTCCACAGCCCAACTGGGGGCTTGATCCCATCAACAATGAGATCATGACCTGAGCTGAAATTGTGTCAAACTCTTAAGTAACTGAGCCACCCAGGATTCCCAGAAATTAAATATTTATATGAATTGATTTGGCTGAGAACTTGGAACCGTAAAAAAACATCAAGTGGATAATTACATAAAATAAAAGAATTAAAGTTGAGAAATAAATGGATGAGTTTAATAGCCAGTTAGATAAAGTTAAAGAGAAAATGAATTAAATTGAAATTACATTAGTATAAAATATCCAAATGGAAGCATAGTCAAAAAGGATAAAATAGAGGAATGACTATGATCTATAGAACATAGTGAAAAAAATCTGTGTGTCATTGGAGTTACTGAATTTTAAGAGTAATTAAGCAGATACAATATTTAAAAGGATAATAATTGATATTGTCTAAAAATGATTGACAACATCTAGAATGGAATAAAAGATGTTATAATATGTCTGGTTATAACCAATAGGAACTAGATAGATCCCCACACATTTAATGACTTTAAAAAATAATATGAAAATAATATGAAACAAGCATCTGCAGGTACTGAACCATAGATGATATAACAGCGTGCTTCCTGAAGGAAGGGGAATGAACTATGTAAGTCCAATGATTCCCAAGCAGGTAGCCTGGATGGGGTTTCCAGGTTGTTGCACAGCAGGGATCCCAAAAAGAGATTCGTAAAGTTCATAACTAGAGAAGTCCAAGAGAGTTAGGATTTGGGAGGTAAAGTACCAGAGAATAGCATTATATCTTGTTAGGAAATTGAAATTCTTATTTTGTATCTCCTCAAACAACAACGACAACAAACCACACATAAAAGTAAAACAGAAAGTACAACTCTAGGTTCAGAGGGCTATGCTGGCATATTGAACTAAAATTTTAAGGAAAAAAATACCAAATTGGTATAAATTCTTCCAGAAAATAGAAGATGAAGAAATGCTTCTCAGTTCATTCTCATCAGTATGCCCTGACTGGTAGCCCAAAGACAAAAGCAGAAGAGAAAACCACAGACTAATACTTTTCATGAATATAACTACACACACTTTCATCAGAATGGATCAAATCGAATCTAAAAATATCTAAAAACTGTAATAGTTTGTGACTAAGCAAGGTTTATTCCAAAATTCAAGATTATTTTAACATTCTAAAATCAATTTTTTAAAATGAACTTCAATGGGAGACAAAAATTTTTACTGGATGTGCAAGTATATTATTCACTGCAACTTCTAGTAGTTTTATATTTGTCTCTCACTATATACCTATTGCATTGAGTTGAGAATTCAGTCTCTGATCCTATTTGCAGGAGAAGAATTTGATATGATGTTCATTTTGGAGCTAGAAAGGTATTGCTATTGTATTCTCTGTGGATTGTACTAAAATTTAAGAAGCAAAGATTTAAAACAATTCCAGAGAATAGCTTAAAGTAGAAAAAGCAAAAAGTTGTATGGGCTGACTAAAAGTTGTAAGAGAGGGACGCTTGGGTGGCTCAGTCAGTTGAGTGTCTGGCTTCAGCTCAGGTCATGATCTTGTGTTCCGTGGGTTCCGCATTGGGCTCTGTGCTGACCGCTAGCTCAGAGCCTGGAGCCTGCTTCGGATTCTGTATCTCCGTCTCTCTCTGACCCTCACCTGCTCATGCTCTCTCTCTCTCTCTCTCTCAAAAAAAAAAAAAACCATTAACAAAATTTTTGAAGTTGTAAGAGAAACAAACAAGCATTCTGAAAATATGGCCAAGATGCTGATAGATGGATTGAAGATGGGGGGAGTAGAGAAACTAAAAATATGTCTTTGAGTACATAATCAAGACAGTGGAAATGAAATTAAATACCAGATAGAGGCCTTTGAAATAAACTCAGTAAGTGGACAAAACAATGGAAGACAAAGTTTACCACAGCCACATGACAAGAGTAATAGGAAATCAAAGGCAGAAACAATAATACCAATAGTGAAGAAATATGCCAGTTCCTGACAGATACTGCTTGTTTGCCTCAGGGTAATAGGTTGCTCTTTTGGCAATGAAATGGGAAATGGAGGAGATGAAGTGAAACATCAAGATGAAAAGGGCCATTAAACGTTCTTGTCTGGACCCAGAACAAAATCAAAAAGCAAAGTTACAATTACATTTTAAATTAAAGACATAGTATTGTTTTAAGGCTAATGTTATTTTTAATGTGTACATTTCAAAATACCTATTCAGTGTCAGTATTAGTATATAAGATAATTTCTACTGGGAACAGTAAGGAATAGTGATCATTAAACATGACTAGTCTGTTAATAAGTAGATAGTTTATATTGTGTAAAGAGACAACTATGAAATGTACAATCTGGAATAGTTATTGTTTTCTGTATTACTGAGCTGTAATTGAAAAAACTTTTTTTCAACATTTATTTATTTTTAAGGGACAGAGAGAGACAGAGTGTGAGAAGGGGAGGGGCAAAGAGAGAGGGAGACACAGAATCTGAAGCAGGCTCCAGGCTCTGAGCTGTCAGCACAGAGCCTGACATGGGACTTAAACTCACAAACCATAAGATCATGACCTAAGCCAAAGTTGGATGCTTAACTGACTGAGCCACCCAGGAGCCCCTGCGCTGTAATTTTTTTAAGGACAGAATCTTCACTTAATCATCCCTGCTTTCCCTATAGAACATAGTGCAGTGGCTTGCACCTGCTAATTCAGAAAAGATCTTCACATTCATGCAAATAAAAAGAACAAAGAATGAACCTACACCCTTACCTTACACCATATGCAAAAAAATTAACTTGAAATGGATTATAAACCTAAATTGAAGAGGGCCAAAGCTATAAAACTTCCAGGGAAAATAGAAAATCTTAGTCACCTTGTGTTAAAATGAAACAACAACAAAAAGCAACACTTCAAAATTAAGACCTATTGGTCTTCAAAAGACTCAATTAAGAAAACAAAAAGAAAAACCATAGATTGGGAATTAATACTTGCAAAACACATATCTGATTTAAAAAAAAACCTTGCATATAAAATATATAAAGAAATTTTACAACCTAATAAATTTAAAATGTAACAAAACCAAAACACTGAGGCACCAATTTTTAAAATGGCAAGATTTCAACAGACATTTCACTAAAGATAAGTAGTTGGCAAATAGGCACATGTCAATATATTCAATGTCACTGGTCTTTAGGAAATCACAATGAGATACCACTAGAACGGTTTAAATTAGCAAGTCTGAGCATCAAATGATGCAAGAGGGTGCAGTTACTAGAATCTCTATCTACTCCTGCTGGATTTTAAAATGTATATAACCACATTGCTAAAATATTTGGCAGTATTGTGAAAAGGTAAACATGAAACTATCTTAGAGTTTTGACATATAGATGCATTCTATTACTCAAGAATAATGGAAGAGTATTAAACACATATATCCACATAAAGAACTATATACAGATATTCACAGGACCTTTAATTGTAACGTTTTTCAACTGTAAAAAACTCAAATGTCTATAACCAGTGTAGTGAATGAACACATTTCAATATTTCCATCCAATGGAATGTTACTCAGCAACAAAAAGGGACAAATTATTGATGCACACAAAGACAGAAGTGAATCTCAGTGTAACTATGCTGAGTAAAAGAAGCAGGCAAAAGAGACCCTTAGATAGTTGAATTTGACAAAAATCCTATAAAATGCAAACTAATCAATAATGATATAAAACAGATCAATGGTTGCCTGGAGATTAAGGTGGAGGGAGTTGTGAATTACCAAGGAGTTAGGAAACCTTTGATGGAGAAAGAAAATTAGGCACTCAAATATGTTCAATTTGTTATATGCCAGTTTTATAACTCAATAAAGCTACAAAAAGAATTGTTGGGCTGCCTGGATGGTTCAGTTGGTTGAGCTTCTGACTCTTGATTTTGGCTCAGGTGGGTCATGGGATTGAGCTAAGCACAGAGCCTACTTAAGATTCATTTTCTCTCTCTCTCTCTCTCTTTCATTTACCCCTCTCCCCTGCTTATGTTCTCTTTCTAAAAAAAAATGTGAAATTTAAGTGGGAATAAGTGCTAAGAAAACCGCAACTGGCACATGAAAACTAAAATGTAAAAATTAGGGGTGCTGGGTGGCTCAGTTGGTTAAGCGTCTGTCTTTGGCTCAGGTCATGATCTCACAGTTAGTGAGTATGAGCCCCACACTGGGCTCTGTGCTGACAGCTCAGAACCTGGAGCCTGCTTCAGATTTTGTGTCTCCCTGTCTCTCTGTCCTTTCCCCTGCTTGCACTCTGTCTGGCTCTCTCTCTCTCTCTTAAAAATAAGTAAACATTTAAAAAATCTTAAATGTAAAAATCAAACACAAAGAGAAAGTTTTCTAAGAAGCGCTTCTTCAAATAAAAAAAAGGACACATTGTCTTGAGAGGAGAAACAATAAAACTGGCAACTTATTTCTCAATAGAGATAATGGATGCAGAAGACTAAAACAAACAAACAACAACAACAACAAAACAGCATTTTGAAAGTCGTTTTTAGTAGAGTAACTGCTAAAATAACTAACATAGAATTCTGTAACCAATGAAAATATTTTTCACAAATGAAGACTTTTTCAGATAATCAAAATCTGAAAAAATTTCCTGCACTAATGGACTTATTAAGAGGAGTTTTTTAGGCAGGAGAAAACTGATCCTACATCCTCGGTCAAAAATGATGGTGAAATGATGAGCTATAAAAGTGGTAAGTATATGGGCAAATGAAAATAATCTGTATGAAACAAACCATAATATGTTTGTTCTTATAAATATTATTATACATTTATATATACACACAATTTAATATAAGACTATTATTATATTCGCTCAAAGGGAACTGAATGTGGTTAACATATTGTAAGATCTTTCCATTAAGTAAGTGATAAAATTACTTACATTTATTAAATTTTAATAAATCACAAATGAATATCATAATACCTATGGTGACCCTTAGCAAATATAGAGAATGTATACTTAATAGGCTAATAGGTGGGTAAATGTAAAGTTTAAACAACTGGTTAATTACATAGAAGAAAGGAGAAAGAAATACACAACAGGCAGCATAAGGAGAAAACTAACAGTAATAAAGCAAATTTAAATTGAAATAAATCAATGAGTACCCTAATTAAAGCAGTAACAGACTCAACTTAGGAAAATAAACAGAACAAAACAAAAAAAACTTTATTAAATGATGTTTAAAAGATTATATATTTAAGAGTTTACAATTTCAACCTTTAAATACAATAAAGATCTTTTGAAGATCCAACTTGGGTCCAATCCACAGTTTCTTTCTAATAATTAAGGCTAAAAACAACAAGTTATCTATCCTCTAAGATGCTCAATTTCTGTTTATATCCAAGATTAAACTGTCAGAAAAGAAGAGTTGATACATGCTTTTAATAATATCAACAAATTAGATGGAGCCTCTTTCTTTACTTGCAATTCTATTTGCATTTAAAGTTACTTGGGAGGTCATACATATGCCTCAAAATATATTGCTGTGATTCTATTTTTGAGCTCGGCAGGTAAGCGTATTTATGCAGAATTAGCATGAATGAACCAGTTTGCAGCATCTGTTCCGTGCAATGTTGCTTTCCTCCAGGGTGAAAATGTCAACATAGCATAGCAACTTTTTGGAAAAGGGAAGAATGAACTTTTATTGTTTCTAGGCAGACATAAATATCATAGGCAGTATCATGACAGACTGATTAATGGACTCAGAAGAGAGGGGAGAAAATGGATCACTTATATCCTTTGACCAGTCTTGCACATTCTTTCCTAATTTTCAGATTGTGCTAAAACATGTTTTCTTTGTTTTGCTGTTTTGTTTTGTTTTGTTTTGTTTTAGATTGAAGGATCAATCTAGTTACTCTTTGTGAGCACTATGCATTAAAGAATATCACATTATTACATGAAACTCTAGAGTAGAGGATGCTAAAATGCTTAAGGTGTAAGTCAGATGTGGTTCCATGTTCAAGAAACAGATTTGTTGTATAGTTATTTTTAATGTTTATTTATTTTTGAGAGAGAGAGAAAGAGGGAGAGAGAGAGAGAGGGAGAGAGGGAAAATAATAGTGGGGGAGGGACAGAGAGAGATGGAGACACACAGGAGCAGCCCTTCATGCTATATGCACAGAAGCTAACGCAAGGCTCTATCTAACCCATGAGCTGTGAAATAATGACCAGAGCCAAAGTCAGATGCTCGACTTACAGAACTACCCAGCTACCCCTGATATATAGTTTTTATATGCATTTATAATATTTCATATCAATTCATATTTATCTGAAAATAAATTTGTATATGTAAGTAATTATATACACATATAAACACACACATATGTATATAGGTGCACATATAATTAAGCATATAAATGTTAAATATATAGATATATAAATGTATTAAAATATAAGACTATGTGTAAATACACAAAAACACATATGCATGCTTGCATATACTCAGTTCCACTCTCACCAGACTTCTATCACAATACAAAAATCTATTCTAAATTACAACAGAAATTCATATTACCATTTATGAAGCATGGTCGTTTGCTCTCTGTTTTGGTGTATGAGCATTGAAAGAAACAGTCTTGAATAAAGCCTGCCTTTAAATTAACTCAATTTTTATTAAAATCAAGATGAGCTTTACTCAATTCTAATGATTTTTAGTCCATCATTATAAATGTAACCTGCTCAACTACTGTTGTCTCTGAGTATGAAGTATTTTCTTTCTTAACATAAAAATTTGTTTTCCAGCAGAATGGATTTTTAAAAAGTTACAGGTAGTCGACCTTCAAACCAACTTCTTAAACTCCATCACTTTGAAAATGAAGAATGCTTCCAGAAACTTAAAAAATATGTTAGTCATTGAAATTTGGCAATGATTGGCAGAAAAATTACAATCAGTTTAAAACTTTAAGAGGACTAACATTAGGGAAAACAATCTTTACTTGTGCCAAAAAGGAAATTTTTTTTTTGTTTACCGCAATATATTTTCTGCCTGAGTTTATTTTGATGTTAATTTCTTATCTAAGCACCTTGTTATCTCAATCTGCTTAACTCCACTGGTAATTACACCTTATGTCACATGTTGTGAAGATTCTTGTGGTGTAGGGCAAAAATATATAAACTCTTTCAATACTTTGAACCTTAATGAATGCCAAAAATTATACATTTTAAGAATAACTTGGACTGTAACCTTCTGATAAAATCTTAAGGTGACTTACTGAAAAAAATGCTTTTTAAGGTTGTCAAGGAGAGTAAAAGTAATTTTAAGGTAAATTAGTCATAAATAAACCAGCAGTATATGAATTAAACACAGGTAATTATGTTTTTAATGTCAGGGAAAATTGGGAGGTAACTGAGATTCAGCTTATTTAAACTCTAACATATTTTGTAATGTTTTGAGATGATAGACATGAAGTGCTTTTTATTCCGTTTTTCAAAATTCAGATAATGAGAAATAAACTTAGTTTGAGTCATCAGCATGTACATTATTTTACTATCGTTATCCTCATTTCTGTCACATAATAATATTAGATGGGAGACTACACAGATCATCATGGCTTTATACCCATGGATTTACTGTGAGAAACGAAAAAGAGAAAAAATGTTCTTAGAAGAAAAAAAAGTATTGGTAGAGGTGATATAATGAAAAAAAAATGTTTTGTTATAGGGATCATTAAGGGAAGAGGAAGTCTCTCCGTCTTCCTTCCTTTCTTCTTTCCTTCCCTTCCCTTTCTGCTTCCTTTCCCTTCCTTCTTCCTTTGTCCCTTCCCTTCCCTTCCTTTTCCTCCTTCCCTTTTCTCTTTTTTTCCTCTTTTCATCTTTTGTTCCTTCATTCCTTCTTAATATTTCCATCCTAATGCTTTGGTATAATATGGAACATATGGCCTCCATTTCCTTAAAATAATCTACTCTTCTTGGTGCAATTTACACTATGTTTGTTTTTCTTTCTGTTGTCATTAGACAGCAAGATACTGATCCTAGCTACAGACCTTAGGATAGTTATTATTGTTCAGCAAACTCATAGAAAAAAAATAATACTTTTTACCAATAATGAATAGCAATATTAATGATTATTAACTTTTCCCTCAAAAATAATATGCCAGTATGTTTTCTTCTCCACTCACAAGTAGCATCTTTTCCAAAGTAACTCATGTAAAGCAGGAAACTCCACTTTAGAGCTGGGCCTCAAGAGTTCAGAATCACATGAAGGCAAGACTTGGTAGAACAGAGATAGTGAACTTAAAAGAAGAGCAGAGAGGGATGAATCTTCTTTCCAGAATAAGTAAAACACATAATACACAACTACTGATTATGATTCTGAAATTTAAATGTGTCTTCTTTGGCATAGAATCGGTGATGAATGAAACAAGCAACATTTTTTGCTTGGCACAATTTCAGTGCATGCTTCCAAAAACCAGACAGTTGGCAGAAAGAGACTCTGAACATTCAGATGAATGTCTGAATTTTTCTCTGTTCACCTGAACTGAGGGATGACATTTCAGCCTCTGTGTACATAAAGCAATCTATTCATGTGCATCATGTTTTAATCCCCAGGTTTACCACTCTTCCCTTCTTCCCTCTTTATTTTGATCATATAAAACCATAGCTTCCAATATCTGTTGACAATTGACTCTGCGTGTGTGTGTGTGTGTGTGTGTGTGTGTGTGTGTGTGTGTGTCCAGGGTCCTGGCCTGGGTAATGACATGATAAAACATGTAACATCTTGTACTGTCAAATTGCAAAGAAATGTCAAGGGCCTTTGAAGGACCTTCTGCTGCCAAATCTGAAACAATTTCAGCATTAAAGAAATCATGTTGCTAAGACAGTAGATCTTGAAAGTGTTCATTACAAGGGAAAGAAATTATAACTATGTGTGGTGATGGATCTTAACTAGACTTACTATGATCATTTTTAATATATGCAAATACTACGTCAATAGGTTGTAACCTGAATCTAATAAAATGTTAAAAAATGCTTATAAACTTTTATAACTTTTTGATTAAAATATAAATCTAGCTCAGGTCATGATCTTGCAATTTGTGGGTTTGAGCCCCATGTCGGGCCCTATGCTGACAGCTCAGAGCCTGGAGCCTGCTTCAAATTCTGTCTCCCTCTCTCTCTGCCCCTTCCGGCTTGTACTCTGTCTCTCTCTCTCTCTCTCTCTCAAAAATAAACATTGAAAAATGTGAATCTATGAGATCATAGTGAAGTGGAAAAGTTAAAAAATGCAGAGGAATAAAAACATATTTTCTTAAGATGGAATTGTCTCTAATAGATGTAAAAAGATTGATACAATTAGAAAACGTCCATTTACAAAAATATAATGGTAATAGTTAATTCCAGCAAAACTAATGGTTTTTAAGCTTATTGGGTAAAAAGGTATTTATTAATGACAAAGAGAAAAAATAGTAACTTTCCAGTTGTAGAAACTAGGTAAATACTATCTTAAGCAAGTGATCAAAGATAAGATCATCAATAATGAGACAAATGGGTATCACAATGTTCTGACATGAAGTACTAATAATGACAAAATATCACTTAAAAGTAAGAAGGAATATTGGACATCCAAACGTACATATATCCCACAATATAATTGCCCTGTACTCTTAAAGTAGCAAGGACATGAAAAACAAAAAAGAGGGACAAATTGTCTAAATTGAAAAGTGCCAAAGATGCATGACAACTAAACATCACATATCATCCTGGCCCAGGGATGTTTTACTTTGTTTTTGTTTTTGTTTGCTTCAAAAGACATGATTACATTTGTATAAACTTAAATACTGGGTTTACTCACCTCCACTCTTGCCCCCATTCAGTCTACTTTTAACAAAGGTATCAGTTATTCAGATGAAACATAAGACAGATCATATCTTTTACCTATTCAAACCACCCAATGTCAGATCCTATTAGGGGAAAACTCTTTCCTACAACTATGGTGACGTATTATTCAAACTGGAACACTTTGAGAGTGAAAACTATGTTATGAATAATTACACTAGAAAAGCAGGCATAAACTGGGTCCTATGGTCACCGTGATTATAATTTCTCTGGGGCCCTTTTACTGCTCTGGAGTCCTGTTGTCCTCCCTCAATTAGACTGTTGTAGTTAGACTACTCTTCTGAGAAATCACTAAAGCCTCCATTAGGACAGTGTCTTTCCAAGGATTGCTTCCCCTCCCTGGAATCCTTTTTTCACAAATTGACTCATAGTGCACTCTTATTTCTTTGAAGTTGGTTCTCCAGAGTCACTTTCTTAATGATGGATTCTCTGGCCATCCTATCTAAAATAATAACTCCTCCCCAACATTAATGTTTCCCTTCTTTTCATAGGCATTTATTTGTATATTTATCAATGTAACAATATATATTTTCATGATTTATCTGCTTATCTGTATTCCATTTTAAAATATAAGATAGCTGAAGGCAAGTATTTTTGTTTCTTGGATATAGTCATATATCCATAGCTCCTACAGTAATTTGTAGCACTTGATAAGTAATCAATATCTAGTGTTCAATATTTATTGAAAGGGCTCAGGAGTATATTTAATCATTACAGTTAAAAATATTAGATTTACTGGATGTTTGTGAAAAAATGCATGAGTAATATGAGAAGTCAGCTCTTCACTGCAATGGATATCTTTATCCATGGAAATAAAAAGATATTGAACATGTGTTATATATTTTTTAAAGTTTATTTATTTATTTTGAAAGAAAGAGCGAGATGGCAAGCTAGAGAGGGGCAGAGAGAGAGGGAGAAAAAGAATCCCAAACAAACCCTGTGCAGACAGTGCAGAGCCCAATGTGGGGCTTGAACCCACAAACCATGAGATTAACACCTGAGCTTAAGTCAGATGTTTAACCAACTGAGCTACCCAATTGTCCCTAGCATTTGTTATATTAAAATAGTCATTTAGTTACTCACATAAGAATCTTAGTAAAATATAAATAGTGAACTCTGGGCACTTTTCAGTGATTCTTCATCCTTGGATTGGGTTAAATGAATGTTACTTTATTTTACTTGCATTTCATTGATTAATGGTTGGATCAAATATTATTTTTCCATTGACTTAATTGAGATATCATATAACACTATATTAGTTTCAGGTAGTAATTCAGTATTTGTATATATGGTGAAGTGATTAGGTCTAATTATCATTTGTCACCATACAAATTTAGAATTTTTTCTTGTGATAAGAAATTTTAGGATTTTTTTCTCCTGGCAACTTTCAAGTATACACTAAAATATTATTGGCCATAGTTACTATGCTGTGTATTATATCCCCATGACTTATTTGTTTGATACCTCAAGAGGAAAATTGCACCTCTTGACCTCCTCTACCTGTCTTGTCCAGCTCCCAAACCCCTTCCCCTCTAGCAACTACTGTTCTGTTCTTTATGTCTGTAGGTTTGCTTTGTTTGTTCCTTCTTCCTTTTTTTTAATTCTACATATAAGTGAAATCTTATGATATTTGTCTTTTTCTGCTTTTCATGTTTTCCTATTGTCTCATAAGTCCATTTTTTATTTAGTTCTGAGTGGTTAACTTCTTTTCTAAGAAATCATAAGAACTTATTGTGATTTCTCTTAAATAGAATATGTTACATTATTCTACTTTAAAGGATAGGCAGCTGCATTTTACAAAGTTTAGGACATAGAAGGGTGCCTGGGCTCAGTCAGTTAAGCATCTGACTTCATCTGACAGCTCAGAGCTGGAGCCTGTCTCGGATTCTGTGTCTCCCTCCCTCTGCCTCTCCCCCATTGGTGCTCTGTCTGTCTCTGTCTCTCAAAAATGAATAAAAACATTACAAAAAAGCTTAGGACATAGAAAAATGTCTCAGGGATTGATATGTGAGCTTACTATCCTATTATGAATTGGGATTTGAAGAGAGCAACTTGGGTTTGAATTTTAGAACCATGCTGACATCCTGTCTGACTATAAAATATTTGTATAAAGGTTTCAAGCTTTAAGACTGCCATCACATGATTATAAAAAATGGAATGACATAATGCATTTTAAGCACTTAATGGTATACTGTTGTTTATTAGCTACATCATCAGCTGTCAGTATTAAGGGACTCTATTATTATTAGGTTTCATTTTTATTGGTCATCATCATGTCCAGTAATTTCCATATGCATATATATTTGCATATTTGCAATGATGGAGTTTATTCCATTTTATATCATGTGTTTTACTTAATAGCATTTCATCAATAAATTTGATGTTGCAACATAATATGCATAATTTTAACTTTAATGAAATGCATATTATTTCATCTAGTGATAGTGTCATAACTTATTCAAATTTTAGACTAGTATTGGGCAATTAATTAAAACACTCTTGAACATACAAATCTTGTAGGGTGTAGTGAAAGAGTCATGGGTATAAACTCACGATAGGTGTACACATATGTTTATAATGCCTTTTAGGAAAGCAAGTTTGGAAGGATATCAATAACTTTAAACATATTCATTCTCTTTGACCCAGCAATTCCTTTTCTGGGAATCTCTTCTAAAGAGATTATCAGAAATGAGGACAAAGATTTATGTACAGAGATTTTATCATGCCATTATTTATGGCAGCAAACATCTGGAAGCAATCCAAATGTCCTGCAATAAATGATTAACTATATCATGGTGCAGCTATGAGAATAAAGAGAAGGCAGCTATTGTAAAATATACTTATGAAGAATTTTGAAGAAACGGAAAATGCTCATAATGTCAAGAGAAAAACAGAATAGATTTTACGTTTATAAATTATAGCATGTCCCTAAAAGTACACGTACATACACGGATATATTAGCAGCATCCTCTCTGAGTAGAGGATTATAGCTGATTTTTTTCATTTTCATCAATTTTTCACATCTTCTATGATTAACATATATCACTTTAAAGCTAATTTTTAAAAGAAAGTAAAGCTACTATTAAATTACTAAAGGGGACATCTATGTTTAGGTACGAAATTATGAATGATTTGGCAGGCTGTGTATTACAGTTCAACACTAATGGCATGACACCTTTGTTGATGAGCATGATACTGCATCCCAAAGGTAATGTAATGCCATATCCAACCATTTTCAGCTACTCTCAGCTCTGTGGAAAGTTTCCAAATTGCTGTGTTGTAAAAGGAGAATAGAGTTAAAGTCTTATGAAGTTACAGGCTAATGAACAGTAGCAGCAGGTTCATCCACAATCCAATTACTTGGAAAGTAAATGTACCATATCTAGTTAGTGATATTGTTTAATATTTAATCTTGTGAAACCAAAGCACGGACATTAAAGTTCTATAGCAAACCCTAGAAGCATGAAAATAAAGCATAAAGGTAGCAGATCTTAATATTTCTGTAGAAAAAGAAAAACCCTATGAAAATCACCTTTACAGACTGCTCATGTGCTGTTATTATAGGATAAGTGAAAACTGATTCAGTTGTCATTTTTCTCCTTTTGTCAGAAATAATTAAAACTAGATTAGGTTGGTTGCAGTCCCTACAACTATCTTCAGATTCTGTAATACTTGGCACCCTATTTAAAAATGAGCATTACTTAAGGTCACACAGTTTTGAACTTGAACTTATTAAATATCAATTTCTAGTAAAAGTACATGAGAGAGATGACTCGAGACTCAGTATTACAGGTCTTATTGCTTCCTACTTCTGACCCCTCATAGCTAGAGAAACTGAGGTCTCCAAATTATGAATTCATTCTCATCAAGGACTTAAATTGGAACCTTGGAAACAATATGGTAAGCCTTCTCACTGCCATCAGTAGGGCTTGGAACTATCAACTTATTCCAATATGTGGTAGGTGCATAGTGGGTCTACTGAGGACAAGCGTGTGTGCTCAGTTGCCATTTAGTGTAAGGCACCTTGGCTTCCTCACTAGAGCTAAATTCCTGGGTCAAATTCTGATTGTATTGTGGTTTCCCTTGTACCATACCAAGTTCTCTAACTCTTCCCTATGGAATCTGCAGCCCATTTTATATGTACTCAGATCCTGAGTTTAATCCAATATGAAGCCAGATAGATGATACTGAGTTGTGAGTCACCCATAGAGACTAATATACCTGAATTTTGTGTCCCATTCACTCTAATGATCTCCTTTTTATATTGTTTCTAAACAAAATAGGCAAAAGCAAACCAGTTCTCTTCTTAGGAATATTGTCTGCCTTCCTTGCAAACTACTTCCCCCAAGGCTACACCTTGTAGCCTGACTTAGAGCTGTCTTCCTTTTCTCAAGAACCTATCTCTCTAGTCACCGGGATTTATTCCAGAAGTAATGAATGCCAGCTCTAAAAGACCTCTGCTTAGGACTTTTCAAATTTGAACTGGAAGAAGAGCCATTTTCACTTGAATGGTGAAAATAAGAAAATGTGACACCAGCAGCTGGAGATAGCTGTGGGATAGTGTTGTACATAGCATTGGTGCCCCACTCCTAGCCCAACCTCTATAACACTTGCATCTCTTTGTGGACTTGTGTGGCCTTGAGAGCTGTTTCTACACACATGTGGTTGGTCAAAAGTAATGAGGAATTAACATTCCATGAGAGAAGCCCTCATTAATGACAGAAAGGACCTGGTCAGTTTAAACACCCTAATTCTCTCATTTTTTTGGGTAGTATAACATGGAGTTGCAGGATCAATACCATCTTCCACTCTCCAGTTGAATGAACTCCTGTGGAACTTGATATCGTACCAATTTTTTTTATCTTCCTTCCCTATTTTGTTTTGTTTTCTTTGTGTTTTCTTCCAGTCTCCTACAAGACCTCCAGGAAACATCTTCCAAAAATATTATGTGGACTCCAAATACACCATTGTGTTGGAGGGTCTCTTTTGGAGGGAATCCAAATAAGACATCTGGGAATATAGAGTAGACAGTTTTAGGGAATAAAACCATCAAACAAAAGGAGGAGGAGGTCAGAAGTAGAGACTCTTGGTGGTACTTGACTTATCCAGTAATCCTGACTGATTTCCAAAACTTGATCTGTTTCTCTTTTTATCTATTTTGTAAACCACACTACTAATCTGCTAGTGCATGGTTTTTTCCTTCTAATTGAGAAATTGCTGTTTGAATAAAACTATAAATACAAGTACCATCCTACACTGTGTCTCTATGGTAGGCTGAATAATGACCCTCCACCTCGTAATCTCTCACACCTGGGAACGACAATTTGGGAATTAAGATTACATTAAGGTTCTTCAGATAAGGAGAGTATCCTCCATTCTTCAGGTAAGTCCTAAATGAAACCAAATGCATCCTTTTATGATGGAGGCATAGGTGATTAGACCACATAGTAAAGGAGAAGCACAGAGGCAGATAGTGGAATGATGTGGCCAGAAGCCAAGGAAATTTGGCAGCCACCAAAAACCAAAAGAGGCAAGTACAGATTTTCTATCTAAAGTCTCTGGAAGAAGTGAAGTTCTGTGAACACATTAAATTGGGCCCAGTGGTACCAGGTTCAAACTTCTGATGGGCAGAACTGTGAAAGAATAAATTTCTGTTGTTTGAACCACAAAGGTTGTGGTGATTTTTATGGAGGCCACAGGGAACTAACACAGTCCCACTGAGCACCAAGACACAAACCACATATTTTAGAGACCAGGTATCTAAGCCTGCTGGTCCTCTTAAGCCATTTTTCTTCTCTTTTACAACCTGTTATTTTTTGCTAGCTGTTCATCCATTGAAATCCTAGCCCAATTCCTGGCTGAATCTCAGGTTACTCAAACTCAACTGAATTTATGTCAAAGCAAATAATCTTATGAACAGTTTGCATAATCACTATTTTACCTAAAATATAGCCATACCCCACCTTTATAGTTTCATTTGGTTTACATCTATGTGTCTTGCTTTCTGCTAAATTCCTTATTATTTTAAATGCACTAAAAATGTCAGTAGGTATATATATATATATATATGTGTATTATATTTATACAATTTATACATAAAATATATTATTTTTATAATATGTATATTTATATTATATGTAAATATTTATATATAAAATTCAGTACGCCATTAACACTATATAGATGTATATATAGAGTGAGTCTATTTAAGTATTATATTGGATAACTCTAATATATAGAGTCTATCCAAGTATTAGATATAATTATAATATATAATATCTAATGAATTATATAATATAAATTATTCTAATTTGTATATACAAACCAATTGAAGACCTCTTTTTTTTTAATGTTTTGAATGTTTATTTTTGAGAGAAAGAAACCAAGTGTGAGTCGGGAAAGGGCAGAGAGAGAGGGAGACACTGAATCTGAAGCAGGCTTCAGGGTCTGAGCTGTCAGGACAGATACTGACATGGGGTTCAAACCCTCTAACCATGAAATCATGACCTGCGCCGAAGTTGGACACTTAACTGACTGAACCATCCAGGTGTCCCTCAACTGAAGAACTCTTGATACGGTGTTTTTAGGTCTTCTAATTTCACATATTAATATAAATAAATTGCATTTTACTTTGTCATTTTTTTCATTATAAAGACTAAAGTTGTATTGATTTTAGGCAAACTGAACATAAGGAATATTGGATTTAGGGCCAATGGCTTTAGGAAAGTGATCTGTTGTGTTTTTTGACTCATATTTTTTACACTGGCATTTATCTATACTAAAATAGTATAGCAAAGGAATCGCAAAAAGGTAACGAGTTGAATGCTGCTTAATCATTATATTAGCTATAAAAGGGTAGAGAATTTGCTAGATTTTTCTGAATCTATTTCCTCATCAATAAAGTTTTTAGAATTCTCTCCTGCCTCATAGCTTGTGTTGGTTGACCTCAGGACAAGATTATTTGACTCTTCCATGGAAGAGTCTGTAATGTAATACAATATATAGAAATGGCCTTTACCATGGAGGCCTTGATTGACTCAAACTTTCTCCATTTCTACAAAAAGCAGTCTCTTATCCATTTTGCCATCAGGATCTCTCAGCCTACCTCTGTGACATCAAGTAACAACTCCCTTATTACTACCTCCATATGCCCACAGGCTGTAAAATACCTTCTAACTATCCTCTCCTCTCAGAGAATGAGGGAAATTCTTAATAGACTCTTGCCCACGCTGCTCCCTTTGCCCTTCCCAATTTCCCACTTGTTATTTCATAGTGAATAGTTCACTATAGTTCACTATTCAATATTTCATAGTGAATGATTCAGAGAATTTTGGCAGCATTTCATCTAGTAAACTGTCCCTGATACCCCAGTCTAAATCAAAGTCTTCTTTCTGCTTTTGGCTTCATCATTTGAAAATTTGTATTATTGAACTTAACATGCCATTAAGTGAAAACAGATTAAGACATAGTGCCTATCCAAGATTAGGGGCTCAGTAAGTATGCATGAAATGAATACATGAACAAGAGTTAAAACTAATATAAGAGCTGAGTGTACTGCACTTTCTCATAGTAAAACATTTTAGATGGCATTCTGATTTTTCAGGGAATGTCCCCTCCACTTTAGTTAGCACAAAATGTCACTGAACTATAGTTTTGCTATACTGCTAGTGAAGAACACTGGGCACACACTTATTTTAATATTTAGCTGTTATGCTATTTGTACTGTCTACCTGGTTGGCTTTGGGAGAGCTGGGTTAAAGTGTTGGAATGGCAGACAGTACCCCCCCAAAATTTAAGGGTTAATACAGTTGTCATAAAATTCAGTGTATAAAATACAGTGAGATAATTCTATATTATATATTCTATTCTATAAAATAAAGACAATGTCTTTTATATTGTTTATGTAATCTTAGCTCAAGAACATTCTTATACCTATATGAAATATTCTGGAGCTAAGAGTAAAGATATCTATCTATCTATCTATCTATCTATGTGTGTGTGTGTGTGTGTGTGTGTGTGTGTGTGTATTCATAGAGTCACTAAAGATATTCAGCTAATGAATGAGTTAAGTAGACAAATTCTAGTTTCTATCACTCAAACATAGAAATGTTCCGAAGAACAAAATTGTTTAACATTCCATTAACTCATGTAATGTGTGCTGTATTAAAGCCATTATTTGTATAGCTGTACAAAGCCATGTATTACCTGTACCAAGGTCAGAGGGCCCAAATACACATTTCACCTGAGGATTTGCTCTCTCCTATAATACTACAGTCAATAGCTTGTATTGAGAGTGTAGATCTGACATTTCCTATCCCACTATATGATTTGTTTATTTCATTCAATCTCAACTTATTCATTAATAAGTACAATACAAAATATGTTTAAACATTGGTATGAAGATGAAATGTGAGATAATACCTCTGACATGTGATAGAAAGCAAACAGTCTTCTTTCAGGTCACACAGTAAATATGTTGGGATTAGTTTGGGGAAGGGAGAGAACCTTCAGCAAATTTGGCTAATCCATCAACTTTGATTTCTATCAAACTCAGGAGAATTATGAATGAAGAATTTATGTTCATATAAAACATAAGTCTTCATTCTACTCTTTAATGTTCATAACCTCATACCAGCTGTTTAGGCATCTGCATTGTTAGTTCAGAACTAAAGTGAAGCAAATGTTACAGAGTAGACAAGTGAATCAAGACTCCAGATTGGGTCAGCATTCTGTAGCATGCAAGCCAAGTCTAGCTTGCTGCCCGTTTTGTAAATAAAGTTTTATTGGAACACAGCATGCTCATTTATTCACACATTGTCAGTGGCTGCTTTTGTACTACAATAGCAGAGTTGAATAGTTGCAATAGAGACCATATGGCTCACAAATATTTTCCATTTAATTCTTTATAGAAAACATTTGCTGAGCCCTTCTCTACACAGTTCAGGAAAACAAAGCCTTACTACAATGGAGAATGGCTTTGTTTGACTGAAGGGGATAACTTTGGAGATATGATTTGGAATATATGTGCAGGAAACTCATGAGTAGTTTGGCTTCTTGAAACATGACATTAGAGACTGGCTAGAGTTTAGC
The DNA here is from genome assembly GCF_006229205.1 of Suricata suricatta. Taxonomy (NCBI): domain Eukaryota; kingdom Metazoa; phylum Chordata; class Mammalia; order Carnivora; family Herpestidae; genus Suricata; species Suricata suricatta. The sequence continues at coordinate 43,993,472 of NC_043712.1, read as the reverse complement.
AATAGTATAATATGGTGATTTCTGTGTAGAATCCTCAGTGTAAATTTGATTGATTCAATTTAAATGATTTTATCAGTCAGGCAGCTAATCACAGAGTGGTAATCTAATGACTCCAGCATGATCAAATTGGGTTGACTATCCATACTTTCTCCACAAGCTACGATAATCTCATGACTGTCAAAAATCAATTAACTGGACAATAATAGTACCTAAGAATTCTAACACTGGTGTCATAGGTTTATGGTCAAACTGCAGGCATTCATTTTAAGGGAATATTATTTACTTCCCTATTTGTGGTATCAATAGATAAGTAGATAGATAAAAGTCATGTATCACTGCTTTTTGAGCCCTGATGCCTCTTTCATTAGCTATTCAAGGATGGAAATGCAAGAACTGAGCAATTATGACTGTCTAGTATCGCTCATGTTCAGAGCAATCAACAACTGTTTGATGATGGTAATATATCAGATTCATCATATTTGGTCTTGGTGGCTAATTCAGGGCAGATACCTTAACATTTTCTATTGGAGAGTTTTTAAAATATATACATTCCTAAGTGCATAATGAGGGATGACTACGGTTAATATTTTTCTCTGGACAAGTTTAATATTCTTTGTCTCTGTGAGCATCTATTGTACAAACCACTCTGTATATGTATACATCTATATGTGTCCATGTGTTTTCAGTTACATGGTATTATCTATCAATGCACTTATATATCATCATTTTTAGTATTTCAATGTGAAATATGTCATAATTACTTTTCAAATTTCCTATTACTATTTATATAAATTATATATTATTACAATTATCAAAGTGCAAAGAAAGCTGGAATACTGGCCAAAGGCTTCTTCATCCATATCTTTGGCTTCTTTATAGAGTAAATTCCTTAAGTGGAAATACTTAGAGTATATTTATTCATTCATTTGCTTATTTGTGTGTAGTTTATGTGATAACCACCACTCTACTTTCTATTTTTGAAGATAACCTTTGCATATTATGACCATATCAAAAATGTGTGTAGACTTACAATTCTCATAATTCAGAAATCTTGAGGCCAGTATCACACAAAAATATGCTAGAGAATGTTTGCTTTGTCTGTACTGGTCCTAAAATGTATTTGCCCAAAAACATAGAACTCCTTTAATGGCACAAAAGTGGGGAGTATATACTATTATTCCACATTTATATCTTTGTGTATGAGAGGAACAATAGTGATATGCAAATACTTACATTATGTCTAATATAATGGGAGCTGATCTATTATAGGAATTAAAATCACCAGAGAAATGGATTATCATGACTTCCTAAAGGTTATTATATGGAAGAAGGAATGAAATAAATCATATATATTACTTCACAAAGAATGAATATGTTTAGTTTGATTTAACTGCAATGGTCTCATGTTTCCCTTAAGATACTTTTTGGGAAGATTTATAGCATTTATTCTAAAATATTTCCAGTACATCTTTAAAGCAAAAATCGTGCTGATTTTGCACAAGAAGCAAATGAAATTTCTGAATTTTATTTTTAAAATAAGCTATTGTATTGCCTACTTAGTAATGTGGCGAAGACCTTGATTGCTTTATACAGGGGATAGAGAGGCTGTTGTGTATTCTCTAAGTCACATAAAGAAATTGCCTATTGTCTAAGAACAAGCTGTTTTTTTTCATTAACCAGTCAGCCTTACTTGTTATATGTATAGGTATTGTATACAACTCTATATTGATATACTTTCAAAAATTACATAAGCACAGGAAATTTTTTATGATATCTATTTATAATATTATCTATAATAATCATGAAAAACATACATTTCGGTTATTGGTCTAATTATCTTCAATTTAGAAAAATATGACCTGAAAATTTACAGATGAACGCTTGTCCCCATAAAATTCGTGACTTATAATAAGATTGGTGGTGAATTGGGCATCTAAATAATGGTGATGTGGTTCCTTCCAGCCCCTTCCCACTTATTTTTGCTGTCTCATACTCCACTTATTGTCATATACTCTCCTTCAGGCACATGCCATGGTGGAAAATTTGCACCCAGCCTACAGAATGAATTTAGTGGAACCATGAAGCAGGAAGATTTTAGAACAAAAAGAAAGGCTAAGATGACCAAGGAGTTGCTTTGGGGTTGAAAGGGGTCCAGACTCAGAGTACTCGAGAGTCCTGGGTGATTTCTCTGAAAGACACTTGAGTTCAATAAGGGAAATGATGGAATATGAATTATTTATCTCCTTAGCAATCTTTATTTTGCTATTGTTTCCTTCACACTTAGCCTCACAACCCAGAAAACAACTTGTGTATTCCATAACTGAATGTGTTAGTTTTGGTTTGTATTTGTCCCAGAGATTTAAGTAATTTTGAGTGTATCAATTTTTGGAGAGCTTTGTGTCTAAACCTGCATAGAGTTTGAAGTTGGAATAGAGTGGTAAATTATATAGTCTCCCATAGCCCTGAATTACAATAATTTCCATTCAAGTAGAAAAATAAGTGATCTGTTAATAAGTCTCGAAGACCGAGATCTTCACTTATTTACCTTCATCAGTTCATTTAAACCCATAACAACTTATGAAGTGGGAACTTCTTTCATCTATATTTTTATAATGAGACAAAAGGGTCCCACACTCTAAAGTGCCAGAACGTAAATCCATGCTGTCTCACTTCTAAACACTAAATATACACCTAAAGCAGCAATAGTTAGAACAATAGCAATGAGCATGTATTTCATTCAAAGTCTAAGAGACTCTGAAATACATTACATTGATTGACCCAGTCCTCACAAAATTTTTTTGAAATAGGTGCTAATATTACCTACATTTTAAAATAGAGACAAAATCAAGAAACAGACTCTTAACTACTGAGAACAAACTGATGGTTACCTGAGGGGAGGTGGATGGGGGATGGGTTAAATAGGTAACGGGGATTGAGGAGTGCACTTGTGGTGATGAGCACTGGGTGATATATGGAAGTGTTGAATAACTATATTGTACACCTGAAATGGATATTACACTGTATGTTAATGATTTTATCACCGTTCTTGATCTTATATCATCATATAGACATTTTAAAGTTTACATATCTCTAAACGTTTTTATATAACATGGTTATATATATTGTTTTGAGCCACATGACCATCCTGTGACATAAACACATGAGTAGGACTACATTCAAGTTAGAGAGGCAGAACCTAGTACTTCCAGGTTTTCTGGAACCTAACCTAATGTTACTTATATACCTTTTTATAATTTTTAAGTTTTTATTTAAATTACAGATAGTGACCATACATGTAATATTAGTTTTAGGTGTACAAAATAGTAATTCAGCACTTCCATATAACACTCAGTACTCATCACAAGTACTATTTAACCCTTTCCTCTACCCACCTCTCCTCTGGTAAGCATAAGTTTGTCCTGTATAGTTATGGGTCCATTTCCTGCTTTGTGTCTCTCTTTCATGTTTTTCCTTTTGCTCCTTTGTTTTGTGTATTAAATTCCACATATGAGTGAGATCACGTGGTGTTTGTCTTTCTCTGACTGACTTATTTCAGTTAGTATACTACTTCCTAGCTTTATACGTGTTGTTGCTAATGGCAAGACTTCACTTTTCCCCCAATGGTTGAGTAATATTCCTTTGTTTATACAACTTCTTTTTCTCCTCCTTCTCTTCCCCCTCCTCACCCCCCCTCCCATCCTCAGATGTAGGGTTAGGGTTGGGGTTTATGGCTAAGGTTAGGATTAGGGCCAGGGTGAGGGTATGTGCCTGGTATCCTGCAGTATAGAGAAATCTCCAGAGGGTTCAGTTTAGGGTTAGTGGTTAGGGTTTAAAGTTAGGGCTACAAGGTTAGGGTGTTAGCATGCTTGCATTAATGAGATAAGATGTTACTTCTCAGACAGTTTGTACACAGTGTTGTATCCATAACTGAAAAATAAACTGTGCTCCATGTGCTTTTGCACATATATTACAAACCCTTGTATCTTCATGACGGGAGATGTTACCTGAAAGGTTTATACACAGTGTACTTTCAGTGAGATAAGCATACAGCTATTCACATTTGCTTCCACACACACATTCACTTACCTTAATGGAAGTAGATGTCCATTGAAAGACATATTATACATAGTGTGGTTTCAAAGACTTAAGCATGTGACTATTCTACTGTAGTTCCACAGATAACTATAAAAACACTTATATCTTAATGAATGGAGATTTTACTAACCATGGTTTATACACATTGTAGTTTTCTTGACTAACACATACAGCCTGTCCCATATTCTTCTTCACATACTTTTATAAACACTTGTATTTTTGTGACAGGAGATGTTCCTTGAAAGAAACTTTATACTCAGCATACTCTCTTTTTTTCCCTTTTTCACATTTTTATTCAAATTCCAGTTATTTAATGTACAGTGTAATGTTAATTTCAGGTGTAGCATTTATTGATTCATCACTTCCATACAACACCTGATGCTCATCACAGTGAGCGTGGCCCTCACCCATTTAACCCCTCCCCCATCCATCTCTTCTCTGGGAACCATTAGTGTGTCCTCTGTAACTAGCTGGAATTTAAATAAAAAGAATGAAAAGAATTAAAGAAAACCTAAAGCAGAGAAATATTAGGTATCAAGCCTAGTGTCACATATCTATAAATAATAAAGCAAGGAGGCATAGTGGTTTCATTGTGCTACCAGGAAACAGTTTGTTTATTATATCTAGAAATAGAGCAAGCCCCCCTCCCTCAATTTGTCCTCAAATTATTCTTATTCCTATGAATAAATTTTAAAATTACTTGAAATGTATATTTTAAGCCATAAATTTAGTGATTTACACAGTTTAGGGACTATAAATTTACTTTATTCAGTTAATGTTAAGATTTTATAATCAAAATATTACAGAAATAAAATATTATTTACCAAGGTATTCACTGTGAATTTTTGTATAAAAAGCAATAACAGTAAAAATATACCTGTGCTCCTATTTGGGAAATCATTAGTGGAAGTGTTGTCAACTGGTAGTAACAGAGTTGCCTTATGTCAGTTTGGACTACATGAGGTTGCCAAATTTGACCAGTTTTGACCAAAATAATGGCACATTCCTATGTTTTAACCTAATATTGTGAATAAGGATTATGAAAGAAAGATCCATAGATATAAATGCAGGACTTGAAACACTACCCAGAACTGAGATGAACTATGCACTATTGTAAACTCACCAAGTCTGTCTGCCAGTGGATTAAACTCAGTATGGATAGCAACAATGCTGGTCTGAAATTTACTAAATGTGTATTGCTGGGAATATAAAATATATAACCATCTGTATTTTGCAATATATAGAAAGAAGCACAGTCTATTCATGTGAACTTCACTAACCACAAAGAGTAAGGTTTAATAAAGGTGTTCAGAGACAGGATTTATATAAGAATTTGAGCAAAACCCAATGATAGATGGCTCCCACAGATTTCTTAAAGGTATATCGGATAACTTAGTGAATGTTTATTTTTGAAGACAAAAAAAGGTATTGAAGTAAAAAACAAAACAGAGACTATTAAGAAGAGTCACAGATATGGTAGTTAATATTTCACATAGCTTCCATAACCATCCAACACACAACATACAGTTCTTTTAATTAAAACATGGTAGGAATGCAGGAATTTGGTAATCTGTCTCATAATGCTCATAAGCTTAGTAGCAATAAACTTTGCTAAATACAAAGTTTGAGAAAATGCTGTGCAGGCAGATGGTGACTATGAGCCTCCAGTCTCTCCCAGAGCTGCAAACAGTACCATCTGCCACTCTGCAGATTTCTTTTTTGTTCATTGGTATCAAATTTAAGGGGGATCACAGTTTACATTCTAATTTCACATGCTGGCCACAATGGTGGGCGCTCTTATCTCCCTCAATGTAAACTTGTTCAAGTTAATTTTGTTCTTCAAAAAAAAAAAAACCCAAAAAACAGAGATTTCTACTCCTCCATTCATGATGAAATAATAGGAGCTAGATTTATCCTTCTGTCTCACACAAACTAAAACACCACATCAAATATATGAGCAATACTTTTCCAGACTCTGGGCATTGGGCAATAAAGGACAGATCCCTAAGAGATGGAAAATAAATGGAATCTAAAATTACCCCAGCTTACTGCTTTGACAAAGTTTCAGGACAAGGCACATTAAGGGAAAGCCTAGATGAAGCTTCATAGACTTCCTGAACTAAGGACAGAGACCTGCAGTGTGGGAAAACAAGGAGGGTGGACATCACAGGGAAGAGTACTAGAAAGGAAAGAAGAGAGAGAGAGAGAGAGAGTGTGTGTGTGTGTGTGTGTGTGTGTGTGTGTGTGTCTGTCTGTCTGTCTGTCTATCTGTGTCTGTGTCTGTGGGGTACAGCAGTTTTTTGGTATCTGCAAAGGGATCACCTAAAGTATTCCAAAAATTTTTAATGTTTATTTTTGAGAGAGAGATAGAGACAGGGTGTGAGCAGGGAAGGGCAGAGAGAAAAGGAAACGCAGAATCAGAAACAGGCTCCAGGCTCTGAGCTATCAGCACAGACCCCAAGCGCAGGGCTCAGACTCACTAGTGGTGAGATCATGACCTGAGCCAAAGTCAGTCATTTAACCAACTGAGCCCCCAGATGCCCCAGTCATCTCAAGTATTCAGCAGAGTACTGATTAGCACACCTTTATGAGGAAACACCAGCAGCCTGAGTTGGGTGAAAACATCATAAAAGATTTAAGGTAACAGTGACTAACACTCACATTGGAGTAGAAATAATTCCTATCTATTGTCACAGGTTAGGCTGGAAAACCACATGATTTGGATGATTTGGGGTAGATTATACAGAGGTACATTAAAAGTAAGAAGAAAAGGATCAAGTTTTTCCCAATAGGTACTTTTCAGAACAAAGCTCAAGAATCCTCATGGAAGTAAACATCCAGAACTCAAATAGGCAAAGTTTTTGATGACTGTTACATAACCAAAAATTACCAGGAATACAAAGAAGCAGGAAAATAATGAGGAGAAAATCAAATCAATTGAAGCTGGCACAGACATTAAAATTTGCAGATAAGAACACTAAGACATTTACTGAACTGATCTTCCTCTGTTCAAAAAGTTAATCAGAGGCTGGACTTTCAGAGAGCAAATTTTTCCCAGTAGCAACTTTGAAACTCAACAAAATTGACAAAACCAGCCACTTGAAACTAAAAATCAACCGATATATAAAACACTATGAGAATTATTTGTATTAGTAAACCTGCTGACCTTAAGTAAAAATAGTGAGAATTTATGACATTCTTAACTGAAGCTGCAGCCAAACTTTTTCCCTAGTGTGGTAGGCAAGGAGGTTTACCAGGCTAGGGCAGGCCATGAAGATGATCATCCTCTCTACAAAGAATGAATGAGATTTACTAAATTTAGAGCAGTAGGTGATACTTATGTTCAGTGGCATTGTCAGTGAGTGGCTCAATAGAAGTTATGTAATCTGATAACATATTGAAGTGGGAAAAATTTAAATAGAGATTCAGAAATCAGCATAACACCATCCAAGTATGCCAACATGTATATAAGTGGAGCGAACAGGAGAGGAGAAAGAAAAAAGGTTAGAAAAAAATATTTGAAAAAAAATTTCTAATTTGATGAAAAATCTTCATCTACATATCCAACAAGCTAAAAAAAACCCATGATATATCTATGATACCCTCTCATAGATATATCATAAGCAAAGAGTTGAAAGAAATTTCCAAAGAAAAAAATTGAAATCCTCAAGAGGGAAAAGAAAAAAAAAGACTATGTTTAAAGAACTTATAATTAGATTAGCATCTGATTCTCATCAGGAACCAAAAGTCCAGAAATGAGTTCGATGGCTTATTGAAAGTAGTGTTAGTGGGGGAGAAAATCAACCAAGAATTCTATATCCAGCCAAACTACACTTGAAAGATGAAAATGAAATAAAGGTATTTCCACAACAATAAAGAATGAAAAATTCATTGCTACTTTACAAAAGCAGCAACAACATTCATACCTGCTTTCCAAGAATTAGTAAAGGAAATCTTTCAGACAGAAGAAATGACAGCAGGTGATTATTTTAATGTGCAGGAAAAAAGATCACTGGAAATGCTATATATGTGGCATATTATAAAAGGTCAATAGATACATATTTTTTCTCAGTCTCTTCTTTAATACACACAAGATTTTACAAAAGAATATTATAACGTTTTGTTGTTTGGATTATAAAGTATAAATTTCATATATATATATAACAGTGATGACATAAAAGATATGGGAGGAAATGTAGTTATACTTGTGGAAATTTTCTAAATTTTACCAGAAATAATGATTAATCTGCAGTAGTTTATAATAAGATGTACCCTATGATGTAATATTTAAAACATAAATTTAAAATGTAGCAAAAATAAAATTGGCAGATTAATTTGGTAAGCCATAAAATTACTGTAAGATAAAAATTTTATTAGAGACATAAAAGAACATTTATATTGTTAAGGGTCAGTACTTCAGAAAGATAGATGCATATTCCTCTGAAATAAGAGCCTCAAAATTAAAAAAAAAAAGGAAAAAAGGAAATTGTGTATACCTCATAAAGAAATCTAGGAAAAACTGACATTATACTTAGGGATGAAAGACTGAATTCCTTCTTCCTAATTTCAAGTACAAGGCAAGGCAAGGATGACTGCTTTTACTATTTCTTGTCACCATTTTACTGAACATCATGCAGTTATTTCAATTTAAAAAACAAACAAAAAGCTGAAAGACACCAATGTTGGAAAGGCAGAAAAAAGTATCTTTCTTTGCAGATGACATGATCTCCTGTGTGGAAAATTTTGAGAGATACACATAGAACAAAACTATCGAACTAATATACAACTTTAGCAAATTACGAGGATACATTATCAGTATATAGAATCAATTACATTTCTACATGATGAAAAGAAACTAAAAGCCTATTAAAAAAATCATTCCATTTACAGTAGCATAAAAATAAAGTACAAACTTAACAACAACAAAAAGATTTGTACATTAAAAAATACACTAAGAGAAATTGAAGAAGTTCTAAATCAACAGACATTTCCTGTTCAAGAATTGGAAGAAACAATATTGTCAGGATGGCATTTCACTCATAACTGATTAATAAATTCAAGGCATCCCTATCAGAATCCTGAGAAAGTCTGTGAAATTTGACAAGCTGATTCTAAAATGTACATAGAGACACAACAGGTCAAGACCAATCAAAACTACTTTGAAAAAGAAGAATGAAGTTGGAACATTTATGCTACCTGATTTCAAAACTCATTATAAAGCTAACGTAATAATTATACTGTGGCACTAGTACAAATATAGGCATATAGGTCAAGGAAATAGAATTCAGAATACAAAATAGATTTTCCCATTGTAATTAATTTATAATCAATTTTCAGTAAAAGCGCCAAGACAATTTAATAGAAAAAATTTATCTTTTTACCATCTTCTTTTGGGGCAATTGCATATCCACATGCATAAATAAATATACATTTTTGTACTTCAAGGGATCTTGGAGAAAGAGAAGGTCTCTCAAGGATCTTGAGAGAAAATCATTGCAGACCATTAATTTCATTAAAAACTTATAAACAAAACACTAAAAAAACCCTCTTGCAAGGGTACAATAAGGCATCAATCCAATTTAAAAATGAGGGAAAGATGTGAACAGATATTGTACTGAAGAAGATAAATAGGAAGCACGTCAAATAATAGCCTTAATTATCATGAGGGAAATATAAATTAAAACCCTAATGAAATCACTACATAGCCATCAGAGTGGCTATAATCAAAAGATAAATACTAAGAGTTGAAGAGGATGTGGAGAAACTAGAGCGTTCATGTATTGCTGTTGGGAATGTAAACTGGTACAACTATTTTGGAAAAATAGGTTGGCAATTTCTTATAACTTTAAACATATACATACCATATAATGTAGCTGTTCCACTGCTAGGTATTACAGAGAAAAGTTAAGTATATGTATATATAAAAACTTGTACAGCTTTTACCTGTAAATATATATGCCATGTAAACTTGTACATAGAAGTTTTATTCTTCATATCCAAAAAATATAGACCACCTAAGCTTCCATCAATAGACAAATGTATAAATAAGATATGATGTATCCATACAATGGAATTCTACTTGGTAATAAAAGTAAACAAATTATTGATACATATAATTACATGGATATATTTAGAAATAATTATGATAAATGAAAAAAACCAGTCAATAATGAGTATATACTGTGTAAAATTCTAGAGAATGCATACCAACCTATAGTGACAGGGGATATCTGTGGATACCTAAGGACCAAAGGGGAGAGTGGGTTTGGGGCAGTAAGGAGGGATTACAATGACCACAAAGAAAATTTGGGGATTGATGGACATCTTCATTACATTGATTACTGTAATGTTTTCATAGATACGTATATATTTTATAAATATATGCATACATAGATATATACATATGTCAAATTTTATCAGTCACCATACTTTAAATATGTACAGTTTATCCTATGTCAGCTATTTCTCGATAAAGCTGTTAAAATACAAAGTCCAGCTGTAGTTGGATACTATACACTGAGGAACTTCAAAAAGATGAGATATGTGGATTTAATTCATAACTTACTTTTCAACTGCTGCACATGCATACTTAAGGGGTTTCCTTTGTTCAGGCAGAGACATACTAATCAAGGATCTATCTTCTCAGATAGATCAAATATTTATTTGATGGTTTGAGCTAAAATTGAGAAATATCTTCTTTCAAAGACTATTCCTACCTTTGTAGAAAATCTAAGTTTTTCACAGCAGTGACTGGAAGTGGGATAAAAAGGACAAACTATCTTTATTTTCTTGCCAACACTTTGCATATTTCTTGGAAAAAAAAAAAACCCTGATACTCATGTGTAGTTTGAGGGATGAGAAGACAATCTGGGGATATGTTTATTTGAATTAAGAATTTTTAAGGAGACTATTTTCATGTGGTATTAAATTTGGTATGAAATGACACAAAGATAAAAGGCTTTCTGGAAAACATTGTCCTAAGCGATTAGAAATCAGTGGGGTCTCCTTGGAGCTCTGCTGATAACTATCTCTGAGCAAACCACTTAACTTCTCTATTTTTTTCTACTCATACATAAAATGAGAAATTTTATCAGATAATGGCTAGAAATATTGTTTGTTTATAAAACACTATATCTAGAAGGTATGTTGGATATGAATATTGCATTTCTATCCCCTTTGTTAATAAACACTTTTTAGATGAATATGGTTTTACTTTTCGACCTTTATTAAATAACTTTTCTAGTGTTTGTTTAAGCAAGCATTTCATATATGAGTCCTAATTTTTGGACAAATGAAGAATCAGGTATGAAAGAGTTGTCACCAACCCAATTTTTAAACAAATAGAAAGCATTTAAGAATATGAGGTGACAGTATAGAACTTTAACATATTGTCAAGAAAAAAAAGACACAGCGTCACCACCTGGACAAAGTGGCCCTGTTTTTAAAATGAATAAAATTACTCCCAAAATTGAGAGTTTTATTATTTTAATTATAGTTAACATTAAATTGTATAGATTGTGATAATATGCGTTATAAATATTTTCATGAATACTATTAGGAAAGGTTTTAATGGAATTTACATCGTTTAGATTTGTTGTGATCTAGTTTGTCTAAGGATATCTATAATACATTGAATAAATATTTGTTTTCCAATACCATGGCAAAAGAATTTTAAGTATGTCTTTCTTTGGCATTCCTCCTTCGACACAATCCAACTTTATTGGCTGTCCAGGCTCATAAAATCCTGTCTATTTCTCTTATTTGAAGTATTATTATAGGAAACTAGACCAGTCTGACTTTGGGGATGGTTTATTGTTTTCCCATGATCCCATACAATCTAGCCTGATTCCAACATGGTTTGAGCTATCTAGAATGTCACAAAACAGCAATACAATTTTTGATTTTGTTGAGATATTAAATGTATTTTCTGTATCATGATACTTAATGTCCATTACCTAAATAAGGGACACAATGTCTTCTCCACCTTTTCTATTCTAGCTCTTCTATTTCTTGGGATCGTTTTTAAACACTGTCAGGCAATATGTTTCTGAGAGGTTACAATTTTGAACCTTCATAGTGTGTTGTTATTCTAACACAGTGTAATTTTTTTCACCCCTACAAGAACAAACATGTTTAATTGATGCAATATACTGAGTAGCATGCAGTTACATTTTCCCTAAAATTATTACCACCATAGATATTTTTATATAGGATATTTTAAAGGTAAAGATGATAAAGGCACACATAACAGTTCACTCCTTGCCAGGAACTAAAATAAAATAAGATCATGATATTTAAAGACAGCCATGACATTTTGGGGGCCTATTTTATTTCATATTTAATTGAGCATGGAGAAAGTTTTTTAATGTGTTTTTTTTTAAAAGCACATTACTACCCTCTTGATATTTTTATTGTTCAGCTGCCTTATATAAAAGAGACATTATTCTTTTATGATATCTGGGCCATTGTGTAGCCAAACTATTTGTCTTAGCCAGTGTGATATATGGTCCCAGTAAATATTCTAATTTCTAAGGTCAGAATATTTCAATTGTACTGGTCATTTTTAATTTTCTCTGTATTTGGGAATATCAATTCTGAAAAAAAAGAAATTCATATCTCATAAATGATGCTGTGATGACTGGTGCCTCATACCCAGTTGTAATAGACCACTTTTGTATATTTGTCCATTCCAAGAAACCCTCCCAATTTCATAATTGTCACTCATTCTCAAAATATGTGTTTCTCTACTAAGTTTCATATGCCTATCACACCTCCCCAGGCCACAGAGTTTGGATGTGGAAATAATAGATGAGCCAATCAGACACTCCCTGAAAGAAACTTGAAGGTAGATTAAAAATGTGAAATGAAAGGTCATGGAAACTTTAGCGTGGAAGAGCAGCTGTGAGAATATAGAAAATAAGATAACCTGTCTAAAAATGAATCAGACATGAAAGAATCATGTGACATCTGAGAGTGACCTTGTCTTAGTCCCCAGCAATTTTTAGCCTCACTCACTGTGGGACTTGACTCTGTTCTTTCAAGTTAGTTTAATGAAGTAAACCTGTATCTTCATAAAATAAGGTATTATAAGGCATTAAGCTAGCTTTAAGTAAAAATAAAAATAAGAAAAAGATTCACTGCTTACTATTTACCAGGCATTGTCCTAAGAATTTCATGCATACTAATGTATTTAAGTTTTGTAACCTCTATAAGGTAAATACTGCTACTGTCCTCATTTGTAGATAAGGATACTGAGGCATAAAGACATTATATAATTTATCCATAACTTAAGCCTTTTTGTATAAAGCAGTTGAATAAAAAATTGTCAGAAGTATTATAAAGTATTTAAAATTTAAAAATATTTCTTGGAGGAGCCAAGATGGCAGAGAGGAAGGGAGCTCTGTAAACTTCGTCTGCCCCATCGATGGAACTGAGAAGGACATTACTCTCATCTGCAAGAGCGGAAGGAGAAAATACGGACTTCAGAAGGAAGAGAACCTGAAGGATACCTGAGTGAGTGTGAACTGGGGAGATTGGAAAATGGGCCAGCCGGAGACAGGCATGGGAGGTGGGAGCCCCAGCCCAATGCGGGGGCAAGCGCGCGGAGCCTGAGAGACAAAGGGAAGAGACAGAGAGACTGAACACGCTCATAGTACTGTCTCTGGGGAAGAGGTAAAGAACGCTTAACTGCGCTTGGAGAAAGAAGCTCACTCCATAGATAACTGCTGGGTAGCCTAAATCCAAAATCCAGGTGGTGCAAGGGAAGGAACAGCTTCCAGCCCTGCGCCATCTTGGCGAGGAGTCAGGGGCCGTGGCAGCAGTGGAGTCAGGGGTGCTCACTTTGACCTCAGTTTTGGGAGTGGGAGCATGCACCTCATTTCCACGGCGCATCTCGCCCCCAGCATTGGTCCCGCGAAACCTGAATCCCAGGTGCCAACAGGGAAAAAATAGCCCCCAACTCTGTGCGATTCCAGCAGGGAGTTGGCTGCAGTGGACATCATGGTGCGCGCTCAGGCTGCAGGAGCTCCCAGCTCATTTCCAGCAGCACCAGGTGCCTCCAGCAACAGCTGTGCACTCATTCCTCCCCCAACACTAATGCAATCCCGGCTGGGGGTTAGGTCTGTGACTGTGCGCACTTAACCTCCTGCTACGCATCTCGCCTCAGGTAGGGGCAACCGAAATCCCTGCCTGAGCCAAGACAAACCAATTCCTCCCCCTAAGAAGCCAGCCACCAAAGCAAATACATCTCATCTGTGGTAGCATAAAAGTGCATGGACTGGAACTTTGAACCCAGGGGGGTCTTGGAAAATACAACTTGGCTCAACCACGCACAAGGAGATCAGACTCAAGAGTGGCATACGGTGCATAGTTCAGCGGAGCTTGGCGTGCTGCCTATCTAATCTCTGCAGACACCAAGGCGGAGACTCTGAGAGCAGCCTCCCAGACCGACCACATCAAACCACACCTATCCACCAGGGGGGAGCTGCTGGGGTTTTTTTTTTTTTGGGGGGGGGGGGGTTTGTGCTTTTTTAAATAATTTTTTTCTTTTTTTAGTCTTCATTTTTTTCCTTTCTCCTTTTTCTGTACGTATTTTTATTATGATTACTTTTTTACTTAAATTTTTAAAAAATTTTACTCCTTATTTTCCTTTCTCCTTTCTCCATTTTTTTTAACCTTCTTGCAATCCAGATATATTTTCCTATATCTCATCCTACCTCTCCCCTCAACTGGTCATACACTTTTAGACTGTCCACTGTCTTTTGTTGTCTCCGACCCCCTATATTTTCTTTTCTCTTTTTTTCTTTTTCTTTTCTTTTTCTCTTTTCATCTCTTTCTTCTCCATTCTCTTTATTTTCTTTCCCCCTTTTAAAGTTTTTGTTTGTTTGATTTGTCTGTGCATTTGTGTGTTACTCTTCCCTCTGTGTTTGTCTGTCTGTTTTCCTTCTTAGGGCTACACCAAGAAACAAGACAAAGTGTGCATGACAGCGAGTCCCAAATATTGCTGAGTAGGGAAATAAAATATTCAAAGGCACAGCAAGAGAAACTGAGAGACACCATGAAAAGAATATTTCCTGAAACGACAGGCCCTGGACAATCAATAAGCTTCCTTTAACAGAGAAATATTAACAGGTGCACAGTGCACAACGAGCTTTCTAAAGGTGAACAAGAGACAGAAAACTAGCAAAAATGACAAAACGAAGGGACTCTCCCCTGAAGAACCTCCAGGAGGAAGTCATAGCCACAGAACTGCTCAAGGCAGATCTAGACAACATACTGGATCAAGAATTTAAAAAACTTGCCATAAAATTAATTGCTGGGGTTGAGAAAAGCATCAAAGAATCAACTGAGACAATGACTAGGCACTATGATGAGTTTATAAAGGCTATAAATGAGGTGAATAACAAACTGGAGGCAGCCACCTCAAAGATTGATGAGGCAGAGAGAAGAATAGGTGAATTAGAAGATATAGCAAGAGAGGAAGCTGAAAAAAAGAGAGAGCAATTAATCCAGGAGCAGGAAAGGAGAATTCGAGACCTGAGTGAAACAATCAAGCAGAACAACATCCATATCATAGGAATTCCTGAAAAGGAAGAGAGAGAGAAAGGGCCTGAAGGGATACTAGACCAAATTATAACAGAATCTGGGAAAAGAAATAGACATTCAAATTGAAGAGGCATAAAAAACCCCCTTAAGACGTAACTTGAATCGGCCTTCAGCACGACATATAGTAAAACTAGCAAAATATAAAGATAAAGAGAGAATTCTGAAAGCAACTAGGGAGAAAAGGGCCCTCACATACAAAGGGAAACCTGTCAGAGTGGTAACAGACCTATCTAATGAAACTTGGCAGACCAGGAAGGAATGGCAGGAAATCTTCAATGTGATGAACAGAAAAACATGCAGCCAAGAATACTTTATCCAGCAAGCCTGTCATTCAAAATAGAAGGAGAGATAAAAGTGTTCCCAAATAAACAAAAATTGAGAGAATTCATGACCACCAAACCAGCCCTACAGGAAATCCCAAGAGGGACTCTAAGGAAAATGTTGCCAAGAATACAAGGTGTCAGAGACACCAATAAAACATGAATTCTACCGAGAACACAATGACTCTAAACCCACATTTTTCAATAATAACACTGAATGTAAATGGACTGAATGCTCCAACCAAACGACACAGGGTAGCAGAATGGATAAAAAAACAAAATCCATCTATTTGTTGTCTACAAGAGACTCATTTTTGGCCAGAAGACACCTTCAGGTTGAAAGTAAAGGGATGGAGAAATATCTATCATGCAACTGGAAGCCAAAAGAAAGCTGGAGTAGCCATACTTATATCAGACAAACTGGACTT
>NC_043712.1:43785023-43976925 GCF_006229205.1 Suricata suricatta | reverse complement strand
CAGAGTGGCTAAAATGAACAAATCAAGAGACTATGGATGCTGGCGAAGGTGTGGAGAGACGGGCACTCTCCTACACTGTTGGTGGGAATGTAAACTGGTGCAGCGCTCTGGAAAACAGTGTGGAGGTTCCTCAAAAAACTATCCATAGCATTTCCTTTAAATGATGAAACTTGTCACTGGCTCATTCTTCCATGGGAACAGCTGCTCATTGCATGTTTGAACATATTTGCTTAAGAAATACAAAATTATTAACATTCTAATCCTCTAACCTTTTAAGGAAAGCCAGCTGTGATTATTCATAGGCAGACCATAGCCTCTGGTTTCAGCTTTGTGGAAATTTATTCTTCCCTTGATCTCTCAGAGAATATTATCTGAACAATTTGATTTTTTGAGTAAGAACTATACTAAAAACAAAGCATCTTCAACTATTGGCCCAAGAACTAGAGAAAATATTTTTTAAATTATTAATCTGGTTTTGGCTAATAATCTTTATGGCATTTATTTTATTAAATAACTTACAGTGCTTCCTATGTGCTAAGTACTAGTTACTATTTTAAAAACTTTAAAATATTAATTCTATTAATCTTAATGATGTAGGTACCATCATGAACCTTGACATATTTACAGTTAAAAAAAAAAAAAGAATGCACCCTTGTGGTTGAGTATACTGCCAACGGCCACACATCTGGCAAATGCCAAAGTCAAGACTGAAACAGAGGTTATCTTGCTCCAAACCCTAATTATCATTAAACTCCAATACTCTAAGTACCATAACAACTATGTTACTTATACTTTCTTATTTATCCTCCCAGAGACCCAAAGAGGTAAAATGCTTATCAACTCCAATTTGATAGAGGAGGAGCATGAAGAAGAGAGAGCTTGAACACCTGGCCCAAAATCTGAGTATTAAGAGATAAGCATCAGATCTGAACCCAAATCCTTTCTGACTCCAGAGCTGCTAAGCTTCACACCCACAGGACTTCACACCCTTTGCTTCCCAATATTTCCAGGTAACGGTTATACCCTGGTTTGTATCGCCTTATAGTTTGGCCTAAATCAATCTGTAATTCACTGAATGAGGGTTTTTTTCCCCTACTTGTATGATCATTTTCACCCAAGGGAATAACTGCTTTATAAAACTGAGTGAGGCTATAGCCAAAAAACCATTTTTCCCCCCTGGGCAACAGTCTATTGATAGTTTTGAACTCTTCCTGAAATAGCCTTATAAGTTTGACCTTGTAGATTCCAATCCAAATGATCTCTTGTGTCTAGGTTCTGGGTATAATGTGGTTTAATATAGCATGTTTAGTATGTGTTGAGTCAAATATAAAGACTGCCACTGTCTATAAATATATGTACTACCTGGTTACTAAAAAAGTGACTTATCCCAATCCAAAGTCACACCCACTCACACACTAATAAGAAAAAATTATGTCATACCATGCTTTATACTAAATCAAGTAGCTCACTTGAAACCTCAGATTACATTCTAATTATATTGGCAGGGAAGATATTTTATTACCGTCTTATAGGTGATAAAAACAAAGGCAAGATGATGTATAATGAAGTTAAAGTTGAGACCTGTTATATATTGCGTGCATTCTAATAAATACATATTTGGTGAAAGGGCCAAGACAAGGATGCTACTTTCAATTGAGAAGTGGGTGAGCGATTGTTTTTCTATTATTCAGTGTAGACTCAGACAGCATCTATATCTCCAATATAACAACTGTGAAGAACATTTAAAAACTGAAAAGTGAATGATAAGTTGTTTTATCAACAAATCAATAGGCTCCAAATACTTTATGTACTCCACCGGTATCCTTTATACCCATCTCTGGCCTACCATTGGCATTACTCATTCCCAGGGCTGTGGTCCTAGAATGGCTGTATGCCACCATGTATACATATGAGGACCTAAGGACTTTTTTTTAAAATTTACCAGGCTTCAAAGTGTCACCCAACATGCCCTGTCATTCACCTCACCTATGCTCACAATTGTAGAGATACATTGTGTTCTGCAGATATCTCTA
Source organism: Suricata suricatta (assembly GCF_006229205.1). Classification (NCBI taxonomy): domain Eukaryota; kingdom Metazoa; phylum Chordata; class Mammalia; order Carnivora; family Herpestidae; genus Suricata; species Suricata suricatta. The sequence continues at coordinate 43,974,892 of NC_043712.1, read as the reverse complement.
TACACTTTCTAAGACAGGAAATAGACACACAGAAAGGAATTGCCATAGAGAAATAAAATTTTAAGATATTCCACAGAACCAGAGTATTTTACTTTAATGATATCAATGAATTAATTATAAAGTCTTGTCATTAGTTCCTTTCTGTTCCTTTTATCCTCATAGAATGTTAAAATGGAGTGTCTATACCTTCAATACAGTAAATACCTTCTTTTCTGGAAGGCCATTGAGATGTACCTGGGACCCAAGACAGAAACAAGGAGATAGCTTCTCATGCCTGGATCCAGTCTCAGCTTTAAGGTAGGACTGAAAATAATTTTTAACTTTATGTAGCCAAATATAATCATTTGGAATGGACTTCTGGAGTGCTCCTTTGCCACATCTTAAGCTCATCAAGAAATAATAATATCGATGATACTAATCTATTTCATAGTTATGTATGAGGAAAGACATGACCCTCATTCTAAAAAGCATCAGTTGTACTTTAAGGGAATGAATTTCAAGTAGATACCTGAATATCCAAATGTGTCTATTTAGTGTACTTGGGTAATACAGACAGCACAGTGGGCCACATGCATTGAGTGTACATTTGAGTGGAACATACATTTCTTCTAACAATGATTATATAACAATCACATACCTAAGGATTACCTTGGGTATTTAGAAAATGTGATTTCTTTATCCATACCCTTAGAATTTGTGACTCTGTGGCAGGGAACTACTGGGACCCAATGACAGAACAACCAGAACAACATTTTTAAGGAATCTAAGAATCATAGTGAGCAACTAAATTGACTACAAAATTTGGTTCATATAAATTGTGCCAAATACATTTCTTCCTAAAAAGAATAATAGCTTCAGAGCAAGAAAAAAAAATGGAGAATTAAATTCAAATATTTATACACATATTAAACTAAAATAATGTATTTTATTATCTTTTAATCTAATTGCTTTAATTATTAATTAAAAGACCACTCATTAACCCAATATACAACCCAAGAAAAAGAATCTAATTCATAGCTTGGATCTACTCATGTTCTATTGTCCTGTGCTGTTTATTTTCACTCTAGAGGGAATGAATATATTTTGTGTTTGGAATTCCTTTTCTTCTTTCCTTGTATATGTAAACATAAACAATGTATTATAGATTTCTTTTCCTGTTTGAGAGTTTTTAAAAAATGGTATTCCTCATATACAGTCAGCTGGCACCTACACTTCCCTCAATATTATGTCTAAAGGTTTATTTGTTTTGTTGTAAGTAGCTGCAGTTCAGCCATTTTCAATCTTGTGCAGTGGTCCATTTTGACACAGTATGATTTCTTTAACCGTTCTCTTCTGGATGGATATTAGGATGTTTTCTCGCTTTGCTTTGTTTTGTTAATTTGTAGTGCTGCATTAAATATTTTATAGTCATCTGTTTTATATGCATGTAGAATTGCTGGGTCAGTGGTATGTGAATATATAATAAGGTAATACTAATTTTTTCCCGAAGAAATTATCCAATTCACCCCTCATCACTAAATTCTCTTTGATGTTCATTCTTTCAATATTGGTATTTTTAGAATTCCAAGTTGTGGCCAATTTAGTAAGTGTAAAATTATATTTATTTCATGTATATTTTGAAAAATAGTTTTATTAGGTACAAAGTTCTAGGTTGACATTTACTTCTCACAATAACATGGTAATGTCTTTTTTCTTCTAGTATCATTTGTTGATGCTAAAAAAATGTTGTTTGTCTAATTGTTCCTTTGTAAATAATCTGGATTTTCTCTGTGTTGATTTTTAGGGGTCTTTAACTATGTGTTTTGAAAGCTTCTGTATAATGATTTGAATCTGACTAATTTTCTACTTGTTCTAATTAGAATACAGGTTTATAATTTTTTAATGTCTTTATTTTATTATTTTGAGAGAGAGAGAAGAGTGAGTGGAGGAAGGTCAGAGAGAGAGGGAGATATAGAATCTGAAGCAGGCTCCAGGCTCTGAGCTAGCTATCAGCACAGAGCCTGATGTGGGGCTTGAACCCATGAACTATGAGATCATGACCTAAGCCAAAATCAGACTCTTAACCAACTCAGCCACCCAGGTGCTGCAATTATTTATTGCTATTACCATTTTTGTTAGTACTGGAAAATTTGTAGCAGTTTTCCTTCAATTCATTTTTGAAAATTGTGTCCCTCTATAGCACCAATTAAATGTATGTTATACATTTTCATTCTGTCTATTATATTCCCTATTTTTTCCCAAATTTTCATCTTCTTATCTTGGAGATGCTTAAATATGGGTAATTTCTTCAGATACATCTACTAACTTTCTAATTCTTTTTTCAGGCTTTTATTATATATTATATGTTATATATAATACACTCATTACATTTTCTTCAAGCAATCTATTGCACATCTAGAATATCTTCATAAATGTTAATTTATAGTTTGTTTTCCAAATCTTCCTTTTCAAATCTCATGCCCTTCTGTTGGAATTTTTCTAATTGCATCATTTTTCTCTAAATATTTCTTACAGAGTAAGTAAATATTGTATATTTAATTACCCCATTATCTGTAGTCCCTCTAGGTCACAATCAGTTATTTGCTTTTCATGCTGCGTCTCATGCAGAATTCTTGTCTACTGGTGTGTTTGTTGGCCCTTTCTGTGAACTGATTCCTTTACCTTGATCTTAATGAATGAGGCAGGATTATATTATAGGGATCATTTTGCCAGAGGATTTGATTTTGCTTCTTCCCAATATGCAGTGGTCATTACTAAACCAAAAGCACTTCTGGCTTCTTTAAAATTCATTGATAGTTCATTGGGTCCACAGTAATACATTTTACTTTTCAGTTGAACCATGATTCCATATTTTAATGAGCTTCTTTTCGCTTTTTTTAAGTTGATTTTTGAGAGAGACTGAGACAGTGTGAGTGGGGAGGGGCAGAAAAGGCAGGAGAAAGAGAATACCAAGCAGACTCCACACTGTCAGCACAGAACCTGATGTGGGGCTTGAACTCTGAAAACCATGAGATCATTACCTGAGTTGAAACCAAGAGTCTGATGCTTAACCAACTGAGCCCTCAATGTGCTCCTCCTAATCCACTTCTGCTAGCATTTTCCTCTAAGGAAAACCTTGCCTTGTTGGTGACTAATTCTCTGCTAGCAGAAAAATTTCCTGGAAGGCTGAAAGGAAGGAGATTGTCCTGGAGACTTTTCCTTCCACTTAAGAGACAGCAATGCTTTACCGTCCATGTTTTATCCATGTTGCTTTCTGTAGGGTTGTTCAAAGAGTACCATTTAAACAAGAAGCCTGGAAGAGAAGTTTAAGATAATAGCCCTGCCAATATCAGAAAATACTATACATTTCAGGGTTTTAAATTTTGTACTTAAGGTACAGGATTTGAATCATTAACCCTTTTACAGAAAGATAAAGGTCTTTCTGAGTTAGATTTGTGGTCTATAGAAATTGACATGTATATTGCTATGTATAGAAAAAAAACCCAATTATCTAATTCATCCCCCTTTTCCATCCAACTGGATATTTGTAGAGGGAATTCATTAAGAGAATATAAATATTTGAGAATGAAGGTGAATAGACAAAGGTGGATCAGACAAAATGGCACAAAGGCTAATGATATAAAAAACTGTGCAAATAAAACTGGTTGAATTTACATGACAGTTTCTTCATGGTGATGTACACTGTAAATTCAATATTTAAGGGAAACCATCAAATTGCCAATCAATTATTCTAGAGTTGATAAGAATCCCAGATGTCCTGCTGAAGTGTGAGAGGTTAAAACTGAGTGAATGGATGAACTAATAGCCATTTTTTTCATCTTTATATATTTACTTTTAGTCATTCTTAAATTTTCTTCCTAATTTTGTTTTTCAAATAAGGGACTGAAAAATATATTGTCAGTGTCCCCTAGGGAAACAGAACCATGTTGAGATATCAGATAAAGGGCTGATTATAGGAACTGAGTTTTACAAAAACATGCAAACAAAACTAGTGAAGTAAAATCTACAGTGGAATGAGAAAACCAAAGGAGCCATCACCCAGTAAATGTGAGCGGCCAAGTTAAGTGTGTGTGTGTGTGTGTGTGTGTGTGTGTTTGTGTCTGTCTGACACAGGCAAAGAGTGTCTTTATAAATGTCCTCAGCACCTGAGTGTAACAGAATCATAAATTGTTTAATATCAGTTTTAATTTTTCCAATCCACCAATAATGTTTTTCATGTAGTAAATAGCACAAGAACTTTCTTCATAGTTTTATAACAGCTTATTACACATAATATCTGTTCCTGCTCTGAAGATATGTAATATGTTCCATTAAATGTAAACATTTAAAAAACTTTATGGAAGATTTCAACTTCATCTTCTCTCAAAAGGCACCAATTTTCCAGATGAAACAGGGAGTAAACGTGTACTCAGTTTTGTTTCTCTTAGCTTTGTTCCCTTCATTCCCAAATGAAAACTTATTTTATTTGTATTATCTCTGCTTTTTGGAAATACGTGCAGACTTTGTGGTGATATAATCTGATGATACTTAAAATATCAGATTATGGTGTAATTAAATAGATTAGAAAGCAAATTAAGAGAGATAAATTTGTATTCAAGGTAAGTTTTTACTTCGTAAGTTTAAATAAGTTTATACTTATGTAAATTTCTGGTACATTTTTGACATTCAAAATGTAATATTTGGGAGAATTTTAAATAATGATTAATCAATAAACATGCAACCCTCCTCATGTTATTTCCTCAACATGTATTTTAATAGCTCTGCATCTCTCTTGCAATAACAGTTTTCCAGCATGAGCTTCACAAGTTTTGTAATTGGGCTAAGCTAGATTTTTAACTTTCTCATAGGCACACTGTCTCCAACATCCTAAAATATTTGTCAGGGCACCTGGTGGCTCAGTCGGTTAAGCGGCCAACTTTGGCTCAGTTCATGATCTCACAGTTCGTGTGTTCAAGCCCTGTGTCAGGCTTTGTGCTGACAGCTCAGAGCCTGGAGTCTACTGATTCTATGCCTTCCTCTCTCTCTGTCCCCTGCTCACACTCTGTGTGTCTCTCTCTGAAAAATAAATAAACGTTAAAAAAAAAAGTAAAATATTTGTGGTTCTCTGAATGACAGGTCCCCGTCTGCCAGGCTTACTGTCACTCATACTTTCATAGTCAGTTCTTGTACACCCTGAGAATTCTGTGAGTGGTGAGGTACTCTAGTGGTTTACACCAAAGAAACCAGTGTCTTCTTGAGGCAAGAATTGCACACTTATCTGTGACTTGGAGCGGATTCATTATCCTCTCTTGTTCTTTTTCTTTATTTATAATATTGGAATATCAATAGTGATTCCATTATGAAACAATGATATGGATTAATCACTAACTGTGAGTAATATGCCAAGGACAGTGTGGCATAAAGTCAACAGTGAATTTCACCTACCATTTATTTTTATCATTCTTGTCATCATTTTTTTATTATTTAGTCTCTTCTCATAGAGAGTTAACCATTCCTTACAATGATGTCATAGCCTTTAAAAAAACTTATTCACTTTTTAAAATTCAGCACATTTATTGAGGGTCTTCTATATGTCAGATGCCATTTGATACACAGGAGCTTCAGCAATGAAATAAAGTGGAAATAGTTCTAATTTTGTGAAGTTTACATTCTAACAGAGGATATATGTGACAAATAAATTAATGCACATTTCTTTCAATTTAACATTAATATCATTGCCAAATATATGGGTTTTACAAAGTAGGAGAAAGTTTATTCCTCTTTTTCCTCAGTGCTTTTCATAATACCTGGCCCATAGTAAACATTCAATAAGTAGCTGTTGCACAAACATTAGTGAATGAATTATAGAAAAAGAATTATAAATGTTTCCCTAATTTTTAACACATAATTTCTGTTATACCCAAGTATATATTAGGTAATCTCTCAACTGCAAACAAGACATATTTATTTTACAATAACTTTGCCTGTCCAGGATGATGGAAGGGTTACAAAAGCTAAACACTTCAATGTAAATTATCAAACAAAACATCAATTGTATTAAAATAGGTATTTCAAAATCTGTACATCTATTTATATTTCTATATTTGTGTGTGGGAACCTCTCATAACTCTAGCAAAATTTAAGCCTCTATGAAATAAAAATGAATATTTCCAACAGAGTTTATGCAGCTGAGAAAAGCTAAAGTTTGAAATATATGGAGTTAAATTAGTACGTGATCCCATTGATTCTCACAAGTATTATCTTTTATCCCATGTAAGTTTGATTTCCCCCTAACTTTATGGTTTTGAATAGTTCACCATTTAATTCTCTAATCCTACTTTGTTAAAGGGATCATAAAATAAATGCCTTTAGGGGTGCCTGGGTGGCTTAGTCAGCTGAACATCCAACTCTTGATTTTCAGCTCAGACCATGATCTCACAGTTCAGTTTGTGGGTTTGAGCCCCACATCAGGATCTGTTGTGACAGTGTGGAGCCTGCTTGGGATTCTCTCTTTATCCCCAACCCCTCTTTCTCTCTCTCAAAATAACTAAATAAACATTTGTTTAAATGTACTTATATTAAGGGATTTTTTTCATTGTCCTATGTCAGAAAAGGAGACAATAGGATTAGTGAATTTTCTCTTGTAAGCAAATGAGTGGTTGTACCACATGACTGTGATGTTGCCACCATATAATCAATTACAGCTTGTTTTTGGCAGGATGAGCATCTGTTTATTTACCTCTCATCAATGCTCAATTTACACTCACATCAGTTGTGTTTTTGTCTTCTATTTATTTTAAGCAGATCCATTGAAATCACTTCCTTACCACTTGCAATTGGGAGTGTGAATCTTGGTAAACTGGTGTTTGTTGAATGACTTTAGCTATTTGGGAAGTCTGGGTTTACTGGATATCCTTCTCCCTGTCTGAGTCTCACCAGGATGACCTGTTTACATGTGTAGGTTCCCTGACCTTATGGTTCTTCCTTTATTTCAGCAAGTGGGGAACAACAGAGTGTTCTAATGAAGGTGAAGAGTGATGCTTTGAGATTAATTTTTCTCCTGGTCAGTGCTGGTTTCAAGGGTATAAAACTTGTATAGTCGCCCAGGGCTCCACACTCAGAAGACCTGCACATTTGGTTTAATGCTCCACAGTCAATTTCATTAAATTCTTAATAATAATTTTTAACAAGAGGTCCCTCATTTTCATGCCTCACTGTGCCCAGCAAATTATGTGTCTTGCTCACAGTTCTCTCTCTGCAGGATTGTGTTAGGCTGACTGGGTCCTCTGCGGGAAACCTGCTCCTGTCTGTTTACCTTCTCTACTTCAGACCTTTCTGTCTATAGGTTGTAAAATGATTTACTTCTTTTTTCCTTTCTGGCTAAAGATAGTAGCAGAGCTCCATTGTTATCAGTCCTGGTGACTACACCCTTACTAATGCTTTTGTTCTTCCTACTCACATCTTTTAAAACTTTGCTTAACTTCTTTTGTTAACTCTTAACATCCTTTAATTTACTCTCATTTGAGCAAGCATCTCTTTAGAGCTAGGACCCTAAAGGCTGTTAATGGTAAGAACACTTTAGCTTTGGAGTACATAATGAAATATAATTCTGCAAAAGACAAATGTGGGGAAGAGTAAAGTGGTCAACAACCAACATTTTTCTTAGAAATTCTGGAGTATGTATGTTAAGGTAGAAATCTTCCTAAGTGTTGACAAACATTTTCTAGAATATAGAAACTCTTCTTTCCCCCATTTCCAATGATTTGAACATAGAAGGGGCTCTTAAAAGAACATAAAGAAAATTCTGTTTTTCCTTTACTCTGAAGTGCTAAATGGATAAATAAATATTCTTCTTCTAATAAAGAAAATCATCCAAGCAGAGATGATTAACATCACCCATTTAATCAAGGAACATCATCCATCCTTTGTGGACTCCAAACCCTCCTCAAATGTTGTATGATATAACCACTGGACATGTGTAAAAATCACCAAAGTCAAAATAAGACCCACAAAATAGAAAAAAAAAGTATGAAACTTTAATGTAGTTTGAAAGAACATAAAGTGAGTGACTTCCTAATGTCTCCACTACTCTGAAGAGTAACTTAGATTTTTGAGTACTATATGCATAAAGCTAATAAGAAGAAAGTTACAGACCTAGACATAGATAGTTATAGGGTGATAAATTTCAATTCTTGTGAATATACATCTCAAAAAAGAATAGTTCGTTAAACATGTGAAGGGAGCATTATTGTGGTAACATATCATATTTATATTAACTTACAAAAGTTCTAATATGTGAACTTTACCATCTCTTTTACATGTATTAAAATATTTTACATTAAATACTCTTAACATATTTTAAAAAACAGATTGTGAGGACACTGTATGCCAAGTGTTACTCTGAATGTTTTATGCTTTATACCCATTTACTTGCTTATCATCACAATAATCTTAAGGATAATTATTATATTACCCTTATTTAACATATAAAAAATTGAGGAATGAGATGTTTAGCTACATCTCAAGGTCAAATAGCACTACTGTAAGCTTTATTGTGCTTATAAAACATTAGAAGATTGTCTATAGGAATCTAAGTGTACATATTTTCAAGGATAAATTTTATTCCAGGCTTTTTTAATTCTTTCCTAACTTAGAATATGACCTCAAATAAAATAAACATATCTGAAAACACATTGGTAAAACAGTTGGTAAATCATTGGCTTCATCATTTAAAAAATTATAATCTTTGCTTAGAAATAATTTCAACACAGAATATCTTCAATAGAAAGTAGCCGAGCCAAGGACTGAGCTTTGAGGAAGTGCCTAAAGCTGATACAGAAGTATAATAAAAATGCTCAAAGCCACACAGATGGTGTTAGAACATGAAGATGAACAGTCAGAAAGGAGAAAGTAAGATCCAGAAGAGAACCTGTCAGTTGATAAACCCATGTATGTCATATTTTGTGGTCAAGTTGAGAAAGACAATCTGTAGAACATGTGCCATTCCCCAAAACTTCTATAAAATGCTAACATTCAGTAATGATGTCACAACAAATCTGTAGTGCTGCTTGGGAGGACAATCTGAGGGGGAAATGTATGATGTTTGGGAAGACAAATTTTGTTTATCTATCATCTATCTATCTAGGTTCTGAATCCTTAAGTGAAAACAGACAGCAGCAAGAAAATGTGATTCTGCAAGGGAGCAAGTTAAAATTAAGATGATTCTAAGTGTTCCCAATGGAATTCAGTTATTTCAGCCTTAGCAATGGAGAATTATTTTTCCTCTTTACTACTGGCTACTCCTCCTGAGCCTAGTGAAACTTAATTTCCCTTTCCACTACTCTATAAAAACTACTCTTTGGGCATGATTAATAATGTTTTTACTGAAAGAATTATAAGTATTTTCTAAGTCCTCACATTTTTCAACTTGGTAAAGCAATGATGTGATCAACCGATTTCTGCTTTAAATGAACTACTTCTTAGAATTTATAGCAATTTTTGACTCCTTTTCCTATCTTTCAGTGATTTCCTTTTTTTCTCTCCAACTATTCCAATAGGAATTCTACTCAAAACACTGTCATTATTCATTCATTCATTCATTTATTCAAACCACATATCTCTGTTGACTGGATGGGAGTATAAAAGATTGGACATTGATTCAAGAAATAACTTTGGGTAGAGAAAAGACACTATATTTTTCAGCAAATGTAAGCAGCTCTATTTTCAATTTTGTTTCTCTGAAGAATGGAATAAAGCTTACTGGAAATAATAGTTATGAATATGTGTGACATCAAGCATTTAAGCATATCCGACAAGGACAAATAGCTTCTAGAGAAGCTCATTGGGGCACCTTGTTGCTAAAAGGCAACAAAAAGTGGCTTATGTTGTAATAATGAAAGTTGTATAGAGTGTTTGAGATATTGTATTACCTTAGAGACTGAACTATAATTATTGCTGCTGTTTAAATGGTGTTTTGAATATGTACCACATATCCAAAGAAGTAACAAATTTCTGGTCTGGAGTATTTTTAACTCTAACTAAAAATGACTGGAATTTATTCCTCAATATTGGACCACAGTCAAGATCTAGAGTTTTTCTGACTATAGTAAGTAGTCTGGAATCTACCTTGTCAGCACAGAAAAGGCACAGACAATTTTTTTCCTTTTATAGTTTATTGTCAAGTTGGTTTCCATATAACACCCAGTGCCCATCCCAATTAGTAGCCTCCTCCATGCCTGTCACCCCCCTTTCCTCTCCCCCTCCCCCATGAGCCCTCAGTTTGTTCTCAGTATTCAAGAGTCTCTCGTGGTTTGCCTCCCTCCCTTTCCCCAACTAGTTTTCTCTTTTCTCTCCCCCATGGTCCTCTGTTAAGTTTCTCCTGTTCCACTCATGAGTGAAAACATATGGTATCTGTCCTTCTCTGCCTGACTTATTTCACTTAGCATAACACCCTCGAGTTCTATCCACATTGCTGCAAATGGCCAGATTTCATTCTTTCTCATTGCCATATAGTACTCCATTGTATAGATAAATCACATCTTCTTGATCCATTCATCAGTTAAGGGATATTTATGCTCTTTTCATGATTTGGCTTTTGTTGACAGTGCTGCTATGAATATTGGGGTACATGTGCCCCTATGCATCAGCACTCCTGTATCCCTTGGGTAGATTCCTAGCAGTGCTGTTGCTGGGTCATAGGGGAGTTCTATTGTTAATTTTTCGAGGAAACTCCACACTGTTTTCCAGAGCGGCTGCACCAGTTACACTCCCACCAACAGTGTAGGAGGGTGCCTGTTTCTCCATATCCTCGCCAGCATCTATAGTCTCCTGATTTGTTCATTTTAACCACTCTGACGGCACAATTTTTAGTCAAAGGAGAGAACTGAATCAATTTGTATCATGAAGAAAAAGAATTCTAATACATAAATGAAGAATAAAATACTAATTCTGGAGAGATGGAATTTCCATGACAAAAAGTAGTAAAACAGAGTCTGAACTTCTCATGTAGCTTGAGAAGTTTGTAAGTAGGTAAACAAACAAACAAACAAACAAATGATAAACAAATCATTATATACATGAATACAAATATTGGCTGGTATGAACACACTGTTTTACAATGACAAGTTTACTCCAAATTTATTCTCTATTTGGAGAAATGTGTATATGCAGTATTTGAAATTTCTCCTTTTCATTCACAGTATAATATAATCTCCTCCCTCTGTCCATATGTGCATATATATAACATTTGTATGAATAGATGAGTATTTTATATATTTTAAATATTTATAGTATATTTTATATACTCATATATTCTATATTTATACTATACATTTATAAATATAAATCATTTGTAATTTCAAAGTTAGCTTGGAAACTGTTTCCAAATGAATATTATGAGGAATAGATTCTCAAATCGATAATGTTCTTCATGTCTAATTAGTCTTCAATTTTTACTTGAATGTATACTTTTTACTTCATGTTGGAAGCACTTTTCTTCAATGCACATGTCTCAAGAGTGGCAGCTTTTTTTTTCAAGTAGTTCAATTTCAACCTCGATGTTATATCATTGACAAACTACCTCACAAACTACTGTTGTTCCTTTGATTCCTGGTGGACAAAGTTGCTGTCTTTCTATCCGTGTCCCGTGAATGGTTTCTTATCATAACTGTCATAGATGGTTGACCCAACATTAACTAGAAAAGAGTAGAGCAGTTTTCACTTTAGTTCCTACACTTGAGATTTGTTTTTGAAAGTACATTTTTGTATAGCATCTGTAAATTTCAGAACACAGCAATGTGTTTTTATTTTCTCGTCGATGAAATCATTCACATTGCTATAGTTTCCTAGCTTCCACTACACTTCCACGAGGTACTTACTTTGCACAAAAATAATAATAAACCAACAGATATCCCCCTTCTTAAATACTATCTAATTATAAGCAGGTTATGTCTAAGTCTTATAGGAATATTTATGTAAATAATGTGAAAAAATTCTGAAAGTACAATGCAGTACCCTTTACCTCAAAGAATTAAATATTTAAAATTTGATAATAGAGAAAAAGATCTTTGCAGGGAAAAAAATATCAGCCAAAATGCTTAATTTATTTAGGCAAGCATTGTTTTCCTCTACTGGTATTACCATGATTCAGATAGTCTAGAGACTTTGTTCATTATACCAATGATTATATGTATTTTGTCTTTCTTAAAAGCTACCAGCCTAAAACATAATAACAAGGAAAGAGAAGACTCTAATAAGGACTTTTTTGTGATGTACACTTTTTAGAGTTGATATTTATTTGTGTTTCAGCAGAGAACAGAAGAGCATTAAAAGGAATAAATTATGTTTCTTTTCAGAAGCAATTGCTTAAATTAATAATTACATCTTTTAAAAATAGACTTTAGATCTATAATAATGACAGTATGACCTTTCTTTTTCAATGTGTGATCAACTTTGAGTACCTAATTTTGTAAAGTAGAAAGAGGAAAAAATATCTATTTGTAAGGAAGGACAGGTTTTCCTAGGTAGCAGTGAAATTTTTCTCAGCTGTGTTCTCCTTTAAAAAACTTTATTGAAGTAAACAATTTCCCAAAAAGCAAATAATTAAGACTATTTTGCCTTAATTTTTGAAAGACATTTTCTAAACAATATAATTATAAGTCGATGGGTTTTTCCCCCCACTGCTTGGAGGATGTTTCTTGTCTGCCTTCTGGCTTCTGCTTTTGTTGTTTCAAACAAGAAGTCACCTATCATTTTTATCTCTGTTCTTCCAAGTAAAATGTTTCTTTTACTCTCAATTCCTTTAAGATTTATCTGTTTTTAAGCAACTTGATTATGATGTTTCTTGTTATAATTTTTATCATGTTTTTTCTAGTTGGGGTTGGTTGAGCTTCTATCTATAAATTTATCATTTCCAACACATTTGGAAAATTTATTCTTTCGTTAATGTTTTGTTTGGTTTTTGTTTTCTGTTTCTGTCCTTCTCTGGGAACTACAATTGCAGGTATATTAGGGACCATCAGGACCTAGTCGTATTCTGTTGCTCGATGATTATTTTTCAGTTTTTTTCTCCTCTCTTTGTATTTACTGTATTTTATTGTATCTATTCATTGTATCTATTGTTGTGTCCTCAATTTCACTAATATATTTTCTCTTGATGTTTATCTTACCATTTTATTTTTTATCTCTGACCTTATAATCTACATCACTAAAATTTTCACTAATTCTTATTAATGTCTCTCATGTCTCTCCTTAAAAGACTTATGCTTTTCTCTAACTTAAAATATGGAATGCAAGTACTATAACTATTTTAATATCCGTATCTACTAATTTTGTCATCTGTGTCAGTTCTTCATTGGTTTAGATTGATTGATTTCTCTCATTTTCATCAGTTGTATTTTTCTGCTTCTTTGATTGGATGCTAGATATGATAAACCTACTTTGTTGATCTCTGTATATCTTGTTATTACTATAAATGTTATTGAGCTTTGCCTTTTGACTGATTTTAATTAATTCTAAACAGCTGCTTAAAGCTTTGTTTTTGAGGTGCCTGATTAAGCATCCGACTCTGTTTTTCAGCTGAAGTCATCATCTAGCAGTTTGTGAGATCAAGTCCTGTGTCAGGCTCTACTCTAACAATACAAAGCCTGCTTTGGATTCTCTCTCTCTCTCTCTCTCTCTCTCTCTCTGTCTCTCTCTTTCTCCACCTCCCACAGCTCACTCACTCTCCCTCAATAAATAAACATTCTAAATAAGTAAGTATAAAAAGTACATAAATAAATAAATTACTGTTAGGTGGTATTAAAGCAACCGCTAGTCAAGGGCTACTTTGCCTCCTGTCCCACAACTGAGGCAGTATACTTCCAGGTAGTCTCCCAGATAACTTCTGTATTCTGAGCGTTCTTTTACTCCAGCAATTACAAAAGGGTACTGTATCCAGCCTTGTGTAGGCCATATCTACTGTTTGCTTTGTTCCATTTCTGCCATTCCTTTCCTAACTTCAAATAGTTGTCTCACATACATGCACTTAACTATTTAGCTGATTACTTAGGAGGAATGTCCTAAAGATTTCCGGGTCTGTCACTCTAAGCTGCATGCTCTTCTCAATTAGCTGCCCTGTGAATTCCAGCTACTTTGGTCTTCCCAAATCCCCAGCTCAGTCTTTTTAACATAGAAAGCCCAATAAGCTCTGGGCTGTCTCTCACTTCACTGTTACCTAGAAACTCTGTCCAGACTACAAGCTGAGGCAAACATCATGATCATTAGGTTGTTTCCCTTGTCTTGGAGGTCAGTGCACTGGATGGCTTGAAATTCAATGTCTGAGCAACTATTGTTTCATAGATTTTCTGATTTTTATTTATGTAAGATAGTACTATAAATCTGATCTTTTTATCCCAACTTATTTAAATGCAGAGTCTACATTCTTTTACTGTTCTCTTTTTGATATGAGAAATTAACCTCTTGGGTCAAGCTAGTAGAAGTTTGAAATATCTTTATTGTATCAGCTGAGGTTTACTGAACTTACATATAATGCTTAATCTATATTTCAGGAAATTCTTAGTGTACATAAGCTATGATTAGGTCTAAATAAAATTGATTTCAGCAGCTAGGCCTTAAAATATGTGTAACATTTTTCAATATTCAGAATATTTTCTTACATATTTGTTTTTTGTTTTCCTCTCTTGAATGAAAGTGAACTCAGCTATGTTTAAGGAAAAACTTGGATGTTCAGTGATTTCCCATCTCCAAATAGGCTTAATTTTCATTACCAAATGTCTGCAGTCCTGATTATAAATATAATTTACAATTGGATAGATTATAATATAATACATTAGGATCATGATAATTCCATAATATTACAAAGCAAAATTGCAATTAAGAGTCCAAATTAACTGTTTGGTCGTCAGAACAAGAATAAAGCCAATTTTTAAAGGGACAAGGATTATGCAATAATATATATTATAATAATGTATATAATATGCAAAATAATATATTAATAATATGGGGGAAAGTCAAGAAGAAACCATATCTAAATAATGTTATCATTCCTGGATGGCAGGATTTGAGGAAAATTGCATATGTTTTGTTTTATGCCAGAGTATACTGCTAAATTTTGAATACTGACTTTTTTATTATAAAATATGTTATTTTTTAAAGCAATTATATAGACAAGCATATGGACTGGGTTTCTACTGAGACCATGTGTTCATTGGGATTTGTGGGGAAAGTGGGGAAACGGAGTTAGTACACCTACTGCATATATATTTCCCCCAAACCCACTTTTGAAAACCTAGGCCATTGGTCATGTAACAGTTCAAGGGACATCAGAAGCAGTTTCAAGTCCAGGACTGTTGATTTTGAAATGCAAAGAGGAACAAAAAGAAGAGGATCAGAGGTATCTAGCCAGCCAGAACAACAGATGGTTATAAGGAAAAAGACACAAAGGATTTACTTCCTCATCAGATTCCCACCCAGGATTTTAGTACAAGATAACTGGGTAATATTCCAAGATTCATGCTAAAAATAGGGCCTCCGTGAGAATTTCTGTGGCTGGGATATTACGAGAGAAGCTAGCTTTGGCAGCACTAGGGCAAGAAGGGACTCCAGCTTTCCTCAGGGCCTACATAGCAGAATTGCTTTTCTCCATAGTCTGTTGAGCAGCGGACATGGCTCCAATGCATTCTGGACTTAGTCCCTGAAAGAATGCCAAGTATGTTAACTAAGCTTCATGTGGGAAGCATCTAAGATCCAGTGATCATAACATCATTAGATTTAAAATGCTCATGAGACTAACTTCTAAAGCAAGCAACAAAAAGATAATCAGACTTTTAGAAATGCCAACTGTGAGAGAAGACAAAGTATTTTAAGGAACACTTATCAGAAGAATGCTTCATGCAGGGTCCATCACAAGAGAAAACAAAATCGGAGAAACTTATCATAAAACTAACAAGAAAAAAAGAATATGAGTTAATGTATTTTATTACAGGCTATCTGTACTTAAAAAAAATAGTCTGTTGAGGTTTTAGGGACCAAATTAAAAACAAAGCAGAATTGTTGAAATCTGCAGAGAATAACAAGGAATTCAGGTAAGCAGCTGTCTCATTGAAGTTGAAAAGATTAGCTCATATCCACCAGTTAAGAATTTAAAAGTGTGGCTTAAACTCTCCCTCTATTACTTCTTTTCTGATTGAGTTATAAGGAAATCTGTTTTCATGGATAAAGTCTGATCAGGGTCAGCCCAGGTGGTAGCCCACATGCTGTAACTTAAGAATGATTGGATTAACCTCATTTCCTACAATGCCAACAAGGACAAATCCCATGAGACTCTGTTGTAATCCCCCTTTTAAAAATGCTAACGTAACTTGGAGAGTTAACCTCTTAATTCCACCTCTGTTCATGGGTAATTAAGATGAATAGATTTATATATAGATAGTTTTTCCTTGTTGCTAAAGGAAATTAGCTTTTGAAAGGTAAAGCAAGAGGTGTTTTGATGATGTTGAGGTACAAACCAGTCAATTGTTTTTCAGCATACAAAAATGACCAGAGAGAATAAGTTTTTATAGGAGAGGAGATCAGCAAAACAAAGAACAAACAGACAAATCACAAAAATTGAAGAACAAAAACATGCAACCTAGGGCTCTTAGGTTCCTGAGTGACTGAAGGAAGACACATGACTGAGAGGTTGTGGCACAGGAGGGGCTTTATGGAAGAACAGAGCACAGGACAGACCATAGGTAGGATAATTCTTATTTACCTCACTTTTTCCTAGTAAAATCAATTTCTGTTTCCCTATGAAGAGATGCAAGGCAGTATGGAGATTTAGAATTTTGCTACTTAAAACATAGTCTACCACCTAGCAGCATGGACATCATTTGTGAGTTTGACAGAAATGGAAAATTCTATGTCATATTCTAGACCTACCAAATAAAATCAGTAAGATCCCATATGATTTGTGGGCATATTTACATTAGAGGAATGCCAATTTTAAGCATCGAGTGAAAAACAAAAACCAAAATAAAAAGTTTTGGTTTGATTTCCTGTTCTGCCACCCAAATATTGTGTGACCTTGGACAGGTCTATAAACTCTCTATTTTTTTGTGTGAAAAATGGGGAGAATGCTAGTACTTAATCATGAGTTTATTAGTTAAATGAAAAACCACATGAAAATCACTTCCACAATGCCTGGCACATCGAACAAACTCAGTACAAGTTGAAAAGCATTACAACTGACTTAGATGAAATGACCAGAACAAAGTTATAAAATAGGTAAGGGATAAAATTAACTCTCTTCATCTCTGTGTTCACTGTACTGATCCTATATCTGGTGTTGATAGGAAGTTTTGAAGTGAACCCTTTAATGGTAACTAGTTCACGCTGTCTTCACTCCAGGGCTATAGAGTCATTTATTTGACCATTTTATCATCCAAGTCAGATCAGCTGCACAACATAACCAAATAATTGGGCAAATATTGATCATTAAAATAACTGAAACAGTAACAATAAAGAGAGTTTATGATGTCAACAGCTCTCTTTATTGTTTGGAAAGCAGTAAAAAGTGGGAAAAAATCAACTGTTTTTTAAAAACATTTTTAGAAGCACCTAGCTAGCTTAGTTGAGTGTCTGACTTCAGCTCAGATTATGATATCATGGTTCATGGGTTTGAGCCCCACATTGGGTGCTGCGCTGATAGCTCGGAGCATGGAGCCTGCTTTGGATTCTGTGTCTTCCTCTCTCTCTGCCCTTCCTGTGCTCATGTTCTATCTCTCAAAAATAAATAAACATTTAGTAAAAATATATACATATATACATTTTAAAATTTAAAAAGCATATATTTGAATAATTGCTAGGTAAAAAAAAAATCAACTTATTTGAAAAGACTATTAAACCAAAAATCACTGTGATTACTTAGGATTTTTACCTAACAATAAATATATTTCAGACTAATATTGCACATGATTATTTGATATCAGAATTCTAAGGATGTAAGAAATGGAAGTCACAACTGAGACACAGACACCAACCAGGCACTGGTTGTGTTTCTCCTCTTTTTCAGTACAGTAAAGGAGTGGTGAGAGATATCATTTCCAAGTCAACTTACCTAAATCCATATACATACAAATAAATCTGAGGCTCACTCAAGTCTAATAACCCAAATTTCAAAAATCATTGGTCAGAGCAAGTTAGATTTTCAAATCTGAGTCCATGGGGCAGAGAACTATGATGTTTCCTTAAGATAGGCACTAAATATCTTGAGATCTATCACTAAGTAGCTTGCAGTAGTTCAATCTTATAATTATAATATGTTGCAGAGCACTGTAGATGGGGATCTCTGGGTTGTTGTATATTAAATTGAGTACAGCAAACTAAGTTGAAGTCGCTCTTCTGCCAGATTTCTGCAGTATGATTTTAATCCTATGATGACCCTCTTAAGGATTCCAGTCACTTGTTTTAGTCAGAAAACACTAAGTGTGCTTAAGTGATAGCCCATAACACTAAATGCTGAGTGTACCCCCATTTAAAAATTTTAAATTTGCCCAGGAATGCCATTGAGTCGTGTGAAGGCACATGGAACAGAGTAGCAATAGACCAGCAATGGACATTTAGCAAAAACAAGAATAAACATTTGTTTTCTTAAACCTTTAAGATGTCGGAATTTTGTTTCGGTCATAGCAAAAACTAGTCTTTTCTGACTAAAACACTGTGTTTTTCAAAATGAATACATCCAGGAGAGTGAATTTATAAAATTTTTAAAAGTAAAAAGGACTTCCAAAGGCATATGTGTATTTTTTTGGTTCATTTGAAGCCAAGCAGGAAACACAAAATATTAATCAATAGACACTTAACAAGTACCTATTTAGTTATAAGTGTTAACAACATTACAAATGTAACACATGTTAGAGTGGTTAACCTTGGATTTGAAAAGTTAAGGTAAAAAGTAATAACTTGGTTATTGAAGATCCCTTTCGAAAGCAAAAGAGGCTTTGATTTGTCAGGTCTCTGATTTTCTGGTAAATTTTATGTCCAGCTACTTTATTCTTTGGTTTTGTAAAATCATTAGCATAATTTTGGTATTTCTTTTGAAAATATCAAGGAAAACTGTTTCATTAGTCCATAGCTTGAAGATCATTCTGATCATGGTAGGTCTCACCCACGTTGGCAACTGCTACTGCACCTTGGCCCGTCCTTCCTAGCTATGGAAAGCTTTAGAGGGTAGCATATCCTTGCATTTATAAATTTTTGTCTATAGAATGAACTTCATCAAAAAAAGATAATCCCCTTTAACTAAATTTCAAGCTTGGCAAGAGTTGCAATACAGAGAGGCAAGTGTGATACTTCTCTTAAAGGAATTGAAACACATTAGTGATCATCTTGGCAATAGATCTTATAGCAAAATATCACTAAGTCTCTCAAGGCTCCACCTATCTGGAAAATAAAGATTGATCATTTTATGTGAGAGAATTGTTTTGAGTCTTAAATAAACTAAATGTGAAGTATCTGTCAAGCACTTATTAAACTGAGAGTTCAGTGAGTGTTAGTTTTCTTCCATCTTTAGTAAAACAGACTGTTTCATATAGGCAGGCAGTATAATTTGCATTGTATTTTGCCCTTTGACCTGAAATTATTAAGTAAGGTATACTTTACAGTGCAAGTCTTATGACATGCCCAAATAAGACAGGTAGCACTTTCCTCTGTCATGTCTGTTTCTGCTTTAATTCCTTAAATACCTATTTTAGTCTGTCTCATATGTTGACATTCATGACCAGAAACCTTCTTGCACAGTTTTTATTTTTATTTTTTTATTTAAATCCATGTTATTTAACATACAGAGTAATGATGATTTCAGGAGTAGAATTTAGTGATCCATCACCTACATACGGCACCCAGTGCTCCTTCTGGTGCCCTCCCTAATGCCCATCACCCATCTAACCCATCCTCCCACTTAACTTTCCTCCATCAGTCTTCAGTTTGTTCTCTATATTTAAGAGTCTCTCATTTTTAAACTAAATCAAGTTATTAATTTTCTAATTTTAAACCAAATTTCAAAGGAAATCCCTTAAGATTCTCCTACCCATGGATCATAATGAGACTCACTGATGGAAACTACCAACTTCTTATTGTCTGTGCCAGCTATGCAGAGTTTTTGGCCACCTTCAAAAATTGGAGTGCTTAAGCGCAAACAGAAAATTCAGGGCAACTTATTTCACAAAAAGATGGTGAACATATGGAATAAATTGCTAACTTAGACCATTGGAGCAGATAATATAATTTAGTTTAGCAGCAGAAAATTTATTTCTAAAGGAGGGTAAAGATGGCAGTAAGGAACTGGAGAGAATTGATGCCAGTAGCTTGGAGAATGTCAGATAAACCCAGATGAAGAAGGTTTTAAATGCTCACATGACCTCTCCCCCAACTCTGTCTTGGTATTCTTTATGTCCTTAGGATCTTTTAATTTTGTGAAAATGAATATAACTGTGACTAGCTTAGCAAAAATTGCTGCTGTATACCATAACGTATGATATAAACCATGCGGGGATCTTAAAGTACATAGCCGGGCTGCAGATGGCACTGTTAATTTCTATTACAGACTCTAAAACCACATGGGAGATAGTGTGTGCCTCACTGCCTCACTGTTCTACAAGAATGATTTTTGATAGTTTCCCTTACTGCACAGCTTTTCTGCAAAGTGTTTGTCTTTTAGAAGGGCCAAAAGGAACTTACTGGCTTTTTAAAAATGTGCAAAATTGCCAAGCTGCTCTGGGCCCTGTCCCCTGTAGTCCCCAGTTTGTCAGCCTTATTTAAGAAGGTACAGGTACCTGTTCACTCGGAATGAAATGAGCCTTCTTTTGGGTTTTGGGAATTTATGAAAACACCAACTATCTGCTTTATAGCAAATGCAGTGCATAGTATGAAATTCTACCCATGAAGATTCTTTTGAGGACGGTAAAGTTAAAAGAGAAAGTAAATATTAGAAATATATATATGTGTGTGTTGTATATATATATATATATATATATATACAACACACACATAAAACAAATTTTGCTGTGTTCTGCCACACATTCTGAATTCTTTAATGGAATTTTGACTGAAATGATGTCCATCATCTGATTTCACCCAATGGACTATACATTATTTAATTCTGTTTTTATTTTTGGATTTCTGGGAGTGTGAAACCTCCAGAGGACTGTCAAATTCAAGAAATTCTTCTAGCCACCTTCTCAAATGAATCATTGGTAGGACATGGGCTTTGGAATCAGAAAACCTGCCTTTGCTTCTTAGAGGTATTAGTTAGCAAGTATAGGATATAGAGTCCCCCTAACCTTTCTGTCTTTGTTCTCTTATCTAAAATATCTGAATATAGTACTGGGGATTAAACAAAAGAATGAATGTAAAGTGCTAACCATAATGCATACAATGACTTTGACTAAAAGTCTGCTTTTGTAAGTTTCTTTCACAAGAACATGGCCATTGACTTCCAAAGAGATGTAGGCAACCCACAAAAGTTGGCTTGCTAAAATCAATGTTCTAAGATCGAATCTCCTAATATCATAAGCTCAATACAGCTAAAATATTTTAAATAGGGCTTCATTAATTGCCAATAAAATATCAGTACTTTCGTACCTCAATCTTGGTTTTACCTTTTATGATATATATACCTTTTATTGATATATCATTAGATGATACTAGGTAAGGTTACAAGTACGACTTTTTAAATTGTTCTGTTTTCCCATAAAGTAATATTGTGTAGATTTATAAAATGCCTCTTTTCTCTCAATTTTCCATGCTTAAGTTCAAACAGTTATTATATTAAAAAGCCACTGCTCCTTCTGCTTTCATGATAACCAAATTCATAATTACAACGTTCAATCAACAAGTCACCTTGCTGTACAATAGAGAGTGTGAACTCAATATATTTCACATTTAACCTAATAATAACTCTCCACCTGGACCTAGTCTACCCCTTATTTATCTATGGGCTAATTATATATATATTTAGTGTAGAACCAAGAATTCAAGTGTCACTTCTGAATATGTGCCTTTAAGCTGTTACAGTCCACTCAACAGTCCAAAGTTCTACAACTTTCCCTTCTAATTTATGACTCCACTCGCAAGCATTCTGTGATTTGAGGCACATGGCTTTGCATCTTGACTTATCCTTTTACAAGGACTTGGTCAAGTAGTGACATTCTTCCTAGCCCCTGTCTATAATGCCCACAGCTTCTTTTACTTGCAGATCAATCTTTCTATCATAACATCTGCATTGTAATGTCTGCATACAAACCTTCCCAATGTTTCCAAATATTCCATTTTCTCCTTCCCTCTCTTCTTCCTTCCTTCGTTCCTCCCTGCCTTCCTTCTTTCCTTCCTTCTTATCTTTCTTCCTCCCTTGCTCTCTTCCTTTCTTCCTTTTTTCTTTCCTTCTTTCCAAACATGATATCTTGTTTTAAATCTATATAACATGAATCTGTATTCTCAGTAATATTGGCTTAAATAGTCACATCACATAACTCTAGGGAAGGACTTAGATTTGCAATCCAGAGAACATAGTCTTGCCGCCGTCCTCGTTAGTATAGTGGTGAGTATCCCTGCCTGTCAGAGAACATAGTCTAAGAGTGCACTGTTGTGTGCTTAAGGAAATACAAAAGGAGAATGTGACCAAAAAAAAAAAAAAAAAAAAAAAAGATTACTCCTTACCAAATTGCCATTGTGCAAGACATTATGAATTAGAACTCTAGAGGAGTAACATATTTCCTACATAAATGACAAAATATTATGGTTGACTTCAATCCCCAAATGAGATATATAGAGTATAGTATTAAAAATCATAACTTTTAATTTTACAATTATATGTTTAGCAATTATGCTTTGTACACATAATACTTGATGAGCGATTTCTATTTCTCTGAGTGTTTTTCATAGATGGTCTTAAATAAGATGGTCTTTCTGAGGAAGATAAACAGTAACCAGCAACTGTCCTAATCAGGATCATAACAAGAACAAGTACAAAAAGCATGCTGGCCAGGGCTTTTAACAACACCCTGAAGTCCATGGGTTGCTGAAATGTTTGCTTCTGATAGAAACGGAAGCATATTTAATCACTGCACTCAATAATTTATTAGGGCCATATGATCTTCACCATAATGCGTGTGGAAAAAGCAAAGGGCACTGGCAGGATGGAGAACTAGCCTCGCTGGCTCCCTTCCTGCAAAGAGAAACTAGAGAAGCTATAAATGCAAGCATGAGCCTGAATTTGAGAAAAGAACATAAAATATAAAAAGCCGCTGGGAAGAACAAAGGCTGTTAGGAGCTGATGTTGGTGGCACTGATTGTGTGGGAGGTAGGGAATGTATAAGTTATGTCTCATATTGTGGTTCATGCCACAATAACAAAAGAGCAAAGACTAAGTGGCTTAAGCAACAGAAAAACGTGTCTCACAGATCCAGATGCTGAGAAGTCCCAAATCACGGTTCCAGTCAAGGTGCCAAGAGTCTAAAGATCCCAGTGAGAGCTCTCTTCCTGGCTTGCAGACAGCTATCTTCTGGCTGTGTGCTCACATGAACTCCTCTTTGTGCATGTGCAAAGAGAGAGAGACAGAGAGAGAGAGAGAGAGAGGTGAAGCTTTCTGGAGTCTGTCTAGGACCCTAATCAATTGGATAGGACCCTTATGACCATTTTAACATGAATTAGTTCCATAAAGTCCCTGTCTCCAAATATGGTCACATAAGGGTTAGGGTTTCAACATATGAATCTTATTTATTGAGAGGCACAAACATTCAGTCCATAACAGGAAAGAATTTCTAAGTTCTGTTCTTACCTCTCTCCATATTGTTGGAAAAGTTGAACCCTGCCCCCTTGCAGCAGAAACAGGCAGAAGTTCAAGTAGGATTAAGTTTAAGTTCAGTTTTTTAAGGCTATGTGTACAGTGTCAGTATAGGTGATATAGTGATATGTATAGTACTTTCTATTCTGATATATTGGGAGGCATAAAAGAACTTGGTTTTCTTAATTTTAGTGATATTAAGATTGATTCGTGCTTTGGATATTGTCAGACTGATCAATTCATTATTAATTTTCTCCATCAACTCAATCATTAGGTAGTGGCTTTAGCAGCTATTGATTGTTTCCTAGATGCATTATTTAAACAGGAAACCCATACGAATCTTATTAAAATAAAGAGAGACAGAAAGAAAGAGAGTGAGAAGATCAGTCTTTAATTCACACTTAAAGTATGCCCTTGCCACATTAGAGCTGCAACAGTAGGGTCTTTGTGCCTCTACCTTACCTCTTTCTTCAAGATCACTCCTTTCCAATTACAAACAACTCATGGATAGCATCCCAAATATGGAAGGAAGATTGGAACAATAAAGTGGTAAAATAATTAAAAAGAAGAAGATGGTCATAGATTTCTTCTCTTCAAATATCGAGTCATGTTCTGATTGGGGAAAAGTTTTAAACTGAATGAGAGACTGAAGCTTTGCTATAAATGGGTTGATGTTTGAAAATATAAAAAAAATGGAAATTATTCTTAATAACTTAAAATGATTAGAAAGCTATGGACTGTGTCAGGGTGCAAGGAGGGAAAAACAGAGATTAAGTGAATGATTCTTTTGTTTTTCTCACACCTCAGAGTTCAGTTTCTTGAATAAAATCATATATGAATATATGCAAAGATCTCCAGTATAACTGAATGGCCTTCATGATTTAAGGTAACAATGAGGAATCCTTAAAACAAGATGCCATCCTTAGTGAATTGTATCAACTGTCTTATAAGCCAGGAATTCCCTAATGTCAGAAAGGAAAAGTTTCCAAAACAGTGTGGATGTCCAAACTATTGAGTTACAACACGTGTCTTGTTTGGGTACTCGTGTAGAATTTTAGATGATTGCCATAATGCTGTTCTTAATTAAAATATACTCCAGGGGCTCCTGGGTGGCTCAGTGAGTTAATCGCCTAACTCTTGATTTTGGCTCAAATTAATAGTTTAGAAAGATAATCTTAGTGATACAAGAATTTTAAGGGCAATAGATGAAAAAGATATGTAAAAATACATCATTCCTTTTCTCTAAATTGTGAGGTTTAAGTCTTTCCCCAGCTTTTTTTCATGATTTCCTGGTTCGTTGGGTTGAGCCCCACATCAGGCTTCACACTACACAAAGCCCACTTGGGGTTTTCTCTCTCTCCCTCCCTCTCTCTGCCCATCCTCCATGTGTGCCTGCTCTTTCTTGCTCTCTCTCTCTCTCTCTGTCTCTCTCTCTCTATCTGTCTCTCTATATTTCTCTCTCACACACACACACACAATAAATAAATAAAAATTTAAAAAACTATATATATACACACACACATACACTCTGAATAACTATGTTACAAGTTATTGTTGTTAGAGCTTATTAAGCATCAGTTTACCTCTTTTATTAAATTTTTCTTTAAACAAATGAAATTCCTTCAATGATTTTCTCCATCAATTGAAGCAAAGGAGTGATGGGAGTGCCAAGCAGGTAAGCCAGTGGCCTTGTGGGACTCATTAGCAGGACCATGGGTAGTGTGAATAGCAGAACCCTTTAGAACAGGCAGAGCTGGAGGTAGGAGAAAGGACAATACTAGTAGGCATATTTGGCAATTTAATGTAAGAGGATCCAAACTGTGAAGCCATGCTAAACAAGGTCATAATCATGTAAAGCTGGAAGAGAGTAGTAACTGAAGCTGGAAGAGAATAGTGACTGAAGAGTACACTGTACATTGTAAACCCATATTTTAGAGCAGGACCAAACTGTGTGTGCAGCATTTTCATCTAAAATTTTCAGCTAGCTATATATATTTTGAAGATTGCTGTTGCTGATATAAAATTATTGGCAATATTTTTTATTGGAATAGATATAGAATGTGGTGGTTGATCAAGCAGTTTCCCTTTATGGACATTTATTCAGTGTTTTAAAATTTTTCTCTAATTATAAATAACACAAAAATAAATATCCTTACATATAAACTTTTTAACTGTTGATTTTATTTGTTATACATAGTTAAGCATGTTTATTAAATATGCATATTAAAGTGTATATGGCCACATTTATTCTAGCTTTTGAAATTTAAAATTTTAATCTATTTAGAAATTATTTTACATCATGGTGTGGCATAATTGTTAAAAGTCAGGAAAATTCCTGGTCCATACAGTAAGTAAAATCATTAGGACATTAATAATTTAGAAAGGTCGTCTTAATGATAGAAGAATTTTAAAGAGAATAAATTTATGTGCATTACAAATTTTCTAACATGAACTTATTCAACACTTACGTTCAAAGCAAAGTCAATGACCATATGAACAAAAACTGCCTTGATGGCCCTGTTCCGAGTTGACAGAAGTTCAGATTACTCTAAAAGAAATAGCTGTGAAGCCAAAACAACATAGGTCAAATTAAAAAGACCCTAAGAAATCCAGAAGAAAACACTGAGGCACTAGTGAATTGGCATCCACTCTTCAGATGTGCTTTTTTAAAAAAATGGTTATTTATTTATTTAATTTGAAAGAGACAAAGAGAGAAAGAGAGAGAGAGGGAGAGAGCAGGTGGGGAGGGGCATAGAGAGAGGAGAGGGAATCCCAAGTAGGCTCTGTACTATAGAGCTTGACACGGGGCTCAATCTTACAAACCAGGAGATCATGACCCGAGCTGAAATCGAGAGTCAGATGCTTAACCCACTGAGCCACCCAAGTGGCTCATCATTAAGCAAAATGATCCACCTGTATGTCAAAACAAGGGTCACTATTGTCATTAAACATTTCAATTATTTCCTATGTTAACTAATCGATGTGTGATTTTGAATATTTTTCTATTAGATTATGCTTAAATTTTTATAAGGATATACTTATAACTGTAAGATTAGAAAGCGGTTTCCATTTTGAGATAAGGCATCCACAAACACAATTTCTACCTACATAAAAGAATGTATAGGATCCTAACTTAGGTTACAGAACAAGTGCCTTATTTTTTAGTACTCAGGTTGCTTTTGCATCTTCACTACTAGAATCACAACTGTAATATCCCTGTGCATTTGTGTGAATTAGGGGTCATATTGTTATGATAGATTCCCATTTTAAAACTCAATATGTATTGTCAAATTGCTTTTCAGAAAGTTCTAATTTAAACACCAACTCAAAAAAAAAATAAAATACCAACACTAATGTATAAGAGAGCAAGATTATATAATTTACCAAATTATATTTCTTCTCTTTGGTCTTTGGTTATTTTGTTGGTGTTAAAAAAGAGACATATCAAAATGTTATCCTTTTTAAATTTCAATATAGTTGACATGCTGTTATATTAGCTTCAATTGCACAATTCAGTACTTTGTTAAATTTGTACATCCTGTGCTATGCTCACAAGTGTAGCTACCAATTGCCCTGTTACATTGCTTTTGCAATATCATTGATTATTCCTTATGCTGTGAATTTTATTCCCCTGACATAACATTCCATAACTAGAATCATATACCTCCCTCTTCCCTTTTGCCCCAACCACCTCCCCTCTGGCAACTATGACTTTATTCTCTGTATTTACAGGTTGGATTCTGCTTTTTGTTTGTTTATTTGTTTTTGTTTTGTTTGTTCATTTGTCTTTTTTAGATTCCACTTATGAGTGGAACCATATGGTATTTGTCTTTCTCAGTCTGAATTGTTTCACTTGTCACAATAGCCTCTAGGTTACCCATGTTGTTGCAAAGGACACAACCTCATCCCTTTTTATCAGTGTATAATATTCCATATGTCTAAAATAGATTCTATATCTATGTATCTATCTATATAGATATGTATCTATCTACAGATAGATTCCAATATCTATATCTATATTTCACATTTTCTTTATTTATTTTTCTATTGATTGAAACTTAGGCTTCTGCCATCTCTTGGCTATTATAAATAATGCTATATTATTTTTCTTTACTCTTTTTTTTCTCTTCTTTTTTTGGTGGTGGTGGTGGTTATGTTTAAATGAAGTTGCTTTTACAACACCAAAGACTTAATCATCCATTTCCTATATAAAAGGTAGCTACTTTTTTGCATAGACCTCTAGCATATTGTAGTATAGAGGTGGAATTTAAGGAAAGGTATTAAGCAGGCTGTGTTTTAGCTTATGGGCAAGTAATAAATTGTATCATTTATCTTGAATGTATCTAGATAAGCTGCTATATAATTATTGCCACTTCAGATAGCTGTGAAATTAGGTGATTAACTAGTTGTTACTTAACCTTCTAATTTCTGTATAAGTCTAATTACATGAAATAGAAGTTGGGGTTTTGATTTTTTACTTTGCTTTTCTGTTTGGAGTGTCATTGTAACTACTGTATTGTAAATGATGGAAAATAATTCCATATGCTAAAAAAATAAATTGTGTTATATTAAAAAAATAAATATATTTGCAAAAAATAAATAATGCTATAATAATACAGGGGTATTTTTGAATTAGTGCTTTTGTTTGCCTTGGGTAAATACCCTATAGTAGAATTATTGAATCATATAGTATTTCTATTACTAATATTTTAAGGAATCTCCATATTGTTTTCCAGAGTGGCTGCACCTATTTCCATTCCAGTAACAGTGTACAAGGGTTCCTTTTATTCCACATTCTCTCCGAAACTTGTTGTTTCTTGTCTTTTTGATTTAGCCATTCTCTCTGGTGTAAAGTGACATCTCATTGTGGTTTTGACTTTCCTTTCCCTGATGATGAATGATGTTGAACATTTTTTCATGTGTCTCCTGGCCACCTATATATCTTCTTTGGAACAATATCTATAGTTAGGTCCTCTGCCCCTTTTGGGGGGTCAGATTGCTTTTTTGGTGGTGTTGAGTTGTATAAGTTCTTTATATATTTTAACCCCTTATATATTATTTGCAAATGTCTTCTCCCATTTAGTAGGTTGTATCTTTGTTTTGTTGAGTGTTTTCTTCACTATGCAGATGCTTTTTATTTTGATGAAATCACAATAGTTTATTTCTACTTTTGTTTCCCTTGCCTAAGAAGACATATCTAGGAAAATGTTGCTACAGCTATTGTTAAAAAGGTTACTACCTGTGTTCTCTTATAGGATTCTTAGGATTTCATGTCTCACATTTAGGTCTTGAATCCATTTTAAGTTTATTTTTGTTCATGGTGTTAGAAAGTGGCCCAGTTTTATTCTTTTGCCTGTGGCCAACCAGTTTTCCCAGCACCATTTATTGAAGAGCCTTTTCCTCATTGTATATTCTTGCCTCCTTTATCATAAGATTAATTGACCATATAATCATGAGTTTATTTCTGAACTCTCTATTATGTTCTATTGATCTATGTATCTCTTTTGTGCTAATACTATATAGCTTTGTAGTAGATCTTGAAATCTGCTATTCTGATACCTCCAGCTTTGTTCTTTTAATAATTATTTTGGCCAATCAGGGTATCCTATGGTTCCATGAAATTTTTTGGATAATTTGTTCTAGTTCTGTGAAAAATGTTGCCAATATTTTGATAGGGATT
Source organism: Suricata suricatta (assembly GCF_006229205.1). Taxonomy (NCBI): domain Eukaryota; kingdom Metazoa; phylum Chordata; class Mammalia; order Carnivora; family Herpestidae; genus Suricata; species Suricata suricatta. Next base: position 43,945,415 of record NC_043712.1, on the reverse strand, counting down.
CCTTTAAATCTGAATAATGCTTCGAATAATATGAACATTTCAACAGTATTAATTCTTCTAATTCATGAGCATGGAATATCTATCCAATTATTTATGTCATCTTCAATTTCCTTCATCAGTGTTTTACAGTTTTTGGAGTACAGGCCATTACCTCTTCACTTAATTTTATTCCTAGGTATTTTGTTCTGTCTCATGCAACTGTAAATGGTGTTGTTTTTTAAATTTATCTTCCTTTTACCTCAGTATAGAGATGTGTTACTGATTTCCAGATATTAATTTTGTATCCTGCCATTTTACTGAATTCATTTATTACTTCTAGTCCTATTTTGGTAGAGTCTTTAGAATATTTTATATATACTATCATGTTGTCTGCAAATATGAATGCCTCTTATTTTGCTTGTCTAATTGTTACAGCTAAGACTTCCAGAATTATGTTGAATGAATGTGGTGAGAGTGGACATCCTTGTCTTGTTCCTGACCTTGGAGGGAAAGCTCTTTGTTTTTCACCATTGAGTATGATAATAGCTCTGAGTTTTTCATACATTACCCTTATTACATAGAAATGTATTCTCACACCACTTTGTTAATTTTTTTTATCATGAATGGGAGTTGAATGTCAAATGCTTTTTTTTCAACTATTAACAAAATTGTTTTGCTTTATATTTCTTTCAGCACTTGCAAAACTGAATATTTACCTATATTTTATTTGTGTGAATTATGCATTTAAATTTATAAGAATGCTTTAATCTGTATGTATTTTATCACATGAATATCAGAAAATTCTTAAAGGTAGCTAAAAGCAAAAATAGGCTTTTTTTTAAAGTATAAATATTTTGATAGTGTCTGAGAGGATTTTGTTTCTTACCTACTTCTTTATCTTTCTACTTTCACCATCCTTTCTATATAGACAGTCATTCTGAGAGGGATAATAGAAAAAAAGTGACCTTCTCCTATGATGAATCAGAAATAAAGATGTAAGCAAGGGAAGGATAGTGTAGTATGTTGAATCACCTCCCTCAAAAAGGTATGTGCAAGTCCTATTCTTTTGTACTTGGGGATGTGACCTTAGGTGGAAACAGCTCTTTGTAGATGTATAAATAGAAGATGAACCCATACTGGAGTACGATGAGCCCTATAATATCTAGAACTAAGAGAGAATAAATTTTTTAAAGATTGTATTTTCAAGTAATCTCTACACCCAACATGGGGCTTGAACTCATGACCCTGAGATCAAGAATCACATGTATGAGAGAATAAATTTTGATTGTTTTAAGCTACCCAGGATGAAATAATTTGCTCTGGCAACCCTAGAAAACTAGAACAGTTATATATTAAATAACTAATAGAGTTGGCCTTTGAATAGATAATGGAACAGGAGAAAATGAAGAAACCAAACTAATATTTACTGAGTGTGTAGCACAGTGTTTGCACTAACAACTTTTACATCTATCTCAAAAGATTTATATGAATGTAGTGAAATAGACATGATTCCCATTTTTAACATATTATAATTAAGGCTTATAAAAGTTTAGTAATCTGCTATCTTATCAGAGTATATAGTCTTTCTTAGATTATTCCAAGGTTTACATTGATAAGGCTTTTTTAAATATATATACTGGGCCTTAGACCTCTCAGGTGCTGTTCTAGACACTGTAGATATAGCAATTTTCAAAACACACAAAAGTATCTTCCTTACAGGAGTTTCAATATAATGGAAGCAAAAAGACAATAAATAAGTAAAAGGTAGTTATATACATGGTAATATGGATGATGGAGAAAATTGAAATGGACAAAGATTTCCTGACATGAGGTTCAATTTTCAAAAAAAGTTGTACTGAACAGGTGCCATTTGAATGAATGCATAGAAGACGAGAAAGAATTGTGTATTGAGCAGAGGCATTTCCACAACCGACTGAGTGCATGGCATGTGTGAGTAACGGCCTAGGCAGCATTTTAGCTGCAGAAGAGAGAGAAGAGGAGCCAGAAAAAATTAACAAGGCCCAGTTTGGGTATATAATTCTACACAGAGGTAATTGTAAAGATGTCATGTTTACTAGGAATGAGTGGGATGCTTTTAGAGAATTTTAAGTACAGGAGGAATGTGGAAGTTATTTAACAATAGATAACTTATCTAGAATAGGAACGGCTAATGAGGTATGTTCATTTTTCATTGACAATTCAAAACTAGAGGCTTAATTCAGGTTTTCATTTTAATAATTATAAAGATCAACTCCTGTTCTGGATTTTAAGTCACCTGCTGCTATTGCATTCTGCAGCAGAAGTGAACAATTGGGACTAAATCTTTGGAATTCATATCTATTACCAAGGAGATAAATATGTAAACTAGATCTCTCCTCTATATCATTTGAGCATTTAGATTGGAAAGAAATAGAATCTTATGTCATATTCTAGGAAGGTTGGTCTTGTTCCATTTTCTGTTTGTTTTTAACTGCTCAGAATTTATTTCACCTCTTCTTTTTCTTTTTCTACCAGTAGATACTGGGCATAGTAGAAGTAATACACTGTTTCATTTACCCAAGGAGACACTCTATCCAGTTCCTCATGGAAGAGGAATATATATTACATAAGGGTCCAAGATTTAAAGCTGAATACAGAATAGATTGGTATCTGGATTTTTTTGTTGTTTGTTTTTTGTTTGGAAAAGAAGTCATTCATCTCAAAAGCTAAGCAGGGTCCGGCCTGGTTAGGACTTGGATGGAAAAGAGGTCATTGTATATTCTGTGGCATATGGGTTGCCTGTATCTTTTAAAGGTGTTTATAAATAAACACCAACATCAATCAGGCTGGATTACAAAGGACCTCCTTTCTTTTTTTTTTAATGTTTTTTATTTATTATTGAGAGACAGAGAGAGACAGCGTGAGCAGGAGAGAATCAGAGAGAGAAGGAGATACAGAATCTGAAGCAGGCTCCAGGCTCTGAGCTAGCAGTCAGCACTGAGCCTGACGCGGGGCTCAAACCCACGAACTGTGAGTTCATGACCTGAGCCGAAGTCGGATGCTTAACTGACTGAGCCACCCAGGCGCCCCAAAGGACCTCCTTTCTGCTACTCTTAATACATTATATTCCTCGTATTTTCAGTGGGTAATCACTCTCTTTTTGCATTCTCTCAGTTCATGTGTTTCTGACATGTAATCTAGACCCGATTAATTCTGAATATAGATTTTATCTACCTTCTGTGGTTACATCAATGATACACATTCAGAATCAGTGAAAGGTAAAGAGCCTTTTCTCTAAGATTGTTAGACGGTGTTGCAGGAACTTTTTTAAAAATGGAAGAATGTGAACCTAGAATTTCTGGGACACACCATGTACAGAAGAAGGTAAAAAGACAAGGAAGGACCATAGAGAAATAAGTGAACCCGTGGATAAGTCTGTTTTAAGTTTGATCTCTCCATAGATTTCTTAGTTGCCAGGCAAATAAATTCATTTTCCATTTGTTGTGCTGCCCAATTTGAGTTGGATTTGAGTCACTTGCAGTTAAGATAAAAATATCTTAACTAATCCATTGCATAATTCAGAAATATTGTTGTAAATCCAATCAATGCCATTACCCTGAATCCCCTTTTTTTGATCATTATACCCTCTTGTGCCCTTATGCACTAAATAATTAAATATTCTTAAAAAGTGTGCAAGATTTTCATAGAAAATGTGTAATAAATCATATCTACAAGTAGTTTTGGATGAGAATAATATCACAATCCACCGATCATCATACATCGTATATATATAATCCTCTGCAGCAATACTCACGCTTTGGTCTTAAATTAACAATATGATTGTCTCTAGCATCCTCTGAAAATGCAAATGTAATTGAGGAAAACAAAAGAGAAAGTACATGATAATGCCTTTATTTTTTTTAGTATTTATTTTGAGAGACATAGGGAAGGAGAGATAGCCTGGGAGGGGCAGAGAGAAAAGAAAAGAGAGAATCCCAAGCTTTCAGTGCAATGTCTGAACACGGGGTTTGAACCTGTGAACCATGAGATCATGACCTGAGCTGAAATCAAGAGTCAGATAGTGAACCAACTGAGCCACCCAGGTGTCCCAATAATGTGTTTTTATCAGACACTTTTATTAGTTAAATTACTTAGCATGTATATGATCTTCCTGCTTCTCCCCCAAGAAAAGTAAAAGAGACTGAGTATCAAAGGTCCACCTTAAGTCCATCTCCTTGAACCAATTCATCTATTTAAATTCCTTCTGCTTTCTCCATTTTTCTTTCATGGTATGATATTTTTTCCTGTCATGTTGCTATTTGTTGTTCATAAATTTCAAGGCATAACCAGTGCATGCAAATCACAATGTTTTTATGAGAAGAGGAGTTTAGTGCCAGTACAAAGATTTATGACACCATATATTTTTTTACTTGCTATTAGTCACACAGGCATTTTAATGTAGAGATTAATTTTTAATAACTCTTCTATTTGCATCTCTGGACTTATTGATTTGAAACATGGAGGTAGCGGTGATCAGGATGTCTTTTTATAGTCAAAGGAACTTTAAATAAGCCTTTCCCATAAGTCTGCACATTTCTTACAGTCATATTCACTGAGCTGAAAAATGCTTTGTTGTTTGAAAATGATCATAGTGGACATATTATGTGACCAATCAAAACTCTATTTAATTTTGAAATGACTGCATAATATATTCATTGGAGAATGGGAAGAAAGAAACTCATTCTATATTTTTTCTTTTTAAAAAGCATATCCAAAATAAATGTGAAGGACTATAGCTTAATAAAACCTAATCTATTTAGAAGAGGAAGATGCCATGGTGTACCTTCTGTCATTTTATGCAATCAAAAACTGACGCCTATTGCTTTTTAAAGTTATATTCATAACACGTGGGCCAATGAAATAATCAAGACCCAATTAGCAATATATTATTACATTTATTTCTCAGTAAAATTCAACAAGCAAAAGTCATATTTAAACAAAGAAATAAATATGAATCAATTAGAAATCAGCACAATACACACAACTGTAACATGTTTTAAAAGCTCTAAATGTCTAAATATTTAACAGCTGGGATTGATTGATGGTACATTCATGAAATGACATATTTTGTAGTTATTCCAATGTAGATTATAGGATAATATAAATGACATGAAAAAAATCCTGATATTTTAAGGAGAAAAGCATCTGTGACTTAAAAACCCATTCTTAAATAGGGGAATGTGTACAGAAATGTGCAGAAAATGCTTTCTGAATAAATTATAATATGCTAATTGTTATTTCTTGGTGGCATGACTGCAAGTGGTTTTTTCCATTTCTATTCAGATTTTTCATAATATTTATTATTTTAATGTGAGATATATTACCTTACAGGATACATACATAAAGACATCTTGAAGGATATACAGATAAGGCAATCCATCCTTACACTGAAGAAGCCTGAAAAGAATGATGTTCTCTATGAAGCTGCCCAGAAGTGGAATAAAGTCTCTTCAGGGTAGATTTACTTTTGTAGTAGTAACAGTCCTGGTTATTTGAACCAACCTTCATGATCTATAAAGTGTAATAACTAAGAGCACTTAAGAAAATATAAACACGTTTTCCTAGAAGCTTAATCGTTGCAAGGTAGTGTGGACTAAATGTCTCTCATGCCACCAAATTCATATGTTAAAAACCCTAGTCCTCAATGAGATGGTATCTGGAGATGGGGCCTTGGGGAAATGATTAGGTGTATAGGAAATCATAAGGCCAGAGCCCTCAATATCGGATTTTTAAGAAGACATGGGAGAGTGAGCTCTCTGCTATGTAGGGATATCAATGAGAGTTGTCTGAAAACCAGGAAGTGGGCCCTTGCTAGATGATAAACTTGCCAGTAAGTTATCTTGGACTGTCCAAGCTCTAAAACTTCTGTGGTTTAAGCCACCTTGTGTCCAGCACTTTGTTACAGCAATTTGAGCTATTAAGAAACTAGGAGAATGAGTGAATATTGTGCCATTACCTTGGGGAAGAAGGAAGTACAAAGAAAGAAGTACAAAGAGCATGCCCACCATTAAAATTATTAATGGCAAAAATTTTCTGATTAAAAAATAAAAGCAAGCTAAGGGGCACCTGGGAGGCTCAGTCAGTTGAATGTCTGGCTTTGGCTCAGGTCATGATCTCAGGGTTCATGGGTTCGAGCCCCTCGTTCAGGCTCTGTGCTAACCACTTGCTCAGACCCTGGAGCCTGCTTCAGATTTTGTGTCTCCCTCTCTCTCTGTCCTTCCCCTGTTCAAGCTCTGTCTCTCTCTGTCTCTCAAAGGTAAATAAATGTGGGGGGGAAAAAAAGCTAAGAGACTGAGAAAGTCTCTAGGAGTCTTCTAAAAATTGTCCCAAGCTTACAAATGATAGGACCCTAGTGTTGTAAACTTGAAAGGCTATAGAAGTTGATGCCCATTGAAAATAAATCAGCCTTTACATGAATTGTGACTAGTCTTTGATTCATTTGGATGGCCTAGATTAATCTCAGGACTTGACATTCACATGATTGCAGATTGCTACCGCTCTTAGGTGTGTGTGTAGAATAAAACAGAACTTCATATATATTTATATGAGGGGAAATAGCATCACCCTAGGCTTTACATTGCTATTTTTTTTGAACTACATTTTTCTATATCTTCAAGTATATCTAGGCCTATGAAGAGATAAAGTGATATCAGTAAGAACCAGGACAGACAACACAGAACAGAAACAGGACAGATCACAGAAACAGATCTTCATGTATACTAGAAATGGTGAAATTACTATTATAGACAATAAAGCAAGTATAGTTAATATATTCACAGAAATAATAGCTGACATTCATTGAAAATTTCGGTAGAAAACTGGAAATTATAAAAGGTATTATTAAAGAATTGAGAAAAATATTCTAGAAATTCTAAGCATTAAAAGTATAATAATCCAAGAGCACCTGGATGGCTCATTCCGTTAAGCATCTGACTCTTGATTTCAGTTCAGGTCATGATCTCACAGTTCAGAGACTGAGCCTTGTGTAGGATTCCTTACAGTCAGCACAGAGCCTACTTGGAACTCTCCCCCACCTCCTGCCTCTCTCTCAAACTGAATAAATAAACTTCTTTTTAAAAAAGTATAATAACCTCAATCTAGAGCCCAATGAATAGATTTCACAGCAGATTAGACAAAAGAACCTACAAAAAATTACATTAATAAGGTCTAAGTCTTCTTTAATTAGAATTTCAAAAGGGCAACAAGAGAGAGAGAATGGGGAAGATGTTATATATAAAGAGACAAGAGATAAAAGCATTGTAAACTTTATGGATATCATTCACAGATTCAAAATGCTCAATAATCTTCAAGAAAGATACATAAGAAAAAATTCACTCCTACAAACATTATACTAAAATTACTATAATCTAAAGATGTTGAGGGATGCAGACGGATGGAGGGACCCTTATGAACAGCCAGAAAAAATAGTTTATTTTTAAGGATAATCAGGTTATTTTTATCAATTACCTTACACTTGTAACCATGAAAGCCAAAGAAAATATTTGCCAACTAGAATTACATACTAAGTGAAATTACCTTCTAAAAATGAGAGAAAAATAAATAAGTACATATTCAGTAAAACAAATAGAAACTTAAATAAAAATAAATACTTATAGCCAAGCTTTAGTCTTAAGGAAAATGGATTAAAATGGAAAAGAGACACACAGGAAGAAATAAATAGGAATGCAAAGGTAATTATATACATAACTCTAAAAAAGCATGGATTTTTAAAAATAATCAGTTGTATCTTTTAATATTCATATTACATATTTAATGAATTGTGCATAGTTAAATAAAATTAGAATTTTCTGAGGTCCCTGAATTTTCCTTTGGGAAGAAGGCAAAATTATAAATTAATACCAAAATATGATAAATCAAGGATTTAAGTTTGTATCTCTAGAACTGAGTCTTCAACAAACTTACATAGGAAATCCAAATAAATAAAAGATCATCAATCACAATCAGGAAAAGAAGAAAAAAGGAACATATAATAGGTGTAACAAAGAGAGAGGCATTTAAGGTGGACGATTTAAACCACAAAATAACTGCAGTTAAATAAAATGTAAATGGACTAAGTGTTCCCCTTAAAAAGTGAGCAGATTCAGAAACAAAAGCTCACTTCATGGTCTTACAGCAAATATAATTAAAATAAAAGAATACAAAAAATATTAAAAGCCTGGAAGTTAGTAAAATATAAGCCAGGTGAACTCTTTCCAAATCAAACTTACATACTTGTATTAATATCACAAAATAGATGTTAAAATAAATTTATAACTTAAATTCATAAGTTAAATACCTCAGTTAATCAGGAAGATACATATTTTAAATGTATTTTAATATATTTATTAAAATAACCATAAAATATAAATAAAATTGACGGAGGCAAAAGAGGAAATATCCACAATTATAGTGAGAAATATCTTTAGCAGCTCTTCTCAGTAATTTTTGAACCCATAGGCAAAAATCAGTAAGCATATACAAGATTAAATAACATGGTTAACAAATGCCCTAATAGATGTAATGTAGATCACTATGCACAGTCAACACAGAATACACATAAATGTGTACATAGAGTATTTATAACAAAAGAAATTATTCTATGCTGGATCATAAAGCCAACCTTTGAAAATTCCAGAGGCTTGATGTAGACTATGTTTCTTATGACAACACAACAGACATAGGAACCAATAGCATAAACACACACAAAATCTCCATATGTTTAGGAATTTAGAAATATTTTCTCAAACCCCCAATAAATCAATGATTTTATGACAATAGGCATTAAGAATAATTTGAAATTTAAAACAAAAGTACAACATATGAGAATTTGGGGTTTGCAGCTAATATGATATACAGAAAGGAATTTATGGCATTACAATTGAAGCAATGAAAAAATTCTTCCTCTTTAAATATAGATATAATTTTATTAGATTTAACTTGTTTCAGTCTGGATTTCACTGCTTTTCATTATTTGTCTTCCATGGAGCATTTTATACTTTATTTTCAGTAGATTTTTCTTTAAATGTGCTTCAAAACATGTACTAACACATTTTTTCAATGAAGAATCTTGTTAGACTGTTTCTAATAGAAAACAAGTCTGAAATAACTGATGTTTTGACAACAGAATTGATTGTGCCAATTGGGAAAAATGAGCGTAATCTTCAGCTCTAGGATTTAGAAAACCATTTTAAGCATAAGATGAGTTAAAGAATTATATAAAAAATAATTTTATGAGAAAATGTATTTAAATTACAACTTTAACCCTTTCTGAACACTTTATGCATAAAAAAAGATGTTCCTAATAATAGCAGGCTGATTAATCCTTTTTAGAATATTTCTGCCAAATTAAGAAAATGAGAACTTCATGGCTAACATATTTTTATGCAAGCAAACTGGTTTCTAATCCATTGCTTCAAAAAATTTCAAATTGCCTATTAACGTAGTCAGATGAAAGGTCATTAAAATTATTTTTATGACATAATGTGTTATGTACTTCAGATTGTATTCAGAATCAGAGCAGCCTAGCAGTTATTTTAAAAAAAGTCTCTCTCCATGTCCTTTTTATATTACTATCTAACTTTTTATGAAAATAGTATCAGTTGATGCTGTTCTTATTAAAATGAGGAAGTGGAAGGGAGCTCGGAGCTCTGGTGGCTCAGCTGGTGAAGCAACTGACTCTTGATTTCAGCTCAGGTCATGGTCTCACAGAATTCCTGAGGTCAGGCACCTCACTGGGCTCCCTGATGACTATGTGGAGCCTGCTTGGGATTCCCTCTCCTGCTCCCTCTCTGCCCCTCCCCTGTAACCGTGTGCACATTTTCTCTCTCTCTCAAAATAAATAAATAAACATTTAAAAAAATAAATACACAAAATGAGAAAGTGGAATAAAATTGACTCCATTCAAATCTGTTTCATTCTACCAATAAATAATATTCATAAATTGATAATGAAGTTATATAAAGTTCAATATATCTCATTAAGAAGTAATTTTTCTCCAAATTACCTTTTTATATTTAATAATTATCAAAATATGTAATATATTCTTGGGAATCATTGATTATGTTTGTAAATGAAATTTAAGCCACAAGAATTTTAGTAGTATCTTTCATCATAGGATAATTTAAAAATAATAGTACATATCATTTTAAAAAATTAGGGTTGGGTGATAGAGATTGTGGCAGAGCCTTAACTATATTACTGGAATCAGTATATTCTGCATATACATCAGAAAAAAATTCTGAGTTATGATGAAGCTTTGTCTTCTATAATTCCCCAAGAGTAATTCATTCTTTGACAATATGTGATCTTAGCACTCAATTTATAATATACTTAAGCACATAAGAAACCATTAAAAATGTCTTCCTAAGCCAACATACATGCTCCAATGTCTGTGTGTTGGAATAAGGGCGTGTCTTTAATTTGGGCAATGCATGGAATTGTGCTCTTTGAGGGGTTTTGTCTTACTTTTTAAAAATGGGCAAAAGAATATTTGGAAAGAAAAAGAGGAATCATCTTATGCCTGTTATCAGACAAATCAAACTTAGAAAACAACATTTTGAAAGCTGAGGATCTGAAAATTGATTCCCTAAATATTCACATGGCAGTATTCTCATGATTCAATTGACCTAGTGTGGAGACTTGCTCTAAAAGTTAAGAAACACTCAGGGTTGTTTGTACCTGAACTTTTTGTGAAGAGAGACTGGGTAGTAGTCATACTTTAGGCCAGTGTTTTCCAAACTATAGATCTTTACTAGGTCATTGCATTTGTTTAGTGGATCTTAGTAAGCATATTTTAATTAATTATGATAGTGATAGTTAGAAATAGAAAATATCAAACTATCAGAGTTTATCATAGTAAGTGTAAGCATAGTTTTGGGAAATTTATTAATTTGTTACTGATTATATATATGTGCATATATATATATATAAATATATAAATTTAAAGTTTATTTAAGAGAATGAGAGACAGCATGAGAGGGAGAGGGGCAGAGGGAGAGAGAGAATCCCAGGCAGGCTCCATGCTGTCAGCAGAGTCTGATGCAGGGCTAAAACTCACAAACCATGAGATCATGGCCTGAGCCAAAATCAAGAGTCAGACGTTTAACTGGCTGAACTCACCAGCCACCCAATAAACATATATTTGTATGTTCACACATATTCATAGAGATGTATGCATGTTGGATTGTGTTGTGAAATGTATTTCTTATATATAATAATAAAAAATCATAAAAGGTAGTGCCTAGTGCCTTTGGCAATAGAATATAGGCTAATGTTCTTTGTTCATCATGCGGCTATGGAATTCCTCTCAAAATATATTTTGTCTTTATCTCTCTCTTTAAATGCCAAGTGCTACAAAATTAAGATTTAAATGAACTGACCTAATGCTAATAGACAGAAAGGACTATCAGAATTTTATTTCTTAAAAACCAGGGTACCTAATTGATGCTTTTAAGGATGATCTTAGTGGCAAGGAAAATGGATTGAGAAAATCAAATGAAGTATCTGAGCTAGGTTGAAATTGTACAAACTGCAGAGTAAGTTGAAGCAGACCTTATAATACAAGGTCATCTGGTTTTGTGCTGCATTCATTTAAACAATTCCTTCATATGCATATGTTTGCAGGACTTTTCAGTGCTGATGGCTGTTACCCATTTGAAGTACTCATGTAAGTCAAAAGGCCTTTGGAAATTTAAATATTTAGGGAACTGGTGAAAAACCATACAATTCTAGAAAGATTTCTCATTATGCAAAGAAAGAAATTGGATACCCTGAAGTGGAAGTAAAGGATAAGAAAGTTAAGTAACAAATTGCCTATTACAGATAAGGTCTGTCTACACACTGTATCACATTAGTTCCTATAATTCCAACATAACCATCAGATTTGATTACTCCCTACACACAGCATATATACATGTTACAGATACATGTGTGTATATATCAAATCTATATATATAGTAATTTCTTTGAATATTGCAACATATTGTGGGTAAGGGGTAAACAATTGCAAAATATATATATATGTATGTATATGTGTGTATATATACACTGAAAAAACATATATTTATTATATTTATAAACCTCAATATAGTTTTTTATCTATCAAGACCATTTGCTAGTAAAATAAAATTAAGTAAAGGACCAGAATATAATAGGAACACAAAAGGAAAGAAGATATTCTATTGTTTGACAACTTAGACTCATCAATGACCCAATCCTTTCTTCTCAGCTTGAAATATGGGGATGAAACGTTATGGAGCACGTAAACATAACATGAAAATGTACAATGCATGTTTCATCCCAATATAGGTCTTCGGTATATAAAGACACCTTATTTTAATAATCCTTTTTAACTGCTGATTCCTTGATAAATAGAAATACCTGTATAAGTACAAGATCACACCCCAAAATACAATCTCTTAGAGAAGAATACCAACAATTTTCTAATGAATCTTTATTAGAATTAAATTGAAACCAGTTTCTCTTGAGCCACCCGTGGGCGTTTCTTCTTCTACACCTTTATACCATAGAACTAATAAGCACAGTGCATTGGCACATAATATCCATTAAAAACGTATTTGTTAGATGTATGGAAAGATGAATGAACAAATAATTAGCTAGGTAGATGCCATGGCAATGTTTTAAAAAGGTACATTGTTGATAACAGAATATGGAAATAACTTAAAAATGGGCTTCTAGAATAGGGACCATGAATAGATACATCAAAAGGGTTGATCCAGAATGGCTATCCTGAGGAAATAGTAGCCTATTTTATTTAAGAAGAAAATAGTCATGGGACATCTGGGTGGCTCAGTCGGTTAAGCAGCCATCTTTGACTCAGGTTATGATCTCAGGGTTCATGAGTTCAGGCCCCACATTGGCCTCTGTGCTGACAGCTTGGACTCTGGAGCCTGCTTCAGATTTGGTTTCCCTCTCTGTCTGCCTCTCTCTCTCTCTCTCTTAAAAATAAATAAACATTTAAAAAAAAAGAAAATAATCATGATAAAAAAATCTTAGTCATATTCCTAGGCCCTACAGTCAAGAATTAGATTGTCAAAAGAGTTTCAGTGAATGTATTTGAAAAGGAAGGCCTGGAAGTTTTTGCAATATATTTTATTGCATGTTTTCATATGCCACACAAAAATATAGAAATAGTATTTTAGATAATATTCTTATTCATGAAAAGTCATTATTTTCTCTCCAGAAATTCTGAATATACTAAATACATTGGTCTTGCATCTCAGACGTTATAAATGCAATTCAATTTTTAACTTATTTATTTTTTATGAACATTTACTTTTTCAGTCTTTGCTAAGGATAAAAATGAGCTAGTTTTATACTGTAACTTGCCTATGAGGCATGTCAAAGGACAATCCTATTTTATATAGCTAAGTGGATCATTAATATACACATACACAGCAATCATTTTTCAGTGTCTGTGGTTCTATTATAAATGCAATTATTCTTATTGCATTCTTAATATGTTAGACCATATTTTCTAAATTTCCATAACTTTTCCTCAAGTTTTATTTTTTGAATAATCCGTGTGCCCAAAGTGGGGCTCAAATTTACAACCCCAAGATTGAGAGTTATATGCTGTACCAACTGAGCCAGCCAGGTACCCCTAAATTTCTGTAACATTCTTAAGGTTTATAATTTATTCTCTTTTTCTGTATTTTGGAGGAATCATAATAATTACATTGCTACTTATAGTATTCAAATAAAAGCAGCCTTAATTTGTATGAATATCAAATATATTTTTACACATTTTTTTCTGGGCATATTTCCAATATCTTATAGCTTTATTAAAAGTTATTAATTTCAGAATGTTCTGATTTTATTTATATCCTTGAACTGCTTCTATCACATGGATGGGTTATTTTTTTCATTAAAATATTTTGCAAAAACAAACAAATTATACCCTCCCTCCCCACAAATACCACTGGTCAGTTTTATAAAGTAAGGCAAATAGTTACAAACAATTAGCTGGCCTTTGCAAAACATTAGCATCTAAACTAACGTCAAAAACAATAAAAATCCAGGCACCTGAGTGGCTCAGTGACTCTTGATTTTGGCTTAGGTCATGATTCCATGGTTTGTGAGATCAAGCCTTGCTTTGGACTACACTGAAGAGTAGAGCCTGCTTGGAATTCTCTCTCTCTCTCTCTCTCTCTCTCTCACTCACTCACTGCCCCTCTCCTGTTCATGAGTGCACTCTCTTGAGCATGCTCACTCTCAAAACACATAAACATTAAAAAAAACAATAAAAATAAAAGTGATATTTTCATTTCATAAGAGAAAATGCATCCTACAATTTCAGGTTTTAAATATATGTAAAACATAAAAGCAAATATACATATGCATTCTGACTACCAAGACAAGGGTAGAGATTAGAGTTAAATGGATGAAGTCACAGCAGACTTTAGAAAGATTCGTCTCTCATTGTCAGCCCATGAACATCTATCTAACACTCTATGTGTACTTGGAATTAAGTCAAAATATTTTTTTCTTAATGGAATATAGTAGTGAATGTAGCCTTAATGATTAGTGTGTCCACAATATAAGATCCAGGATGCTTTTTTCACCTCAGTCTACCTTTTAAAATCACCAAATATGAGAGAATAAGAATTTCATAGATCTGAAAATATCAGCTGGAAAGAATTTTTACCCTTTTCAAAAATAGATATGCACACCAATAGTCAACACCTTCATAAAAAAAAATCCATCCTATTTACAGCTCTAATAAACCCCCATTAAATCACAGTAATCATGTGCTAGAGAACAGGTGTTTTAAATCACTAAATTTGGAATGGAGTGAAGTTGAAGGAGCATGTTGGAAGCTTTTTATTGGCTGAATGTGGCTGCAGTTTCCATGGCAATTCCACCCTGGTTCCCAAATCTTCCTCACTCTTTCAAAATGCAGTGGAAAATACTATTTAGTATGAGGACAAAAAATTGGGTCAAATTACCATCACTTATTTAGCTAGAAACAGCAATAGGAATAGTGAGAACCATGTGTGGACTCTCTTTTACAATTTGCTCACATTTTATGCCCTCTACGTTCATTTATGCATATTTTCTACGCCCTCTGCTGTTAATGAACATATGTTGCAAAAGAAAAATACCCATAGGGCACAGCTTGTTACAATAATCATCATCTATGGAGAAAAAATGTCAGTCATAGGAAACACAATCACACTTGGTGTTTATGCTTAAAGTGTTACATATTTGAATGCATTAAAATCATTATCAAGTAACATTAGTTCAATACTTCAAGGCCCTATGACATTTCCAAATTGGGTTGTACATGGCCCTGTTTTGTAGAGTTGGCATTGCCTTTAGAGTTAGAGCAAGAGACCGAGACCAAGAGTTGTTAGCTCAGTGAAGAAAGAAGGGAACAATATATAGAACATATACAAAGCTTGGGGATTCTCTTAACCAGACTCTGCTCATGCATGCTAAAAAGCAAGGTCCTTCTAGACTTTGAACTTGATAAGAATACACATGCATAGGTGCCACTCTGTGAATGTTGAGTATGTCTGAAAAAAAGGTTATGGCTGCAATCTAATATAATTTAATGTCATAGTATTTTCTAATTATGACCTAACTTGCAATTTCAGTTGCTAACCTAAGAAGAGAAATATCCGTGTTTGACTCTGGAGACAGAAGAGTAAAGACACTTAAGGAGCAGAGATAACAAAGGGCTAATGAACAAGATTAAGAGTTTCCACTTGTGATCACTTCACTGAGGAAGTTAGAAAAACAGCTCTCATATGGAACATATGACTTTAAAATAAGAGTGCCTACAGATGACAAGACAGAATAATAATCCCAACTTTAGACTATTTGGGCCTTAGAAGAGGCACTGAATTGGAAATGTAACTACAAGGACCTGCCAAAAACAGGCAGTAATGTAAATCAGGATAAATTAAGTAAAGTGAGACTCTGTGCCTCAGATTACACTTTTCAAGAGCTTGTATCTTAAAAATCTTTTGTACTAAAATGCTTAAATATTTTGAACATCTCAGAGAGTGGTAAAATAAATTCAGTCTTTGTAGTCAGAATCCAGATTTTGAATTTTGACCAAGTCAGCTAAACTAAGTTACTTCTTTCTTATCTCTGAGTCTCAGTGTTTTCTTTTGTAAAGTGGGATCAAGTATACAAATTTTGCATGTTTGCTGTGAAAGTAAAGACAATAATGGTATTGTCAGTGGTACAAAGTAAATATGTTTCCCTGTTTCTCTCTATTTTCTTTCTTTCCTCTGCTCCCTTATCTGATGGTATAAGAAACGAGAATAGAATAAGTGGAAAGAAAGACTATGAAGCACAATGGTGAATTACTTTGGAATATTGCCCCCCCCCCCCGCAGCCTGGTTTTCCTAGTAGTAAATACCACATTAGAAAAGGCAGGGGGAATTGTCAAGGTGGATCATTGGCTCATGGAGTCTTATATCTGGGACTGTTCTGCCGACCTTCCATCAAAGTGGCTAACACCACTTGTTTATTTTAGGGAATAAACACCTAGTTCCTCAGAGAGGCTGAGTATACATTCTCTGTCTTAGGAAGTGAGGTCTGGGAGCACAGAGAATCCGAAGTTCTGGTATTTATCTCTTGCCACCTGAGATGTTTGTGGTGATGGCTCTAAAAGTAGTGGTAGGGGCGCTTGGGTGGCTCAGTAGGTTGAGCGTCCGGCTTCAGCTCAAGTCATGATCTTCATGGTTCGTGGGTTCGAGCCCTGCATCAGGCTCTGTGCTGACAGCTCAGAGCCTGGAGCCTATCTTCAGATTCTGTGTCTCCCCCTCTCTCTGACCCTCCCCTGCTCGCGCTGTCTTTCTCTCTCTCAAAAATAAATAAAACATTAAAAAAATACTTTGAAAAAATAAAAGTAGTGGTAAAAGTAAGCCTTAACTTCCCTCACTTCAGCCAAATAGCTTCCTCTTCAAGCCCAATATCCACCCACCCTATGATCTATGAAGGTAAATAGCTACAGCATCAAAATTTACATTTCATATTCCTGATTAAATTCTAATCCTGCATCTCTGTTAACTCTTCTACCCTTAATTATTCTAAGCCTAAAACCACTTCACCTTTTTATATGCTTAACACTCTGTTTTCCCTAGGCCATGTCACTCTTTGGTATTTTCCAGAACTTCAGCACTGAAAAGTCTAAGTCTCACCAAATCCCAAAGTCCTAACACCCCATGACAATAATTCCAGAAAGGGAAATGTATAAAAAAGTGCAGGAGGAAGAAGTTTTTTTAAAGCTCCTTCATCTCTGACACTGAAATGTTTTACACTATAGCCCTAAGGAAGAGGATGTGTTATTCCCTATTTTAAGGAGGCCCCATAGTGTTCCCTCTAAAAAGAGAGTTGAGAAATTCAGGGAGGATGTTCATGACGGATGAAGTGAGGATATTCCTTTTAGAATAGTTCTCTTCCTGTGATTAGAGAAAGATTATCCAAAGAGAGCATTAACCCTTCCTACCTCTGATTTCTTAACAAGTTACCTAGTTACATTTTTGTATAAATATGACTGATGTACATGGCCTTCTCAGTGCACTTAATCTGAGGGATCTTGGGGAAGTATAAGGAGCATATTGGGATAGGAGAGCCGGGGTGAGATTCTCAGGTCTCTCCTCTCCGCAAATACACACCTAATTATCCCTTCCTGAGAATTTGTCCTTGTAAGAATGTCAGGGATTCAGGAGCATACACAGATTCCTGATGGACCCTTCACCATTCTATATGCATCTTTGCATGGGAGATTCCAACTGAAGCAATATTGAAAATATGATTTATTATGTTTTATATGTCTGGGTTTTATAGCACTACAGCATGCTTCTGTTATTTTTCCATGTTTCTACATTGAAGTTATTTTACTGCATATTTTTTTTGCCTTTTTTACTATAACATGCAGGAAAGTAAGACATTTGCTTATGTTTTTATTTTATTTTTTTATTAAACATTTTTTATGTTTTTTTTTTTTTTGAGAGAGAGAAAGACCAGAACTTGAACAAGGGAGGAGCAGAGAGAGGGAGACCCATAATCCAAAGCAGCCTCCATGCTCTGAGCTGTCAGCGCAGAGTCTGGTGTAGGACTTGAACTCACAAACTGTGAGATCACGACCTGAGTTGAACATAGACGTTTAGCCAACCAAGCCACCTAAGCGCCCGTTTTTGTTTATTTAAAATATTCAACCTGTGTCCTTATCCATTTTCTCAACATTCATTTAACAAGTTTTATAGGACAAATACTGAGCTAAAAAATAAATAAAGCATGACCCCTTTGCTCTAGAACCTCATACTGGTGAGCCAGTGTGAGCACTTACTACGTACCATAGGCATTATTGTTTTTCATTTAAAAATTATCCTTAAGGAGGAAATAATTTATCTCATTTTACATATATAGATACCAAGAATCAAAAGAATTCCAACCAAAGGCTTTCTGGAAGAAATCCCAGACAGTTGAGAATGAACTGCTTGTAAAGAGAACTCTAAAAATACATAGAAAAGGAGAAAGTAAATTCAGAAAAGTTGAGAAATAGACCAAAAAAAAGGGGGGGGAAGAGCCTAAATTAGTTATCTGAAGTTTTTGCTTTATTTAGCATGTTGTCAAGGTGGTAAGTCGGCAGATAGAAAGCTTTTTAAGAGAAACACATGTTCAGAAATTAAACAAGAACTTTGGTGTACAGGTCTATTTAACTCAGAGATAGATTATAATAATTAGTTCCAAAGTTGTGAGATGAAGGAACAGATAATTTCTCATACCTTTATGCTGGTTTTTAGACAATGTTTTCATACCACATAAATAAGTAGCCAAAAGAGCATTTCCCTTTATTTCCTATATAACTAACTGACAAGCATTTGAACAAAAGAAGTCTACTTATTTCACAACTTAGTAATAAGACAAGAAATTATAAATATCAAGTCATTTATTCTATTCCCACAATTGCCAGAGTCCAGCTCCAGCAGGTCCAGGGTCCCCTGAAGGGGGTGATGGTGTCAGCGAAATAGGAGACAAGAGAGCCTCGAGTTTGTTTCTTTCTTGATCACCAGCTTGGCATTACTCTGCCCTGTCAGGTTTTGTGTCTTTATTTATAGATTTAAGTGTTAACATGACATCAAAAACTGGAATTTTTACTACAAATAATTCTCAGTGATAAGATGCTTTGAAAAGGGTGCAGAAACAGGTTTTACAGAGGCATTTTTGCAGAACTACTCTAATTACAATGAGGTAATTTACACATCATAGGATAATAGGATATTCTCAATGAAAAGCAGATCATGTACACATTTGTTTGAACCAGTAGTAAATCTTACAACTAAGAAGATAGGATGTTTTCAGTGAGAAGCAGATAGCAAACACATTTGTTTATAACAATAACGCTAAGATTCAGGCATAAACAAGGCTGGGAGTCATTCAGTCTGGCTCACAGGAGGAGAAATGTATTCGTGATGGTTAGTAAATAAACCTTTTGTCAACCTTGTTCTTTGATGTTGAAGGTGTAAGTGCCCTAGGTGCCCTAGATGTGCTGGCCTTTGCGTATGAGTTTAAGTTGTAGCTACTCTTACCCATCCTCATAATGGGCACCAAATTAGCATAGGTATGAGCAGTAATTTATGCCTGGCTCTTGTTTGTTTCTTATTCCTAAATTAGGCCCTTTATCTCCAGGCCAGAGTTAATAGTAAATCTCGTGTTCTTTAACCCCCTTCATTATCTATGCCTTAAGTTTGTGAGGCTCATTAGAAGAGCCTTTCAACAAACATCTGCAGTGCTTTGTTTAAATTCCTCTTTATAGAGGTGGAAATATGCTGCTTCCCATGAGGTATCTGTGTGAGGAATATCAGTCTGACTTGGAACATTGTGAGGCCTAGTCAATAGCAACAGGCTTAATTTCACATGAGCAGTAGTAGCAGAAGGAAATGCCAGTTTCCGCCTCTCATGGCAGGAGCGGTGCACGTCTGCCATTTCCTTACTGTGACCCTGTCATCCAGCAAGGCAGGGGCGGCTCCCAGCACACAATCATTATTTAGCTGATGACATCATACCAAAAATGTATTTATTTTTTCAATTTCTAAATCTTCAAAGCTTGAACTCTTTACACTTAGTAGAGATTGCAGATTAAAGACCATTTAAATGTTTCTTGAATGAAAAGTCAATACTAATGACACTGATTCATCCCAAACTATGAGGAACAGTATGCCTATGAGTTCTTTCTTTGTTGTTTCTGAACTGGTATCACTTAAGAATAAGGACAATGCTTTTATATATTTATATATATCATAGTTTAACAGAACTGTGAACTGTTTGATTTTTCACAACTCTGCTTCTTTCATTAGTCTTTTTTCTGTCATTTCCCCCATAATCGCTGCCATTTGTTTATATGCACTATATTGAAATCAGAAAGCTATATATATGAGTTTTACCTCCTTATACCATATGTGAGAATGATTAACAAAGTGTCTCTGCCCACTGTCAGGAAGGTGCTAACATGAAGTAAAAAGCACACAGTTTGGACTTAACTTACCTGAGTCCAAATCAATTTTGACATTTTTTTGAGTCTGTAACACTTTGTGAAAATTATTTAAACTATGAGCCTCAGATTTTTTTAAATAATGTCACTGTCCACTGTTTTGTGAGAGAGATATGAGATATAGGTGGAGATCCTAGCCTACTATCAGTCCCAAGTAGTTGTTAAATGAATGCCAATTCCCCCCCTACCCCTACCCCCCACTCCCATTTCCTTAGATCTCACTTCTGGACCATTGAATCTGCTTTTTAAAGAGCCATTGTATAGTAGCATGCACTCCTGCATTTGGAGAAATGAAAGGTCCATTCAGGGATTTAGGATTTGTGCATTCAGCTTTTGCCTACTCTCTGCCCTTTTAAGTACAAAGTGGACCCTGACTTGGGTTGTAAGACAGGGTATTTAAAGGCACTAGAGAACCTGGCCCTGGATATTTCTCAGCTGAATCTTAAGTAACAACCACTAGATTCTGTAGAAAGAATACTCTGCTAGAATTCAGAGTTTGGGCAAGACGCATGGTTGATCTGTACGGTGTCCTAATCAGTAAAATGAGATATTAGGTAACATCACTCAGGGTATGCTAGAAGTCCAAGGCACTGCTCCTCTTTCCTCTGATCTGTTACAAAGCTCCTTCCTTCTGGGATGTAGACTCAAAATTCTGTTCAACACTACATTTGTGTTGGGAGTGTAAGCTGATTGTTATTTGTCAGTGCTTGGGTTATATATTTCTTTAGCTCCCTTCCAATTTTTAATCACTCATTCTATGATTATTATTATAATGAGACCCATTTGTTATACTGCATTAGAGTTACATCCTCAAGGGTCAATCGAGTGCATATGGCTTTTTGTCCCAGCCTACTGTGCTTTTTTATTCTTCTGTTTGCTCTATAAATATAAAGATTATTAGCCATAAAGCAGTCAAAATTTGGGGAATGGCTGCCAAAAGTCATGATTAGTTTTATAATCAATGATCTATAGTCCTTCTTCTGGCAGTAATTAGACAAAATAATTCATGCTTGTGCAAATAATAAAACCATGTCTTATAAAGAGGAAAAATTTTTTATCTTTTTTCTCCATAGAAGAATAATGTTCAAGTAACTGAAACAGTGGTATCAAATCACTGTGATAGAAAATTTAACAAAGATGAGGACTTCTCAGAATTCATCTTTATCGTATTCCCTCTATTTTTTATAACCTTATTTATTAAGGTATCATTCTGTAGAACTTTCTTAAGTTGTAGGTTTTGGATCAGAACCATCAGGAGGGATCAATATTGAATCCCACAGTTTACTTCTGCCTTGTTTCTACCAGTATACAGTTAGTTCTATGGGTTCTAACAACATCTTTTGTATCTACCATGAGTATCCTTAAAACTATTCTCATCCTAAAATTTTTCCATATTTCAACTATTTAGCCCCCTAATTCCTGGGCACCACTAATATTTTTACTTTCTTTCTAGTTCTGCCTTTTCCAGAATGCCAAATATTTGGAATGACATCGTATATAGCCTTTCAGACTTACCAATATGCATTTAAAAGTCTTCTAGGTCTTTTTGCGACTTGATATATTATTTTTTATCAGAAAAATATTCACTTGTGTGGCTGCACCATAGTTTTTTGTTGTCACTGTTGTTGATGCTGGTTTTGTTTTTTATTAATGCATTTGCCTATTGAAAGACACCTTAGTTGTTTCAGTTTAAGTAATTATGATTAAATCTGCTATAAAAAAGTGACCATGACTTTCTGTATGTATAACTTTTGAAGTAAATTGAATAAATACCTAAGATCACAACTTCTGGGTCATATGATAGTCTAGTTTTGTAAGACACTGCCAAACTGTCTGCCAAAGTGATGGTACCATTTTGCATTTCCATTACCAATGAATGAAAGTTTCTGCTGCTTTACATCCTTCTCAACATTTGGTATTGTCAGGTTTTAGTTTTTAGCCATTGTAATAGGTATGTAGTGGTATTTCATTTTATTTCAATTCACAACTCTCTAATAACAAATGATGCTGAGCATTTTTTTCATAAGCTTATTTGCCATCTATGTAGCTTCTTTGCTGAAGCATATTCATACTCTTTGTTCCTTTTCTATAAATTGTATTGTAGACTCCCTTATTGTTGAGTTTTAAGAGTTCTTTGTGTTTTAGATACAAATTCTTTATTAGATATATGTTGGCAAATATTTTCTCTGAGCTTGTGCCTGTCGTTTCATTTTCTTAACAGTTCCTGTGCAGAGCATATGGCTTTAATTTTAATGGAGTCCAACATATCATTTTCTTTTCATGGATTTTACTTTTTATGTTGTATCCGATAAAAAATCATGTAGAGGTGAAGGTTACCTAGATATTCTCCTTTGTTATTTTCTAGAATTTATATTAGTTTGCATTTTTAATTTAGGAGAGGATTTATTTCTAGTTAACTTTTGTAAAAGGTATAAGATTTGTGCCTTGATTCTTTTATTTTATTTTAATAATAATTTTTTCTTGGCTAGTTGGGATAGTGTATGACTAATTTTATTGCTCTTTCCAAAGAAACTGATTTTGGTTTTATTGATTTTATTAGTATCAGTATTCATACTTTCAATTTCATTTTTTCTCCTTTACTTTGTATTATTTATTTTCTTCTGCTTGCTTTAATTTCTCCCCTCTTGTGTTCTAAGATAGTAGCTTAATTTATTGATTTTGGAACTTTCATCTTTTTTTAAATAAATGAATTAAATGCTGTAAATTTCCCTCTAACAACTGTTTATGCTGTATTCTATAATTTTTGGTGCATTTTGCTTTATCTTCATTGAATTTGACTAAAAATTAACTTAGCACTTTTCAACTCATTTATAAGTATGTTGTTTAATCTAAAAATATCAGGATTTTTCTTACTGTCTTCCCAGTTTTTATTTCTAGTTTAATCCCACTGTGCCTTGAGAAAATACTCTGTATGGTTTTAGTGTTATTAAATTTGTTAGGATGTGTTTTCTTGACCCAGAACATGATTTGTCTTGGCGGATACTCCACGTGAACTTGAGAGGAACATATATTCCACTGTTGTTGGATTGGTATTCTATAAATATCAATTGTCAATATCAATATCAATCAAGTTGATTGATAGTAATTTTTGGATCAAGTGTGTCTTTCATGCTTGCTTCATCTATCACATACTGAAAGGGGTATGAAAGTATCTAACTATAATATTACATTTCTCTGTTTCTCTTTATTGTTCTATCAGTTTTGTCTCTTGTATTTTGACACCCTGTTGTTAGGTGCATACATGTTAAGGATTCTTATGTCTTCATGAAGAATTGAGCCCTATATCATTATGTAAATGCCTCTTATTTTCTGATAATTTTTCTTATTCTAAAATGTGCCTTGTTCAGGGGTGCCTTGGTGGCTCAGTCGATTAAGCATCTGACTTTGGCTCAGGTCATGATCTCACAGTTTGTGGGCTCAAGCCCTGTGTTGGACCCTGTGCTGACAGCTAGCTCAGAGCCTGGAGCCTGTGTTCAGATCCTGTGACTCCTTCTCTCTCTGACCCTCCCTTGCTCATGCTAACTCTCTCTTTCTCTCTCAAAAATAAATAAAAATATTAACATAATTAAAAATAAATAAAATTTGCCTTGTTTGAAAATAATATGGCTTCCTCCAATCTCTTTTGATTGGTGTTAGCATGGATCTTTCCTTCTTTCTTTTACTTTAGACCTAAATGTGTCTTTATAATTTTTTTCACTTTGGCAAATTCTGTCTTGTAATTGGTACACTCAGATTATTCACATTTAAAGTGTTTTTTTATATACCTGAATTAACATATAATATATTTGTATGTTTTCTCATCATTGTGATTGTTTTGTTTATTTTTATATTTTCCCTCTTCTCCAGCCTTTGCAGATTTTAACTGGGCATTTTTATATAATTCCATTTTCTTTTCTCTTTTACATTATGATTATACTTCTTTAAAAAATTTAATGGTGTCCAGAGGATTTGCAATATATATTTTCAACTAATCTATGTCTACTTTCAGATAACATTATATAATATCATGAGTAGAGCAGGTACTTATAACAGAGTATTATTTCCAATCCCTCCTTACGCCCGTTATAATATTACTATAATTTATTTCACTTATCTATGTACTAAAATTATATGATACGTTTTTGCTATTATTTGAAAAAAATGACTGAAAAATCTCTTATTGAATTAAGAATAAGAAAGAAAAGATTTTTTGAACCTTCATTTTATTTCTTCTCCTAATTCTTCCTTCTGTGATATAGATATATTTCTTTTATTTTTAATGTTTGTTTTTTTTGAAAGAGAGAGAGAGAGAAAGAGAGTGTAAGCAGGGAAGTAGCAGAGAGAGAGAGGGAGACACAGAATCAGAAGCAGGCTTCAGGCGCTGAGCTATCAGCACAGAGCCTGACATGAAGCTTGAACTCATGAACTGTGACGTGAGATCACGTCCTGAGCTGAAGTCAGACGCTTAACCGACTGATCCACCCAGGTGCCCCTAAATATGTTTCTGACTTATATCATTTTCTTCTTCTAGAGAAACTTCTTTTAACATTTTTACAGATCCTGTATGTTGAATTCCCTCAATTTTTGTTTGTCTGAGGATGCCTTTCTCTGTCACTTTTGAAGGATACTTCACTGTATATAGAAACTGAAATGGTGTTTATTATTGTTGTTGTTTTTCTTTCCACACCTTAAATATTTCACTCCAACTTCTTGCTTGCATGGTTTCTGATGAGTCCACTTTTATTTTCTTATTCCACTATTAGTAAAGTGTTTTATTACTCTGGTTTCATTCAAAATTTTCTCTTTGTCTTTGGTTTTCTCGTGTTTGAATTTGATTTGCCTGAATGGAGTTTTTGACATTTATTCCATTTAAATTTTCTTTATAAAAACCAAACAAAGCGTGATTTATCAGGTATTGGATACATTGGGTAAAAATAGACCTTGAGTTTAAGATTGTATGTTAACCTGGCTAGGAGTTGAGGTTTGTTTATTCTGAGAACTCTCTGGGCATATTTCAAATCATTAACTTTTCTCTTATCCTGTCAGAAATGCAAGTGGATTTTTTCTTGACTCTTCACTGTGAGAACCTGCTACAGTTCCTTGATTTAAAGCCCATAAAAGTGGGCTTTCCTTTAAGACTCTAGTAGTTGCTAGCCCTCAAGTAAATCTATAGTCAGCCTCCAGCAATTAGTGAAAATTACCATTTAAACATTTCTATCAATTTATGTCCCCAGAGGATTCTGTCTGATTCAGGAATGCTTATCTTGGCTGTGTTTCCTTGTATTTTTTTGTCTCTACAGACATTTGGATGACAGTTGACTCAGTGCCCACAATTTCTGAGTGATCCAAGAAAATCATTGATTTTCAGTTCAACTTTTTTCTTATTTTAAGGTTGGAAGTGGTGATTTTTAAGCTTTTTAAATGTCATAGTTGAAAGCAGAAATCTGCTGGATTCATTTTTCCTAGAATTTCTAGTATTTTGATGGCTGGTTCTATACTTTATGGACTCATAAGTTGTTTGGTTACAGTATGTATATTATGTACATCCACTCCATGAAATACTACATGGTTATTAAGAAAAAAGAGTATACTTCTAATTACTGATATAGGACAAAGAAAAGAAATCTCCAGGGTAGATTGTTTTATAAAAAGTAACTTCCAGAAAATTATTTAGTAAGTAATAATTTATGTAAAATAAGGAGGAAATAATTCATTTTCATGTTTCCTTGTATTAAACATAAAAAATCTTGAGATATCCAAGAAAATATTAAAAGTAGTTACTTGAGGGAAGTTAAGATGATGAGAGAGACAGAACAGGGAATGAGATGGAAATTAGATAATTCAACATTTTAAACAATATCTTTAATCTTGGACCTTGTGATTCTATTACATGCATATACTCTTTCTCATTCTCTCTGTCTCTGTCTCTCTCTGTCTCTCTCTCTTACACACACACACACACACACACACACACACACACACACCATTCTCTCAGATGTTTCTTTTTCAGTTTCTTGCCTAAACATTGGGAAAATTAACACTGGTTTATAAAATGAATGATAGCATGGATAATGTCCTACAGAATATGAGGCTTTTGATGTTCGTCATTAACTCTCATCTCTGGTACCTCATGTCCTAGAATCTACTTGGTCAGGCTTGAATCAGAGACACAAAGTCTACTTGCCTGAATGCTTTGGATTGTTTAAGGATGTGAAAATACTTTTACTTTTATTATAGATGAATTTGAGATAGCTACTTCCAGTTAGCATGTTGGATACACCTCTTTTTTCAGAGGTTTTTTTTTTTTTATCTTGTTTACCAAATAGCAGTACTTTATAGGCCAGGATTTAGGATTGGAAGCTCCATATTTGCCATAACAATTTGAGAGTAGCTCTCTTTTATTTTAAGTGCACTCTCCTGATAGATAGTGAGAAGAGTCATTGCTTCCAGATAATCAAAACACGTGGGGCTGTAAAGAATCATCAAAATAATCTGAAAACCCATTTGTCTGTTTTATACTTCTCCAACCTGAAGCTTCTCAATTCAACTATGAATGAATTTGGTTCAGAATCTTCTAGGTCAAAGGCAAAAAGGAGAAGGAAATGTTCACTGTTTTAACGGTCTGCAGTAGTCATTGTGAGAATTTTTTTAAGTGCAGAATTTCCTAAAACTGTTGATACAGTTTCAGAGAAGGAAATGTTAGTGACACAGTGGAAGTGCTTCCATCGCCAAATCCCCTGCCACCCACAGCTTGTGGATTGCCTGAAAGTGTCTATTTACAACTTAGAGTGGGAATGGCAAGTAACTTCTGTCTCATGTGTCAGATTAGATCCACTGTTAGTGGCTGCAACTAGCAGACCAGAGAAAGATACTAGTACAGCATCTTGGCTTTAAGATACACACTTAAAGTCAAAGTGCTGGGATCCATTAGCTGATACCTGTTCTAGATGAGAGGAGGCAGGCATCTACCAGCTCCAGTGGGGTTTGCAACTCTAGGAAGCCCAGCTTGGTCAACTTTATAAATATTAGCAATTGGTGCTAAAATATAAACAATATAAAATGTGTAAAAACTAGCCATTACCTATTGAGTACTAACTGTGTCGCAGGCACTGTACTAAGGAATTAAAAAAGCATTTGGCTAATCTAATCATCACCAGAACCCTATGAGATATTGTCCCTATCTAGTTTATCCACAATAAAAATTATTTAAATCCTTAAAATGCCAGTCTCAGCAATCATTTGCATTTAAAGACTTTGTTTTCTATAAGAAAGAAAAAGCTATAATAGTGGTAATCCTGTTTAGGATGTGATTGGTTTTGAAATATATAGAATAACAACTAATCTAGGTTTTAGTAAGTTTACCAAATGTGTTATATAATGTTCCATAATATTTGAATTATCCAACCCACTTTTCAGAGTTTCAGAAATTTTCATGATTTTATACCTTCTAAAGAAGTATTGTACTGAAGCAAATTTACAGTTATTTTCTGAGTAATTTTTAGTAAGACATTTGAAGTTAAATCTTTTAACCACAATACTGATTTAAATAACATTTGTTGTAATGAAAAAAACAACAACACACTAAATAACTAAATAGAAGCAAGAAAAGGGAAAGAGGAGATAAAAAGTAAAATATGCAAGAAAAGTACCTCAAAATCTGCATTATAATATGCACATCTCCCCTTGGTCTTTTAAAAGAATTCCCACTATAACCTTTATTCCATTAAAAAGGGTAAGTATTATGACATAGGACAGGTGGTATGTTAACGTCTTTGATCATACAATAAACTAAATTTCCATTGCAGAAGAAACTATTGGAAATGTAATGAAAACATAATGAAGTCAACATTCTTGCTTACCAAGTGGGACTTGGCAGTACAGTTAATTGAATGTCAGTGTAAAATGTTGACAGGCAGAGAACAGAATGGAGGGAGAGACTTAAAGGGAAAATGATTTTATCTAAGCATTTATATATTTTCAAAAGTAGCTTTCACCATCTGGATATTTGCAGTCATGTAGATAAAACATATACTTGGATGAGCTTATGGCTTACATCTAGATTTTCCTGTTTCCTCCACAGTGCTTAGGCAGAATTGAACATTCAATAGATACTCAATAAATGCTCACTGCTTAATATTTCCTATCCTGTGCAAAGAATCACAGGCTGTCTCTGAAATTGAATCTGTGTTGAAAATTGGGACATAAAATGTCAGTCAGCCTTCTTCTTTCCATTTCTTTTATGTGTTTGAAAATAGAGGGCGTTCACCAGTTTTAAGTTTTATTTAGATAGACCTCACATACATAAAATTCACCATTTAAAAAAATATTTTAACGTTTATTTATTTTTGATAGAGAGAGACACAGAGGATGAGCAAGGGATGGTCAGAGAGAGAAGGTGACAGACCATTTAAAATTTTTTTTAATGTTTATTTTTGATAGAGAGAGACACAGAGGGTGACAAGGGACGGTCATAGAAGGAGTCAGAATCCAAAGCAGGCTCCAGGCTCTGAGCTGTCAGCACAGAGCCTGATGTGGGGCTCGAACCCATGGACTGGCCTGAGCTGAAGTTGGCTGCTTAACCGAGTGAGCCCCCAGGTGCCCCGAAAATTCACCACTTTAAGTGTGCACCTAAACGTCTTCTTCTTCCATTCACAACTATCCCTGCAATCATTAACTTTTGAATATTTTGTTTCCCTTGAAAGAAACGCCATACCCAGTAGCATTTAATCCTGATTTTCCCCTGTATACTAGCCTGCTAGTCCTATGCAACTACCAATATAATTTCTGTGTGTTTAAATTAAACTATTTTTGATATTTCATATAAATAAATGTGACTGCCTTCTTTCACTTAGCATAATACTTCAATGCTCATCCATGTTATAGCTTATATCGTGTATTTGTATTGTCAAATAGTATCCCACTGTATGGACATACTACACTTTATTTATCTGTTTATCAGCTGATAGACATTTTGGTTGTTTACACTTTTTGGCTATCGTGAATGCTGCTATGAACGTTGGTGTACAAATTGTGTGAATGTATGTTTTCACTTTTCTTGGGCATATACTCAGGATTGCAATTGCTGAGTCTTATGGTAACTATATTAAACCTCTTGAGAAACTACTAGACTATGTTCTAAAGGGGCTACACTGTTTTTAAATTTCACCGGTAGTGTAGGCGGGTTTCAGTTTCTGCAATAGCATAGGCCTGCTGTGCCTGGTGACCTTTTTTTCTACCAGTGGAAGCTGGTGGGGGAAGAAGAACCCAGTCCTCAGGGTCTGCTCTGCTTCTCTGGAAGGAAAGCTTCTGGAAGATGGGAGTGGTGGAGCATGAGAAAGGCCAGCAGCCTGCCCCTTCTGGGGTAAAGCCATAGCCCTAGGTGGGAGCTGGGAGAAAGGGAAAGTCCTGTCTTCTTGGCTCTACACATTGGAAGCAGAGCTTCTAGAAGATAGAGGGCTGAAGGGAAAGAGTGGCCCAAATGCTACAGATTCTCCCTTTCCTTCCCAAGATTGACTAGACTTTCTTGAATAACTGTGTCCATGCTCTGTGTGTCTTTGTGTATGTGTGCATGCGTGTGTCTTTAGGACAATTTCTAGAGGTGGAATGATTTTTTCTGTATGTATAGTTTGAACAGTTAAATTATTCTATGGTGAATATTATTCTATGCAGCTCTTTACTCCTCTACTCTGGAACTTCATTCTTTTAAATCACTATCTCTTCTTTGGATACTTCTGACTGGAAGTAGTGTCTCTAAACTTAGTGCCAGGCACTTAATTAGCTACCAGATAGGCTGCTTCTACCTCCCTGACTTCTCATCAGAAATAGTAGAGGCTAGTAAACAGTCAATATAGCATTTTATGTCAAGTGAAAATATCCTTGAAAGTGAGGGTATGTAAATGAATTTTTATAAAAAAAGAAAAGTTGTTAGTTTTGGTTTGGTTTGGTTTGGGGTTTTTTTGCCAGCAAACCTGCACTTCAATGAATGATAAGTTTTTCAGGCTGAAAGCAAAAAAAAAAAAAAAAAAAAAAAAAAAAAAAAAAAAAAAAAAAAAAAAAAAAAAAAATTAGCACATGGAATTTCAGATCTCTTGTAATGAATGAAGACCATGGGAAATAGGAAATACATATCAAATGGTCAGGACATATCTTCATTTCTTTAAAATACATGTGACTATTTTAAACCAAACTTATAACATTATCTTGAGAGGCTTAGAATGTATGCAGATGTGACAACAGGACAATAACAGGAAGTGTGGAGCTGGGGTAAATGAACCTAAAATATTGCAAGATTTTACATTTGATGTGATGTTCCATATTATTAGCTCTAAATGGACTGTGAGGAGTTAACAAGGCATAGTGCAGTTCCTAGCATAAACCCTGAAATATTCATGCAAAGAAATGTAACTAAAAAGCCAATTGACAAATAAATTATAAATCTAAAAACATCCAAATAATAAAAAAATATAAGAAAGAGGAAAGAGAAATAATAAAGGGGACAAACAAAACAAATAAAAGTTTATAAACCTAAATCAAATCATATTAATATTACATTATATATTAATACAATAGCTGCACAAAAGAGAATCATAGAATGGATAAAATACAAGTTCCAACTATATGCTGTTTATAAGATTGCACTTTCAGTATAAAGACATTTAAAGGTTGAAAATAAATGGATGAAAAATGGCAGTGTAGAAATTGTATAAGCATAAGAAGGTTAGAATGGCTATATTAATATTAATTAAAATAGACTTCAAGACCAAATAAATTGCATGATTCAAGCAAAAAAATGATGTTTCATAACAATTAAATGGTCAATTTGTCAGAAACAAAAGACAATATGTATCTGCCTAACAAGAGAATTTCAAGATGCATGAAAAAATGTTTGACAGAAATAAATGAATAATCATGCTAGAAAAATCCCTTCTTTCTGCAATGAAGAGAACTTCTAGATAGAAAGACCAGCAAAGATATAAAGGCTCTAAACAACTCCATCAACCACCAGGAATCAATATTCAAAGGACACTAAACTCAACAATGTTATACTATACACTTAAACTTGTGTGGGGCAGAGACTGAGGGATAAATGAAGTAAAGCAGCCTGGGACCTGGGGCTTGAACCCAGGGACCGCTGCCTCATGACCCGAGCTGAAGTCAGAAGCTCAACCTACTGAGGCCCTCACGTGCCTGGCACACCGTGTGCACATTCTGAGGTGTGCATGGCATATTCACAAAATTGACACTATATGCTGAGCCTCAAAACAAATCTATATCAATTTAAAAGAATTGACATCACATTTGGTGTTTAACCTAATACCATTAAATTTAAATTTAATAGCCACATATTTATAAAACCTCAAATATTTCTAAATTAAACTATATACTTCTAAATAACCTGCAAGTCAAAAAAATTCACACACACAAAAAAGAAACACTTTTAAAAAGTGTTTCTGACTGAATGAGAATGAAAGTACAACACCAAAGATTACAGAATGCAGCAAAAAAAATATATACATAACTTTAAATCCTTACATGAATAAAGATTTATGTTCTAAGATTCCACTCTAAAAGCTAGGGGGAAAAAAGAGCAAAGAAATCCAAAATGGTAGAAGAACATAAGAATAGACACCAACAAAATAGAGAACAGTAATGGCCGTTATAATTTTATTACCAAAAAACAACAAAGACATATTTTTAAAAAGAAAATTACAGAACAAAATTTCTCATGCATATCAAAGCAAAATTTCTTAACAACATATTCACAATTAAAGGCATTGAGATCACACCATAAAGGGGGATATGAATACCAAGAAGACATCTAATTAAGTTGTAGACCGTGATTTAACAACTCCATTGTCCTCCCATCTCCTGGATCTGTGGAGAGTATCTTTGATAGGAAATGTGATGGGAGTCTTATAAGCTACTAGGATGGTGATTGCAAAAAATAAAATATTGGATATATTATTAGTGGAAGGCTTTTAAAGCAGGAGACTGGAGACACCCTTCCAGAAAATTTGAGATTCTAGAGAAAAGCCTGGAGAAAATCAGGGAAATGATGAAAGGATTTATCATGATTCGATTTTTAAAAGTCTCTAAATTTCCTTCCTGTGGGTGTGGTCCAGCTTACCTGAAGTCAGGTATTTAAGAAGCTAATCCTGAAGCTTTCTTAGGGACAAGATACATGTTTTAACACGAGCGCACGGACTCGCATGAAGTAAGCATTCAAGTAAAGATGTGGGAAACAGAAGAACATTAACAGACAGTAATAATTTATTAGTTACAAGTTTTCCCACATTATGGCTTGCAGGGAACGGAACAGGTAAAAGAAGGTAACATCAGGTGGATACCCCAAAGCATTCTGGTGAAATTTATCTGAAAAGCAGAAGTGTAAATGAATATGTGTAGGGAGTTTGGAATTTAACGTTGAAGTCCCCACTTCTTTAAAATCTCTGGTTTTATTTGAAGAGACTTTACTTTCTATCCAGTATTTTCTATTAGTATATAAAGAGTGAAATTTTGATTTTGCTTACTAGTTAAATTATTTAAATGTCCCCTCACCATATATTCAAATCAAGTCCAATTTCAGGATTATGTGCCATTTTTCATGTGGTGACATTCCCTGGACATCTTCTGGTCTTCTCCCACATGCTTCTAGGAGTGCCTATACATTGCCTGAGAAACACCTGAAACAATGCCCAGATCTTTTAGGAAGGCAGAAAAGAGGGAAGACATCATAAATTAGGGCTATGCAACGCTATAATGAGCTTCAATGAGAATAAAGACCATGTGTTCTAGTATGTTTTCATCCTCAGTGTTAGACAGACATCAGTTCTCAATATGTCCATTTAACAGTTTTTCTAACACTTGGCCCAGTAGCTCATTGACATTATGTGTAAAGTGCACTTTCAGGTTGAACTTCACCTTCAACCCGAGCTTTAATTTAGTGAGTCTAGAAAACATCCAGGAGGTACCTATTTGGAAATGAAACCTCTATTTACATCATGCACATATGACATGCAATACATCTGCCCTTAAGGCAGAGAACACTGAAGCGATGTTTTACCATACTTTTTATTTTGTATTATAGTGAAATGTATCGTTCTTAAATTATTGTGAAAATACAGATATTTTCATAACCCCTCTGTAGTTTATTCATATTTACAATTATAATAAATCCCTCCAAACCCAGCTATAATAACCTGATTGAGGCAAAAAAGAATTGCAGAAGAATGACATCTGCACACTTGCCACTGTTTTATTGCAACATGTATAAGCAAAGTATAATTATGCAGTAAAAATAAACTTAAAGAATTATGAGCCAGGTTTACAGATTAAGACATTAATGCCTTCGATATATGAGCAGTCTGGGGTAGTTTTAGTTATGTAAGGCAATTCCTCAGCTCTACAACAAGACTTGTAAGTTGTAATGAATTTAGTAAATAAAGCCCAGACATTTAGCTTTCATTAAAGCCCATCTAGATGAAAGGAATGTTCTACCAATTATTGAATGCACAATAGCAGGGCCTTTTTGTTAATAGTCTGTATTTGCAAGGCTTGTTTCAACCTCCTGATTTCAGTTGGTTCTCCTCCTTGCCCTCCTCAGAACCCTGTAATTACCTATATCACTGAGTTTATCCCTCTTGGTTGTAATTTTCTTATTAGAAGCCTGACTCCTCCACCAGTCTGAGTACAAATCTGCAGTATTATTTTCTGTGTCACTACCACAGTGCCAGCAAATTAGGAAATGTGGGCAATGAGGAGGGAGCAAGTGTATGTCAATATAGCAAATATATATGTGTTCTAGATTACCAAGGAAATTTTGGCATTCGTGGTGTTTTAGACAACTTCGGTCAATTTACTTAGCCAGGGACTCTATCTCCCATCTCCTTCTCCTTGTGATACTTTCTGTCCTCCAGACCCCATTTCCTACCCCACCCCTGGCTGAAGAAGTAGGCCCCGGGTAGCCATAAATATGAGCCTCACAGCGCCACCAGCCCTAGCTGATTAAATGTCCACAACCTGATGGTGGACTCAAAATGATCTGGTCATTCTCTTCTGGGAATTTGAAATTGAGACTTAGAACTAACTAGAGAGTATCTGTGTGTACCTGGAATTTTAGTGGTGTAAACTTGAAATTGCAGGCCAGCAATATGCTGGAGAATACTGAGAATATGGAGAACGGAAAAGCCAGTGCCCAGAGTGAGGGAAATGAGATAGCCAGAATGAGGGGGTCAGAAAATCAGAGATTATGTGTCAGATCTTTAAAATTTTATTTTAGTCCATTTTTTTAGAGTTCTCCAGAGAAATACACACATATCATCTATATCCATATTATCTATTTATATATATATATATACATATATATATCTCTCATCCATATCTATATCTATGAGATAGATAGATAGATAGATAGATAGATAGATAGATAGATAGATAAAGATATCTCACATGATTATGGAGTCTGAGAAGTCCTATGATCTGCCCCCTGTAAGTTGGAGATGCAGGAAGCTGGTGGTATAGTTCCAGTCCACATTTGGAGAGTTTGGTATAAAGCCAAATCCTAGGGCAGGAGACAGTAAAATGAGATGTTCCAGTTTAAGCAGACAGATGGAAGGGGACAAATCCTTTCTTCTTCTACTTTTTGTTCTATTAAGATGTTGCCCGTGCATGTTGGGGAAGACTATCTAGTACATCTACCGTTTGCTCATCAATGATCTCATCTAAAAATGGCTCATGAGTGCACCTTCAAGTAATGTTCAATCTGGTTACTCTGTGACCCAGTATATTGACATATAAAATAAACCCACACAGCCCTACCTTGAGATCATATGTGTTCCTGCTCCTGGGTTCAATGAAACAGTCTCTCCTACACTAGTTCTATTACCAATAATGAAATGTTTTAACTAACATACCATCACTTATTACTTTGAGTTTGCTGTGTCAACAAGCAGGGAGCTGGAATTCTCAAACAAAAGATTTCTCCTCTTTAGTCTGTTGTAATAGGTGATTTTAAAATGGGCACTGTGATGGCACAGTTAAAAGCCTAGCTGTGCAAAAGAAGGGAGGATGGAGGTATTTGTTTAGTATATTTCTTAATATTTTTGTTATTTAAATAAAAGTCACATTATTGGGGCCCCTGGGTGGCTCAGTCAGTTAAGCATCCAACTTGGTTTTGACTCAGGTCATGATCTCACAGTTTCATGAGTTCGAGCCCTGTATTGGGATCTGTGCTGTCATAGGGAGCCTGCTTATGATTCTCTCTCTGTCTCTCTGTCTCTCTCTCCTTCCCTGCTCATGTTGTCTCTCAAAAATAAATAAGACCTTAAACATTTTTTAAATCACATTTTTTAAAAAAGTTGAACTTAACTACAACTAGTGAAAACAGACATTTCTTTTTTTTTTCAATAATATTTTATTGTCAAATTGTTTTCCATACAACACCCAGTGCTCTTCCCCTTAAGTGCCCTCCACCATCACCACCACCTCTTTTCCCCCCTCTCCCTTCCCCTTCAACCCTCAGTTCATTCTCAGCATTCAATAGAAAACAGACATTTCTAAGAGTAGGAACTTTAAAAATTTTTCTGTCTAGAGAGAAAAGGCAATATCTTAATCACTGACCATGTTTCAATATTTATGGTGATCTCCCAAACCACATATTAAGGAACCCTTTTCACTGCTAACATCTGTGTTAAGAAATATCCAGTAAAAAGGAGCAAGTGGCAATATCAAAGACTCTTAAAATAAACTGGAATAAATCCTACCCCTCACCAACCCCCACACTTGCTGTGATACCCTCATTCAGAATATTTCTTTATCATTCATTTGTTGTTCGTTCTGGTATTAATACATCGTAATGACCTTTGTAGTGTGGCTGGAAGGATATATGAGCATGCTCCTGTGTCACTTTACTTATACAGAGCCTGGCATCATCAAAAACTTAATGAACTGACACAATTGGTAGTAGAGAGAAGGAATGAATACGGGGTTGTATTTTTGCATGATTTCAAAATTTATGCAGGATCCTTAGTTTTAGGGAACTTGGATGTCATTAAGTACAATCAATTCTAGGTGAGGAAACTGAGGCACAGAGATCAACCCAAGATTAAAAGTTAGTCAAAATCTGAGCAGGGTGTCATGGCCCCAATTTTCTGGCTAATCCTCCACTGTGATTATTTTAGGTACATTAATTGAACAAAACCCCAATTTATTTATTAATAAGGAAAACATTTGTGGCAAATGGAAAAATATCCTTCCTAAGTCAACTTTGAAATGACGCAAGGCATTTGAAAGAGCAAGCAGAGTATGATCCCTGAACCAAGGCATCTAACTGCAGGCAACACTAACACAACTTGTGACACTCCCAACTTGACTCCATTTGATGTTTATCCACCCTCTCAGAATAACAACAACCATAATAATAAAATGTAATACATTTACCAGGGCAAATAATCTGCCCTCAAATGGCATAAGATTCTTCTTGGTTTTAGCAGGTCTCTTCAAATTAATACCTATCAACCATAACTAAATAAGTCAAAGCAACAGTCTAAAGGTATGGGACTATTCCAAGGTCTTTACAAGACAAATCTACTTATAATATTTAATGAGCATCTTGTCTGGGGACCATTTTTGCCTGTAGTATTAACCAGAAATTTCCATATTTGAATCTAAGACAACCACTGGCTCAGAAAATTTGGATGAAATACTTCTTTTTGCATAGACAAGACATGAAGAAAATGTCAATTGTCCATATGAGAGGGTGGTGTTGTTTAGAGTGACTTTATGATGTAGACTGAAAGAATTTGAGTATGGGTGTGTCTGATCCTTCTTAGGCTTGCTCCTGTGTCCATTATATTACCACTCTTTTACATCCATGTGTATGTAGCTATGGAATAACATCTTTTATAACACATACATATATACGTCTTCTTCTGGAGCTTGACCCATTTAGGAGTAGGATGGGTATGTGAAGAGACTCCAAGCTCTGAAAGGCAGATGACCCAGATCCAGTTCTAGCTTTGCTACCTTATTGATGAGATGAACTTGAGCAAGAAGACTTTATAGCTTGACTAAGTTCCTTAGAAAATTCATACAGTTGTAAAATCAAATTAAATCATCATGAAAGCACTTTATAAAAAGTAAAAATCACTTGATAAATGTAATTTACAGGCCCAAGGAAATTTAACTGAGATCAAAATGAGTAAATGTTTACTTACTCTCACAACAAAAAGAAACCATCTAATATATTTCTTGTAAGTTCTATTTAATAAGAAAAATAAAACACTGAAGTTTGGGGG
This sequence comes from Suricata suricatta, assembly GCF_006229205.1. Taxonomy (NCBI): domain Eukaryota; kingdom Metazoa; phylum Chordata; class Mammalia; order Carnivora; family Herpestidae; genus Suricata; species Suricata suricatta. Next base: position 43,907,573 of record NC_043712.1, on the reverse strand, counting down.
CAAAAGTGAATTTGGAGAGTCTGCTTAATAACCACGATTAATCACTTTAATAAATTATTTGGTGTTGGCTATGGTGCTGATCATCAAACCATTTCAGTAATTCCATCAATGCAATAAAGATAAAAATTTGTATTTCATCCAAATTTTCTGAGCCAGTGGTTGTCTTAGATTCAAATATGGAAATTTCTGGTTGTGTTTTTTTAAGTAAATTCTGTGTTGGGATAATGAGAGAAGGAAAGATATTCTCAATCTAATTATTATAGGGGTTTCCTAATGATTCTCAGGTGCAGAATTTGTGTTCAAAGGAAATTTTACTACAAAGCCCTATGTGTAAAAGTACAGTTGCTTTGGTTAATGTTGGAGAGCTCCCTGCAAACATCCACCCAAGTTCCCAGGAACTTGGAGGAAATGGAGCACCTGGGTGGCTCACTCAGTTAAGGTCCCATTTCAGCTCAGGTCATGATCTGGTTTGTGAGTTCAAACCCCGCATCACGCTCTGTGCTGACAGCTCAGAGCCTGAAGGCTGCTTTGGATCCTGTGACTCCCTCTCTTTCTGCCCCTCCCCTGCTCCCTCTCTGTCTCTCAAAAAATAAATAAACATTAAAAAAAATTAGAGACCCCTGTGGAGTAGCCACGGGTGGCTCTTAGTAGCATAATTTACAAGCTATTAGTTTATTGAAAACAAAATGCTTTTGAAGTAATTTGAAATAAAGTTTAATCATGTTGCAATTTCACAACATTGCCAAACATTGCCTTTGGCACAGTAAGATATTGGATATATCTGTTGATTGATTAAGTTCAATTGGTCCATATATATATAAGCAATACAAATTATATTTTCTTTTCTCAAAGTTCTCATTGATTTAACATAATCCTCTAAAAATTCTGACCTCAGTGATACCCAATAGTCTTAAGTAGTACTGGGCACTTCTCATAATATACTTAGAAATACTGTAGTTATTGGAGCACCTAGGTGGCTCAGTCGGTTAAGCATGCGACTTTGGCTCAGATCATGACCTCACGGTTTGTGGGTTCGAGCCCCACGTCAGACTCTGTGCTGACAGAAACAAGCCTGGAGCTTGTTTTGGATTCTGTGTCTCCTTCTTTCTCTGCCTTCCCCCCACTTGCTCAGTCTCTGTCTCTCTAGACAAAATAAAGACATAAAAATTTAAAAAAGAAAAAAATACTATACTTATTATTTTGTTAAATGACAGCCTCTGTTTACAATCAGTTTTCATTTACTTTGATAATTTACTTAATGAAAATGCTGTACATTTTATACAGATCTGGTTTCCCCATTTTATACACAAAAAAATTATTGGTCTGAAATATACCCAACTGGTAGTATAGGACAAACATTTATATCGGAGCATATGTTTCAGAAACATTTTCACGCTGTAGTTATGTACACCTGGGAAACATTCCTAGGACTCTGATTTGATCCAACAAAACTGAAATCAAGAGGCTAAGGGGTAAACTCCTATTTCCACAGAGTTTCATGTTTAAAAAAAAGAGTAAGAATTTTAAATGAATTAAAACCACCTCATTTGAGAATTATGAAGGTGCCCATAAAACCTCTCCTTGCCAACTGATTCCAAATAGATCCCGGTCTAAGCAGACTAGGAAAGGGACCCTTTTTCCTCATATGACAGGATTTCCTTTTGAATCCAGGTTTTTCAGTACACATTTGTGGTCCCTATTCCCAGGTATTCAGCAAACCAAGAAAGGAGAAAATCAGCAAGTGTTATCATGCAAGCTCCCTTATTTTTCCATATCCATCTTAGCTTATTGGAACCTCTTAATTGATGAATGAGGACTTTATCAAGCCTGGCAGGAGTCGTTATGTCTCTGATTTTCCTTGAAATGTATCTGTCATGCAGCTCAAAATTGAATAGCCAGTTTGGGGCTTAACCAGAGACATGGTACCGACTTAAGACACTGTGAAGGGAATGAATGATTAATGCAGTTTATAGACAGGATAGCGCTTCTTCTGTCTCATGTGCTTTTTGTATGTAATCTCCGGTGGTTCAAGTTCAGATGGATCTAATGAAAAAGGACTAGATGTTTTCCACCTTCCCTTCAGAGCATGCTGTACGATTTATCCACTGACAAAATGTGCTAATGAAATGTCACCTTGGACAGCTTGCTAAAGGATTGATGGGCTGAAAGTTTTGCACTTTATTTAACTTTTGCAGGAAAAATGAATAAGTCCTCCAAACTCTGTATGATATAGAGATCCATTATGGTTTTCTAACTCAGGAAGTAGCTATGCCACTGATGGAACAGAGGCTACAGAAAGATGCTGATGGGACACAGTTTATAAATAAACAAATTGAGGATGTGTGGTTTTATTATGCCTCCATTCTAAATGAGTGTCAAGTTACACAATTTTATGAAGGCACTTCCTTCTGTATACTTTATGCAATTGTTTTCAATCTATTAGTCTATCAATGAGAAATAAAACCATCAGGCTTTGTAGCCAATTACCCTATTTCTTTATTTGTTCCTTTGTCCCTTCATTACCAGAATCCCAACTATAAAACCCATCCTGAGAATGGTTTTAAGCCTTTTAATTCCTTCCACTCATAAAAACTTCATAATCTGTGAGCAATGGCCACTGGAGATCATTAAAGAGAATTGAAAATGGTAGACAAAGAATCAGGATGTGGAAGGAAATAAAACTGTACATAATCAGAGAGTCTGTTGATAGAGGTGAAGGGGCAAAACACACATAGTGGACTAACTGAAATAAAATCAAAGGAACAAGTAAGAAACAGACAAAAACATTGGAATGCATATAATACTTCTCAATATTATGATTTGCGTACATCTATGCTGACCAAAATAAATGAAAATAACCACATACTGTAAGCATGCATCCACACATGCATGCACACACACAAATACACACAGAAGCGTAAAGTGATAAGACTATAGAGAATGTCTCTAAGTTAACACCTCACTTTATCCAGAACAGTGAATGGAAGAGAAGAAAGAGGGCATTTTCTTACTCCTTTGTCCAAGGAGAAAATCTGGTAGAATCTACCAGGGCAAGAAAATTATCTATGATCTGGCTTTCAATTTCCATAGCTGTTAAAATGAGAATAATTATATTGCTAGGGTAATGCTAGCTGATATAGTAATTAAGTCCCAAACTTTCAGAGGCTTATTAGAATAAAAATTGATTTCTCACACAATACCAGCTTCAGAATGGTAGAGCACTTTCCTCTGCTAAGATTGAGAGATCTTGATTCTTTCTATCTTAGGTCTTTGCTATTTTTGATGCATAGCTTCCGGGTTTGTTTTGCCTAATTATATCAAGTCGGCCTAAGGAAAAGGAACATGAAGGCCAGCATAAGACATTCATATGAGCCAGACCTCATAAAGATCCCACATTTCTTTTGCTTATTAGTACGCCATGTGACTAAGCCTTACTACAACAGAGGCTGGAAAATGTGGATTAGGTGAATGACTACTAAACAGAAGAAATAGGGGTACCTGGGCAGCTCAGTTGATTGCGTCCAACACTTGATTTCGGCTCCAGTCATGATCCCAGGGTTGTGAGATCGAACCAGGCACCAGGCTTCACACTGGAACATGGAGCCTGCTTAAGATTCTTTCCCTCTCTCTCTGCTATTCTCCCTCTTTCTCTCTCTCTCTCAAATAAAAAAATAAAAAGAAGAAACAAGATATAAAAACCTAATAGTAGTTGCATTTTTTTGTTGGAAAAATAAAATAATTGAATGCATATAGTAAGGCCAGCATCTCATAAGCAGTTCTTTCTCGTGCCATCTATCCCTCTAACTATAAAATTTTGTTGTTATTATTATTATTGTTTGATTCTAATTAGGATAGCTAATTCTGTAGGATAGTTGATTCTGTAATCAATGGAAAGCAAAAGGTACAACAAAAAGACAGGTTACTTAATAAAGTTGAAAAGCATTGATTTCAACCTTCTATTATAAAATCACTGAAAAGAGAGGAGTTACAGCTCCAAACTTCCTGACCTTCACAGTGATTTTGGAACTGAAAATATGTTTGTCTTTGACTTGTTAATATTCTGCCATATTTCATTCTCTTTTAACACATATTCTGTGTTTTGCATCTCAGCATGATTTCTTAATTTTTTATTATGTACATACTTGGATGGCAACCGTGACATAAAAGCCGCTCAAAGGTATATTAAATATTTACACTTGTTTTATTTTTAAATCCAAAAAGATAATCTGTTTTAAATGCATTCGTGTCACATTGTGGTTGCCAAGTTTTTTGAAGCATATTAAACAAAAATTCAAAAGTTACCAAATGGGTGATTAGAAATTCAGAGACCAGAATAATTTTTGTTTAATGTCTTTTGTTATATGTGCTGGATATTTTCAAATTTTGAAACCTGAATGTGTTTGTGATCTAAACAATTAGGGCTGTCATTGTGGCCTATGTAACCTCAGCCCTCTGTCACCTTTCCCTGTGATAGAAATGCACTTAGACAACAGATACTGGCTCAGTTAATGAGGTTTATTTATGTAAGCGTTTGTGATTTTGTACATTTTTAAAAAATTACAATTGATGTAACCCTTAATTCAATGTGGGTGGAAATGAAGATTTTGGAAAAGAGAACAAGTTTTGGAGTTACAGGACTTAATCTTGTGCCACAACTTCCAAATGTGTGCACTTGAGTATTTCTTAGACTCCGAGTCTTAATTGATCTATCTGAAAAAAACTGGGAACAATAATACAATATCTGTAAGATACAAGATAATTATACATTTTATAAGAGATACATTTTAATTAGCTTAGAAGGTTTCCTGGTACCTGGTTGATTCTTAACGCATATATTTGGAATGTACCAAAGTTAAGTTCTACAATATCAGAAATCTGTTACTGTAATTGATATAATAATTCTGATGCTATGACACTAATTTGTGTTATAGGATAGAGTAAATGAATGCTGTATGATATATCTTTCATCCTGGAATCTAAAAAAGCCAAACTCACAAAAACAGAGTAGAATGATGGTTATCAGGGCTGGGCATTGGGGAACTGGGGAGATGTTTGTCAAAGCATACAAACAGAGTTAGAAGATGAAGGATGCATAGCATCCTAATGCATAGCATTGTCGTTATAGTTAATGATACTGTATTACATATTTCAACGTTGATAAGAGAGGGAGACCTTTAAATATTCTCACTAGAAAAAGAAATGAAAGAGGCGCCTGGGCGGCTCAGTCTGTTAAGCGTCTGGCTTCGGCTCAGGTCCTGATCTCATGGTATGTGGGTTCTAGCCCTGCGTCCAGCTCTGTGCTGACAGCTCAGAGCCTGGAGCCTGCTTCCGATTCTGTGTCTCTCTCTGATTCTCCGCTGCTCGCACTGTCTCTCTGTCTCTCAAAAATAAATAAAAAACATTAAAAAATATGAAAGGGAATGTTCTCTATGATTCCTTTCTGTATACTTCATATCTACCTGTTTGTTTGGTTTTTTTTTTTTTTTTTTTTTTTTAGGTAGAAATAGAAGGTGAGGTTAAAAAAAAAAGATATTCCCTCCCCCCAAAAAGAAATTTTTTTAATTTATTAAAATTTTTAATGTTTATTTTTAAGAGAGATACAGAGATAGAGCATGAATGGGGTAGGAGCAGAGAAAGATGGAGACACAGAATCTGAAGCAGGCTTGAGGATCTGAGCTGTCAGCACAGAGCTCGACATGGGGCTTGAACTCACAAAGAGCAAGATCATGACCTAAGCCAAAGTTGGACATTTAACCGACTGAGCCACCCAGGTGCCCAATAATCTATTTTTTAAAATAAGTTTCAGGTACAACATTCTGATATTGAGCATTTCTCTACTGTTTTCTCAGGATTATTGCTTCATTGTAAGACTTTGGTTGTTAAATTAAGATGAAGTTATATATATGACCAAGGTATAGTTCCTACTACTAATAAAATATCCCTTATGAACACCTGTATGTTTCAGAACTGTGCCTGGTGCTTTACTTAATTAATTTAAATTTATAATTATCTTATAAAGAAGGTAATAGACCACTTAAGGTAAACAGTTAATAAATGCTGGGGAATTCTAAAAATACAGATCTAGAGTGGGACATAGGAGAAGTATTGAGTACAGAACAATAAACACCTATCAGGTTAAAGGTATTTTAAGGGTTCCCTTCGAGAGTCTTCATCCACACTACATGGTTGGGAAAGGAAGCAGAAGTGCTGGTGAGAAGCTAAGTGCAGGATAAAAACAAGATTTGCTATGAACCTTCCTGGACCACAACCATGGAAACCATGTCCTATGAGATCTAGTGCACTTAGCAGAGATGAAGCCCACATTTTGCTTCAAGCCTTCTGAGAGCAAACATGATAAAAAGAAGTATAAAACAGACTCTCACACAATTTATTATAAATTCCATAACACCATGGACTGAACCACTGATAAAAATTTCAAAATAAATAAATAAATATCAGACAAGTGTAAATTAAAAATAATGCCTTCAAAATATTTTTTAGTAAATATCAACTCAAATTCCAAGGGTTGCTCCTAAACCAATATGAAGTCTATACAGGGAAAGCACTAAGATGTTTTCATAATGTTTTAAAGAAAGATTTGAGTATCAGGTGTTCAGATTTCCAGATTTTATGAAATTTTTTAGACAATAGAAGGCCAGCCTTCTTTTGACCATACTCAGCCTGATTTATACTCTATGTAGTTTCATGCAAATATAAAGAATATTTAAAGTTTGGAGATAATGAAAACTTTCTGTGTAAATTCATTCAATTCCTTCAGCTTTTCCCTACCCTTACTTTACCTCCAGGTTATAGACTCTATCAAAACATTTTTCATTATATTTGTGCTTTATTTGCCTGTGTTTTGAGTCCTTGGATATTACAAGCATATGCAGCAATGAGATGATTGCTTAGCGAATCCTATTCAGTCTTTAAAATACTTGCAGCAATTTAAAGAGCAAACAGGAAGAGTCCATGTCAGTAACATCACCCCACAGCTTTGCTCAGTATGAAGAAAAAGCTGGGAATGTGCCGAGTCACCAGTTACAGTGAAGAGTGAAACGCTCAACAGTAGCGTTAGTGCCAGCTTTAGAATTCTATTTAATATTCACTGGGGTATTCCAAAAATGTCAGGTCTTGCTCTTTAAACTTTTATTGTGCATCTGTGCATTTTCTGCCCTTTTAAAGCCCTGATTCACTAACTTTTTAAGCCAATGGTAAAAATATTTCTAGGTTCCTCTGAGACATACTGGGGAGAAAAAGGTATTTAATTTAGTAATAATTGGCTGGAGGATGTTTCACAGTTAGACTGGAAAGGAAATCTGGGGAACTTTTCTAAAGCGGTAGATACACAGTGTGCCCTAAGAGATAATAATCTGCATATAATAAACTATGAGGGGGAAATACTCTAAATGTTGTAACCTTGTCATTCAAAAATTCTTGTTAGAAAAAGCTTGCTACCTGACTCTTAAATACATTCAAAAGTATTTGATGTGTTGACTAAACCACAAAACTAAGAAACATTGTTACACATAGCACCTTTCTCCTTTATGTAAGTTTGTGTGAGTCAGAAATTTTCAGTTGTCTTATGAAAGTGAATTCATTCACTTGATAGTCATTTGTCAAGCCTAACAATACAATTAGATACAGAGATCAGAGTAAAGCATGATGCTTTACTCAAGGAAGCAATGCCTTTGTGAAGAAATCAGACATGTATACAAGTAATCACAACTGGTAGTCTGAAAGAGGAAACATAAATAGTGCCATGTGCGAACTGACAAGGAAAATCCTAACCCAGTAATTTAATAGAAAATGAAACTCTTCACTCTGTTACTAAATGCTTAACTAAAAGAAATATCAGCAAAGATGGTAAAGATTTTCAAGATGACAAGCACCTCATCTTGATATCACCTAGACATTTTACCTTCTAACCTTGAATAAAATTTGACCACAATGAAACCACTTCCTTGGACCTTAAAAGTCATTTTGATAGAATTATAGTTTAATTTTTTTAATAGGAGGTATTTGATTTCTTTTTGGAGAATATAACTTTAAAAAAGTATCACCTATATCTTTCTCATCATTGGTTCACAACTATAGAAGAAAAGTGTGTCAGATTTATCTTTTTTAAACTATATTCCTAGTTTCTCTGATACTCAGGTATTAACATCTTGATCTTCTTTTGCCCAAAAACCAAGAATCACCACCCTGGTGTGTGCAGTTATAATAATAATGTTGGCATAGCTTCCAGGTGTATTTCATACATAAATATTGGGATTCTGTTTATAATTTAATAGCTGGGATGTTGAAGTAACTAAATGAACATACTTGGGTTTTTCTTTTCTTTATAATAAAGAAATCTATCTAAAGAAGTTTTCATTTTTCCTTGCATATCAGAAAGATTAATGTTAATTATGTCAACCCTCACAGTTAACATACTTGCTTCTTTTTCTGTTCTGTTTATTTGCTCTTGGATATTCTGCAAATCATTAGGGTCATTATGTGGCTATTTGTTTCCTCTTCCTACTGAAACAAATTACCACAAACTTAGTAGTTTAAAACATCACAAACTGATTATCTCATAACTTTGAAGTTCTGCATTCCAGAGTCTCACTAAGCTAAAAACCAAAATGAGACAGGATGCTGTTCCTTTCTGGAGAATACATTGTTTTGCCTTTTCTAGGTTATGGTGGTTGCTCATACTCTCTGCTCCTAACCTCTCCTATCTTCAAAGTCAGCAGTTGCTCACAGAGTCTTTCTCATAGTACCATCTGTCTGGTTATGACTCATCTGCCCCTGTCTTCCCCATTTAAGAACCCTTGTAGGGAAGCCTGGGTGGATTAGTGGTTAAGCATCTGACTTCAGCTCAGGTCATAGTCTTGTGGTGTATGAGTTGGAGCCCCACATCTGGCTCTGTGCTGACAGCTCGGAGCCTGGAACCTGCTTTGGATGCTGTGTCTCCTTCTTTCTCTGTGCCCCTCCCCTAGTTGTGCCCCCACCCCTCAAAAGCAAGTGTTAGAAATTTTGTAATTAAAAAAATGCTTGTGATTGCATTGGACCCACCAAGAAAATATAGGATCGTCTTTTTACTTAAGACCAATTGATTAGCATCTTTAATTCCATTTGCAACCTAATTCCCCTATGCTATGTAATATAATATTCACTGATTATGGGCATCTCTGGAGGGGCAGACAATTTTCTGCCTAGCACATATGGCTTTTAAAAGTAAACTGTGACTAGAGGTACATGATGATCAAGATCTCTCTAGAGAGCTCATGATCAAATGTGAGCTATGCTAACATCTTTAGAATAGATTTATTCATTAAACATATATCTACCAAATGTTTGCTCAATGCTTTGGTACTGTTTTAGGCATTTCAGATACAGATTTCCTTGGGGAAACATGTAGAAAGAGAGGAGATTCCTTGGGAAAAAATAGGAACTAGAATGTTCCAAGAAACCTTGTTATCCAACCACTGAACAAATATTTGTTGTTAGTTTGTACTAGACATGATACTTGGTGTTGGGTACAAACTGGTAAAAACAATAGTCTGGCCTCTACTCTTGTAAAGATTACAGTCTTGTCTAGCAAATATTAGATGAACAAGTAACTCAGTAAATGTTTGTAAAATTACAAATGAATAAAGTGAGGGCTTTAAAAATACCAAAGTATATTGGATATACAAGGTCAGAAAAGTCAGAAAAGATTCCTGGAGAATATAGCATCTAATCCAACATAGTAGAATGACCTAATGCTACCTAAAACATCTCTTTATATCCTCCAGGAATATCTACAACAGAAACACTTAGTGTTCTTGCTAAAAATTAATAATATACTTTTACCTCTTCATAGACTTACTAAAACCAGAATCTCTGGTACTGGGTCCAGGGAATCTATAGTTCAACAATACTGTCAAATGATCCTGGGCACCTGATGACTCAGTCAGTTAAAGGTCCGACTCTTGATTTCGGCTCAGGTCATGATCTCAGGGTCATGAGATCAAGCCTCACATTGGGCTCTGCACTGGGTGTGGAGTCTGCTTAAGATTCTTTCTCTTCCCCTCTCTCTACCCCTCTCCTTCCCACTCCTGCACTCCTTCTTTCTCTCTCAAAAAAATAAAGACAAACAACATTGTCAAATGATCCTTCTGAACATTAAAATTTATAAATCTTAATATCTAATGTTAGAAGGATCAATCCTTTTTTATTATTTTGTTTTTGGTGCAGTGCAAACAGTGGTATTTTTTTGTTGTAAAGCAGTCATATTTTAGAATCAGAATATTTTTCACACAGCTGGACACTGTTGTCTCTAGATGATGGCTCTTAGAGAACAGGAAAACACTCCTGTAAAGAAAAAAGGAAATGTATTAGTTAGGGGTCTCCAAAGAAACTGAACCGATAGGATATCTATCTATCTATCTATTTATCTATCTATCTATCTATCTACCTATCAATCTATATATATATATAGAGAGAGAGAGGGAGAGAGAGAGAGAGAGAGACAGAGAGAGGGAGAGACATATATAAGAGGAGATTTAGCATAGGAACTGGCTCAAGTACTTACACAGGCCAAGAAGTCCCAGGATCTGCCATCTGCAAGCAAGAGAATCAGCAAAGCCACTGGTTAATTTAGTCCAAGTCTGAAGACCTGAGAGCTAAGCTCTGATGTCCAGGAACAGGAGAAGATGGAAGGACATTCCAGTTCAAGAAGAGAGAGAGGAAATTCCCTATTTTTTTTCTTCCCTTCCTCTCCCTTCCCTCCCTTCCTTCCTCTCTCCCTTCTTTCCTTCCTTCTTGTTCTCCTTAGGCCTCTGGTAGGTTAGATGATGCCCACTCACATTGTTGAGGGCAGATCCTCCTTACTCAGCCTACTGAATCATATGCTATTTTCTTCTGGAAACGCCCTCACTGACACATCCTAAAATAAAGTTTTATCAGCTATCAGGGTTTTCCTTAGCCCAGTCTAGCTGACATATAAAACTGATCATGGCAGGTTATATGTGAAGTAAAAATGGTTAACTGATTGCCTTCATTTTTCTGTGATTCATGGCCATCCTGGGGGAGTTGTACTGTTCTAGGCTAAGTTCTACTTTTATTTTTCAGATTAACTTTTCTTTTCAACTAAAATAAAAATCACTACTGAACATTACAGACCTGAGTATACCTCTCCAACAATGATTATGCCATCGTACAATAAAAAGTAATACAATAAAACATTTTAGAGTAGTTTTCACAGTGATTTCTTTTGTTTCTGAGGCCTTTTGATCTGTGCTCCACTGATTTCTATTTCTTTAAATACCTCTTTTCAGTGATAATATAATTACTCTTATTCACAAAAAAAAAAGGAAAGAAAAGAAAAATAAACATAGTAAAAAGTAGAAACTGTTTTAGAATTAGAGGGGGTCTGGGTTGTCTGGGTGACTCAGTCAGTTACCCCTCTGACTCTTGGTCAGGTCATGATCTCACAGTTGGTGAGTTCCAGCCCCACATGGCGCTCTGCTCTGACAGCTGCAGATCCTGCTTGGAATTCTCTGTCTCCCTCTCTCTGTCTGCCCCTCCCCTGCTTGTTCTCTATCTCTCCCTATGTCAAAATAAATAAATATACATTAAAAAAAAAGAATTAGAGGGGTGCCTGGGTGGCTCAATCAGTTAAGGTTCAGACTTTGGCTCAGGTCATGATCTCACATTTTGGGAGTTTGAGCCCTGATCCAGGCTCTGTGCTGTCATTGCAGAGCCTGCTTTGGATCCTCTGTCTCCCTCTCTCTCTTTCTGCCCCTCCTCTGCTCACTCATACTCTCTCTCTAAAAATAAACATTAAAAAAAAAGAATTAGAAGTAACAGGAAAGTTTATAAAGTATGGGCATGAGTACATATGTAATTGTTACTGTTAAAAATCTACTTTTTTTTTATTCAACTAATTATTGTTCTCCATATCAAATGAATATTTCGAAGAATAATTTGGGGGGAAAGAGCACATATAGGTAACATCTATTTGGTAAATAGAATCAATATAATCTTCTTGTGAGAAATCCTCTAGTAATATGATTTAAAATAAAACAAAATACAACATAAAGCAGATCCAAAATTAAATAAGATGAAAACTATAAGAGAGAGAAGAGAAGTGTCAGGACTGACAGAATGTTTTAATTCAGGAGTAGGTAAGCTATAGCCTCCGGGCCAGATCAGCCCCGACAGCTATTTTTTGTTCACCATCGAACTAAGAATGATTTTTACATTTTTATTCTTTTAATTTTTTTAATGTTTATTTATTTTTGAGAGAGACAGAGAGAGGAAGAGAGAGAGAGAGAGAGAGTGAACAGCAGAGGGGTAGTGAGAAAGGGAGACACAGAATCAGAAGCAGGCTCCAAGCTCAAGGCTGTCAGCACAGAGCCCAGTGCAGGGCTCCAACTCAGGAACTGTGAAACCATGACCAGAGCTAAAGTCGGATGCTTACCCGGCTGGGCCATCCAGGCACCCCTGATTTTTACTTTTTTAAATACCTGGGGGAAAAAAGAACTTAAATATTTTACGATGTGAATATGAGATGAAATTTTAGGATCCAGTGTCCATAAATAAATTTTATTGGAACATAGCCTCAATGCATTCCCATACATAGGTCTGTGGTTTCTAGGCTGTTACAAAAGCAGAGCTGAAACCTTATGTCCCACAAAGAACGTTTTAGTATCTGCGCTTTTACAGATGGGTTTGTCTACCCCTGTTTTAATCCATAGATTTGCTAATTATTTCTTCTTTGAAGAATATTAATGGGTATTTGCTTATGTTACATTAGTAAAGCTATGTCAAAATATTTAATACTAATTACGTATAGTTTTCAAGTCCTCACTAATTGTTATGTACTCTGCATGTGTTATGTGCCTTCTCCCATTCAGTTCTCCAGTGTCATTTTTGCAGTGTCAGAGTTATTTGACTTAATCCTGAAATAATCAAGAAAGGAATGTGCTAGCATTAAACCCTTTAACAATGCAAATACTAAAATTAACATAGAATGTATAATCTCCAAAGTCACACATCTGGAACTCAAGTCCAGTTTGGTCTAACTCCAAAGCTCATACTCTTACCCATCGTTACTGCTTTGGATGTTTAGTTACATATCTATATAAATGAAACACTTAAACACTGCCTAAACCATCAAAGTCTAAAGCAATTATGCAGCACATTTATTTTAATTTTATTTTCAAATATATTCTTTGTCATTTCAAGAAAATTATTCTTGAATGACAAGTAATATACTTTAATGTTGCCAGATAAAACCTGTGTATGCAAACAGTAGTTTTATAAAGGGCTAATAATATAGCTTCAGAGTTTTTTCCTCACATATTTTCTATCTAAACAGAATGAGTAGCCACACTGAATATCACACAGTCTAAAAGCCCCGAGGAAATATTCCTAAAAACCCCTGTGAAATAGTGCATGTAAGTTGAATAAGTTGAATAGGATAGTGCATGTAAGTAAGGGAACTAAGTGGTATTAAGCAGAGGAAAACTGGCTGACTGCTCACCAGCTTGAAATCTAGTTTCCTTCTGCTAAATTCATACAGGTTAAGTTGAAATGATTACATTGTGCCAAGTGGAGATCCACACCTTCCTAATTCTTTGAATCAGAAATTAATTATTGGTGGGAACATTTGCCAAGACTGTCCTGACACTGAGACCCAGAAAGGCTCTTCTCCAAGCCAGTCTTAAATACGTTACTATGAAAACATGTCCTCTTCTGGATCTTACATTGTAACTGACTCAGAATAGAATTAGAATATCTACAGGTATTCTAGTAAATATTTTAACCTATAGGAACTATACATTGAAACTAAAAAAAAAAATTGTGAAGAATTTACTACTGTGAATTATAGTTTGAAAGGGAAAATGAAGATACCAGTTAAAGAAAAAGAAGTGATGTTATATGTGTACATTTAAGATGTAAATTCTCAATTTTGTCCTTGATGAATGACGTTTAACTCAGTAAAAAAATGAACGACAACCACAACAAAACCTAACATTTAAGAAATTTCTCCATATGCCAGTGTCTGTATTGGACGTTTCACATATGTTATTTTATATAATTTCCACAGCGGTCCTATGAAATGTACATTTTTCTTCCATTTAAATGCTGAATTTAAAAAGACAAAACAAAAATAGCAATTGTAGCTGAAGTCATTTTCATATTCACTATTCATTTCCTTTTTTCCTTTATCCTCAGAGGATGGAGGATACTGCCTTGGCTCTTGACTTTAAGTTTAACCATATGATTTACTTTAGCAAATGGGATATCCTAGATTGATATAATCTGGATTGATGACATCAGAGGCTTAAAATATGTTTCAGTTTTAGCTTTCTCTTTTGTGCTTCTGTCATTGTCAGGAGAAAAGTTTTTCTGGCATCTCCACACCCTTCAGCTGAGCCCACAGCTCAGTTTCCCAAAGACCACAGGCAACAGAAATGCTTAATGTTGTATTCCACTGAGAATTCATGTTGGGTTTTTCCCATAGCGAAATCTGACTCATGAAAACTTGCTGATGAGGTGCTATCATAACACAAAATAAATCAAGCAAGTGGAAAAGGCTAAACCATATGCTGTTTTCTTGGGACTTGACTGGCAGGCAGCAAAGAGACTCATGAGAAGCTGGAAGAATGATCCATGTTACATAGTGGTGAAGCACTAGGTAAATTCTTAGTTTAGTTACTTAAGAGAAAAAATTTGAGGTGAATGTCGACTCCATAAGTTGATTTCTTAATAAGGTACCACAGAAAAGTGTTCTTAAAGAGCAAAAGAAAAGAAACCTGGACAGTTTGCAAGCAAAACTTAGAGATTTAGAGATTGAGCATCTGGAAAAAGGATGTTTCTCTTCAAATCAATGAATGTATCTAACCAAGATGGCTATGTAAAATGTTCTCCCTCAATTTGACTAAACTTTAAATGGGTGTCTTCTTATTGACTACGTATGGGTCCCTGCTCTCCTTTTTCTTAGAACATTTAGTTTAGAAAACTTTCTATTATAAATTCTTTCTCTGCCCCTTTGAAATGTAAACATTCTCCCAGCTTCCTGCTAGTTTTACAACCCAGAAATGTCTTTCTAAAAACCAGGGAACCATCCCTTTAAAATATAATTATTATGGAAGATATTGTTCCTATCTTTTAGTCTCTATGGAAGGGGAGGGCCTTAACTTCTTCAATAGACATCAGTGAACAGGCACAGATGCCCTAATCATAGAGAAAAACATTTCTTAAATTCAGAAACAACTCAATATGATGACACATTCCATTAACCAATCTCCTTCTCTAATGCCCTCCTGTACTTTTCTAGCGGTTCACTTACCCCAGCCCTTAAAAATATTCCTACCTTTTGTTTCAGCAATGTTGAATTTAGTCTCTATATGAATAATCCTAATAAGGCCTTCCTTGTTTGTTCAACTTTGTCCAGTGCAATTTTTCTTTGACAGTCCGTTGAAAAGCAACCTCAGATAAAGGACAGTTACTCTAAGTGTTAGTAAAATTCATGACCTCAGAGCAAAGACCAAATCAAGACCGTGACTATGACATTCTTTGCCAAAACCTCTGGAAGGTTTAAGATGCGTCTAGCAGACCTTGTAGGACAAACAAGGATCCTAGGAAATGTAGGGGTATAAGCCCATAGAACCCTTATATACCAAAACTACTGGTAATTAAAAAGAGAACGAGGTACCTTTTGAAAGAATCTGGGAGGTGATTTTGGCACATAGGTTGACTGCAAGAAATATATGGAAACTTACAATGTTTCAAGGGAATTTACTGGCAAAGGTGCCACCTGCCTACACCAAAAGAATATGAGAAATTTGAGAATGAAAAGACATTCAGCAGGAAGCCAACCAAGAAATCTGCTCAATGTTCTTTTCAAAAATGGCCAAGGACAGTGATGAGGAGAAATTCTCAGAGAATGGAGTCAGGAGCTATAAAGGACAATGCACTGAAGCAAACTGACACTTAGGGAATATTTCCTATCCCTAGGGTATAAGATTCTGGCAATATTTGTTCAAGAGGACTTCAGAATTGCTACAGACTTGTAACTGCTATTTGTCTCTTCTTCCCATTTTGAGTAGAAGTGTGGATCATAGTTATCTTGTTCCTATGTCACTACTGAATGCTGGGTGCTAGGAAAGGTGGGCGGCAGACAACTAATTTAGCTCTCCAAATCTATAGTCATAACATTTGGACCTTACCAAGCCTGATGCCATGAAAACATGGGACTTGGGGTATTTTTTGGCAAGGAATTGAGTGTTTCTCACATGGAGAAATAGAGTGAATATTTTTGGGCCAAAAAAAAAAAAAAGAAAGAAAGAAAGAAAGAAAGAAAGAAAGAAAGAAAGAAAGAAAAAGCCTGAGTGTGGCAGCTATAAAGATATCCCACTTCAGTCTCCTGACTGGAAGGAGGGTGAATATGGTGCTGGATATGTGCAGATGGCTCGTGAGAGGATGACTGGTCTGCATGAAGGGCTGGTCACCCTGGGATGACATCTGTCCCTGTTTCAGTTCCTCAGGGATACTTTTGGTAGTTCTAGTTCTATACATGTATCTCTTAAGAGCCTCTGAACTTTAAAAATTGTAAGTTTTACCCACAAAGCAACAGAATCCCCAAGAGAGAGAAAGTAAATATTTAAATATTAATTATGAATCAATAATTAAAATGTTATTCTACTTCATGATAACATATTTTAATTAGGTCAAAATTGCATACTTATTTGTAGATCTAAATACAGTAGAGTCTCCTTGGAAATATACATTTAGTTTTACATAGAGTTTTAGATAGATTTATCTTTCATGTTTACATGTTTGAAGACACTTGTGTTAAAATATCATTTTAATATTATACATATGATCACCACAACTGGTTAATTCCTGTAAGGAAAGGGTACAGAATTTGGAACAAGATGTTCTACTTAACATTTCTGTGGCCTGTAACATGCATTTAACTTCCTTGAATATCATATCATTTTCTGTAAAACAGGGCTAATATTAAATGTCTGGTAGAGTTAGTGTGAAATTAATTGCTATAGTATATGTAAAGTTTCTATTGAACAGTAAGCTCTCAGAAATTTCATTTCACAGCTGTCCCCCTATGAACACCCACACACAATTTTTCCTCGGTGCGTAATGAATTGTTTATCTGACATGAAATATAAAGTTGGATTTTTTAAAGTGAATCTGTGTGCTTAGGACATAAAATATTCAACTACATTTACTGTTCATTTCCAGCCCGCCCTTTACATAGTGCTAGTCAGTTATTATATCACTTATAGTTGTTCTATTTTTTTTTTAATGTTTATTTTTGAGAGACAAAGCATGAAGCAGGGAGGGGCAGAGAGAGAAGGAGACACAGAATCCAAAGCAGGCTCCAGGCTCTGAGTGGTCAGCACAGACCGTGATGTGGGGCTTGAACTCAAACCATGAGATCAAGACCTGAACCAAAGCTGGCTTCTTAACCGACTGAGCCACCCAGGTGCCCCTATAGTTGTTCTATTTTATGGCTGCTTCTCTTGTTCACCATAGTAGCTTGGAAGACCAAGGTCTTAGAATATTATATTAGGTTAAACAAACAAGTTGTTTTAAAATAAATAGACTTTAAATTCAGGAGAATTTAAGTCATAGAGGATAGAAGTAGGAGTTGGTCTGAGCTGCTTAAAACCTTATCTACTGGATAGGCCTTTAGATTTCTTTCCTTGAATTTTGTGTGGCCAGTTACCATATAGTTGGAGATGAGACAAGAAGGGCCAATGTGATGCTGAGCTCATGCAGTGACGCCTATAAAATGGCCAGCAGTTTGTCTGAAATGGGTTGATAATCTTGAGGTGACATCATTTTTGTTGGAATGACTCCAAGAACGTTATTAGTTCTACTTTTGTGTCACCTTTCTTATACAGGGCCAGCTCTGGAGACCTGCCTACTTGCTCATTGCTCACCAGATCTGAGCCTCTTTCCTTGGAGTCTGGTGGGGAGTATGGGGGCAGGGAAGAATAAATAGACTTGGATTCAAATCCCAGATCTTATAATCTTATATAAATTTCCTGAAATTCTAGAAATTTCTTTCCTCACCTGTTAAGGAAATAAAAAAATATCCAGCTCATGAAATCCATACCCCTTCCCTGATGAAATGAAACAACATTTATCTGTGATGAAGAATGACCAAATTTTAGTATTCACTCAATGGAAAATAGCTAATATTAGCTTTGATAGTGTCACCTATTTAAAAAACAAACAAACAAACAAACAAACAAACATATTTCAGTGCCTGGTGGCTTAGTTGGTTTAGCAACTGACTCTTAGTTTCTGCTCAGGTCATGTTCTCATGGTTTGTGTTAACAGGGCAGTGCCTGCTTGGGATTCTCTCTCTCTCTCTCTCTCTCTCTCTCTCTCTCTCTCTCTCTCTCTCACACACACACACACACACACACACACACACACACACACACACACACACACACACTCTGCCCCTCTCCAGCTCATGCTCATGTGCTATCTCTCCCCCTATCAGTCTCAAAATAAATAAATAAACTTAAAAAATATTTCATCAAAACACCAGGCAATCATTATGTTGAATCTCCAGATTTTATCAAATATCCTATAGAAGTAGGAAATAGCAGGGAATAAGAAACTGACAAATCCTCATCTGCTTATTATGAATGAAAACAGAGCTAGATCAATTTCTTAATGAAGAGAACATATAAAAGGTCACTTCTAAGAATATGGTTCTAAAAAAAGTGTGGCCTTCACTATTGTTTATTTAGATGACAAAGTGAGTTGCCTTTCATAATTCTGCTTTAAAATCCTATTACATTTTGTTTGAGGGTGTTTTAAGCAATTGTTTCTGGTGACTTTCAAATGAAAAACAAGATTCCTTTATAAAAATGTATTCTGTATTATAGAGCAAATGTATCAGAAGTAATCTTTTGAGTTAGGGCTACAAGAAGATACTTAGATAGTTATCCTAACCATTGCATTTAAAATGGTCCAGAATGTCTAGAAAGTAGAAGCTTGTAGTGAATATGCATGAGGAAAGAAATTTAAAGAGTTGCATTTTTTTCCCAGAGAACATATTGAGAATATTTGAGGTGGTGGGAAGGAAGATCCTTCCTAAGCTTACAAAAAATGTTGTCATAAATACACCTTTTGGTTGAGTGGCAACACATATTGTACTTGTTTAGAAATCTATGAAGAAGGAATTCAATGATAAGAGGAACCAAACCTGACTCACAAAAAATTGGTTGATTTCAGCAAGGATCAAATAGATCAAAGGATAAAGAACCAGGAAGACTCTCTAACACACGACAAACAGATTTATATGTGACTATGTCTGCAGCCCCTGTTTAACTGTAAAGATGTCAGCCAGGATTGGACTGGGTGTAGAGAAAAAAAAAAAGTAACTTACTTACTAGACCTTTGGGAACAAATCTGTTCCAAGGAACTGAAATATCCAGGATATAACAAGAAAAATTTTGAACTACAATTTTTTAAATCCCTGAATATTTCAAAGATAACATTGGAGTCCAGCCTATTAATTAATGTAAACTTATATTAGAGATTGAAGTGTGTCATCTGATGTGGAAAAGTGAAAGGAAGGGCAAAAGACCATTAGTTTTCTAGCAACCAGTGTCCTGGGTTTAATTTAGATTGCTAAAGAAAATAAGCAGAAGCTTTGTGGGTTATTCAAAGGCCCAAACTTTGGAAGGAAAGTTTTTAAAAAGTTGTACCCTTGAAAGTAGGAACAAGAAAATGGACAAGGTTAGCAAGATCAATGGTAGACATTTTTCAACCTAACCAAGGGGCGTAATTCATAGGCATACTCTCACACTATGTCAACAATATAAGTAAGAGCAAAATATGGCTAGAGGAATGTGATGAACACACTTTACAACTCCAACTGCTGGTGTTCTTGCCCTTGTATTATCCTCTCCCAATTGTAAGGGAGACCTGTGACTTGCTTCTAACAATAGAATATGGCAAAGGTGATAAGATGTCACACCTCTGATTAAGTCATGCTATATAAAACTTTGTCTTGCCAGCCAACGTTCTCTCCTTCCTGACTTTGAAGAAGCAAGCTTATATGAGTTGTATGGTCCCAAAGAAATTAATTCTGCCAACTACCAGAGTGATCTTGGAAGTGCTTCTTTCCACATCGATCGTCCAAATGAGAACCCAGTCTTGGCTGACATCTTGATTGCAGCCTTGTAGAGGACCCAACTAAGGTGTGTCCAGATTCCTGACCAAAGAACCTATGAAATAATAAATGTATACTACTCTTTTAAGTCACCAAGTCTGTGATGATTTGTTACTCAACTCAGAGGACTAATACAAGTAAAACCTTCAATCTTCACAGATTAAGAATATCTTAGTGAAAGTGGAGGTTTCTTTAGAATATTAATAGGCTTCTGGATCATAAATACCTTTTTAGGTGCTTTTTTAACCCTAGGGCATGCCTTTGCTGATGGGGGCTTATTTAATGCCAAGTAGCTATTTGAAGTTAGGCTCAAGCTCCAAACCCAAAATAATGAAGAATAAAAGGGAAAAACTTAGCAGACTGGTTATCCAAAAAACTTAATGTTTTCACCATTTGATTTTCTGTTGCTTCTTTTATTTTTGTTTGTTTATGTTTATTTGTTTGTTTGTTTGTTTGTTTTGAGATGGGACAGAGAGAAGGAGAGACAGAATCCCAAGCAGGCTCCACGCTGTCAGCACAGAGCCCAACATGGAGCTTGAACTCATGAACCGTGAGATCATGACCTGAGCTGAGGTCAAGAGTCAGATGTCAACCAACTGAACCACACAGGTACCCCTAGTTTATTTTTGTTTCTAATTGTGGCAAAATTAAATTCACCATAACAGCTTTTAAGTATAGAGTTCAGTAGTGTAAGTACATTCATGTTGTTGTGCAACTGATTTCCAAAACTTAAGCTCTATAATTATTAGACAACAGCTCCCCACTCTTCCTTCCTCTCAGCCTTCAGTGACTACCATTCTACTTTCTCTCCCTTAATTTGACTATTGTAGATATCTCATATGTGTGGAATCATATAGTATTTATCTCTTTGTTACTGACTTATTTCCCTTAGCATAAGGCCTTCAGGTTTCTCACATGTTGTAGCACATGGCAGGATTTTTTTCCTTTTTAAGACTGATAATATTCCATTGTTTGTATATGTCACATTTGTTTATCCATTTATCCTTTGATGGACATGGGAGTTGCTTCTACCTTTTGGCTACTATGAACAACTCTGCAATGAAATATAAATGTACAAATATTTCTTAATGACTCTTCTTTCAATACTTTTGTGTGTATACCCAGGAGAGAATTGCTGAATCACATGGTAAGTATAGGTGTAACTTTTTGAGTAACTGCCCTACTCTTATCCACAGCTGCTGTACTAGTTTACATTTCTACTAACCATCCACAAAGGCCCCAATTTTTCTACAACCTCACCAACACTTTTCTTATTTTCTGTGTTTTTGGTGGTCCCCATCATAATGGGTGTGAGATAATATCTCATTATGGTTTGGATTTCTAGTTTCCTGATGATCAGTGATATTGAGCATCTTTCCATTTGCTTGTTGACCAGTTGTGTATCTTCTTTGGAGAAATGCCTATTCAAGTTTTTTGCTGATTTGTAATGGAGTTGTTTGGTTCATTGTTGAATGGTAGGACTTTTTAAAATATATTCTGGATATTAATCCTTTATCAGATATATGATTTACAAATCATTTCTCCCATTCTGTAAGTTACTTTTTCACTCCAATGATTGTGTCCTTCAATGAACAATAGCTTTTATATTTGCTACAGTCTGGTTTATCTATTTTTTCTTCTGTTTCCTTCATGCTCTCTCTTTCTTTTAAAATCATACTGGTACTCCTAAGTGCTCTAGTTCCAGATTCAAAGTGAAACTAAGTTTTATGCTAAGGTATATCTGTCACTTATGAAAAAGAGAAATAATTTTGTAGCTGAGTTTGGGGGCAGGCAAGAAACCTAGGAGCCATGATAGCAAGACCAAGTAAGAAAAAGCATGTTTATGTTTCAGAAAAAAATAGCCATTCAATTCTCTTTCTAGTGTTGTTTGTTTACAGGAATTCAAAATGTTTGTTGAAATACACAGCTATTGCCCTTTTACTTTCCCTATTTTATCAAGTCTAAAAGCCTGATTTTTAAGGACCATCCTGCTACAGTTTTTATTTAATGGTCCATGGGTCATTTATGAAGCATGAGATAGAATCATAACTCCCACCCTATTCTGTTCAACTTTATGAGATAGTTGAGGCTTTTCAATTTTATTGAGGGAGCAAACCTTGATACAGAATTTCACTAATTTCGATCGCCAAATTTCTCTTCCTATTCTGAGATATGGCTAAACCTATCAGTTGTGAAGAACATGCATTCTCATTACTTTCTTGGTTGGTTTCAGGAAGAGGAAGCCAAATTATTCAGGAGAAAGAGTTACGGAGGTTGTCTGATCCATTTACCTGGAACATTACAGGAGACTTTCTACAGCCTTCATTACCATCACCATTACCATCATGATTACACAAGGGGGTAGAATAGAATTGATTCATCATATGGAGTCACTAGCCCCATACTTTCTGCCTTTTAGGGATAACTGTCTAACGTTTTTAGCCAGTGTGGTGCTTAAACCCTGTCAGAACTCAGTGAAGGAAGATGGGTCTGAATGCATAGTTCTTTGAAAGAAGAAGGCACCCTACTTCATTAATGGGCTGACCTGTAGCTGGGCCATGACAGCATCTGCTATCTCTCTTTGGAAATACCATGCAAAACAAAACAAAACAAAAACAAAAACAAAAACAAAAAAACCTTCCTAAATATAGTGGACCATGTTGCTAGGTTTCAGGACTGATATTGACTAGTGCATAGAGAGGTATCATAAGTAATTTCACTGGTGAGGACTTTATGAAAAGTAACTGAGTGTTTGGCAAACAATTAACTAGAAAGTTTATCTTAGAATTGATATTATATTTATCATACAGACCATAACTACTCTCTAAAGAAGTTGCCCTATCAGGAATATAGAGGAAGCTAATGTTTCTCAAAAGCATTTTTAATTAAAACCAGTATACTAGAGTCTAAAATAACAAACCCTCGCTTTGCAACCTCAAGTAATTTTTTCTCTGGGACTCTGTTCCCTCACCTGTAATACTGATGCTACATAAAATGAGTTAATTTCCCAGTTTTAATCTGTCCCTGAATTTTATTCAAAATCAATGAAGTATATGGGAAAAAAAGGTGAGTGGGTGTGAACATGATTACATGACATCACATACCTCAAAATGGGTTTTGTCTTATTTATAATCCAAAGCAAACTATAAGCAAAGAGGTTAATTACAGCATCTGACACAGTAAAGGTGGTGTACTTAAATGTAGATGTGAGACTACTACAGAAGGGAAGCTCCTCATAGTGAGTTTACCAAGTCCGCATTTTACGTGTGGCAAATTTTTGGTGGGTACTTAAAGTCTTTTTTTTTAAGTTTTTATTTTTGACAGAGAGAGCGAGAGAGAGAGCAGGGGAGGGGCAGAGAGAGGGGGAGACGCAGAATCTGAAGCAGGCTGCAGGCTCTAAGCTGTCAGCACAGAGCCCAACACAGGGCTTAAACTCCTGAATCATGAGATCATGACCTCGGCGGAAATTGGTCGTTTAACTGACTGAGCCACCCAAGTGCACCTATTTAAGGTCTTAACATAAGAAACATGCATAGCAAAACTATTAATATTACAATAACTCTTTCCTTTTGTAGAGTTTATTTTGGTTACAATAATATCCACTACTCACTTATGACATGCAATAAATGTATAGACTCTACTTCATTCAGAGTCTTTAATAACTATCTTTACAACTGGAGCAAAATACTTGAGTGAAAATATGTGATTTGTGAGTGCTTAATTTAGGGATGGTGTAAAAGACAGAATAACATAATGGACTGTGTTGTTATAATAGACACACTCTCTGGTTTAATGAATAATCATTTCTCAAGAAGAATTAAACTCATGTGGGAATCATAACTTTTGAAAGCCAGGAGTACAGAACTACAGAGAAATGAGTCCATGAGATCTCATTCTTTTATAGTCATACTGGCCCAAACACTGTGTAAACCAAGCACAATAAAGGATGATGGTGAAATATTTCCTTTCCCTCTACCTGTTCTTATCCTCTAACTTTTCTTGTCTATTGTGTGGTGTGCCCATCTATTCAACAAACAATTACAGATGACAAACTATTACACTAGTTATGTCATGAATAGCTAAGGAGGATGCTGGCAGAGACATGAATAACACATAATTTTTCACTCAATCTTCATGCACAGTATTACATTAATGTATTTCAGAATTATACAGACATTAATAAGGTACATAATTATGGTGGTAATTTTCTGCAATATCATAATGTCATATAAATGTTAGGATTGCTTTTCTAGAAGAGAAAAGGTAAAAGTTTCTATTTTTCTAAACTTAGTCATCAGTGTGAATGAGTTACCCCAGTGGCCCTCCTATAAGTCTACCTCTGGAGTTTAGCTAGAAAATACTCATATAACAGCAAATGTTGCAACATAAAGTTATTCGGTTTTAAAGTTATTCGGTTTTAAAATACGCTTCTTGAAAACAAGAGGAATTATCCAAGAGATTTGCAGCAATTCTGGATGAAAACAGGAGAGGCATAAATTTGGATGTATTGTTCCATGCTCTGTATGATAAACTTGTAAATGGAAAGTCAAGGATTTATTATTTTAAAAGAATTCAAGTAGGGAGGGATATTATGGCCTTATTTATCTTTTAGGTCCAGATTGACATATGTTAAGTTTTATTAAAATAGAACACATCTCTATGAGATCTAAATGGAAATCGAAAATAGTTTATGTTTAGCATTGATGAATTAATTATTATACATAGGTATTTATATAGGTATTTATACCTAGCATCTGTTTTGTTGAAAATAGAGTAGATCTTACTGCAGGGACAAATAACTGCTATTTTATTGATGTCAAACAAACAAACAAAAATGGCTTATTTCTGATACAAATTACGTGTTGGTAACAGGATGACTAGGACCTCTGTTCATTATCATTGTCACCTTATTTCTGGGACCCAAGCTGATGAAACAGCTATACCATGCCAAACATGATGGAACAGAAAGACCTTGTGTTGAGAGGTATGCTCTGTCTCTCAAAACTTCTACCCTGAAGTGATACATGTTACTATGACACACATTTCATTGGCCAATGCCAATTACATGATGTGAATTTGAGTTTATTGATGAAAAATACAGTAAACCTAATTTCCCATCCACATATTTTGGCATGCTTTCCTTTCCCAAAGTTGAATAATACATAAAACAAGCATAAATCATTTTGTTACTTATTCTAGAAAATACTTGTCACTGATAGATATGAGTACCAATCAAATAACAGAACTTCTTGATCAAAACTAACATCCAACCACCAACACTGGCTTCATGCTCTTCATTTTGTTGTGTTCACCAATCCAAAGCTAGTATGTCATGTACTCTTCCTGACCTCAACTTAATTCCCATTTTGCAAGATCACCTTAAAATGACTCAACTCAATCCTCAAAATCCTATATATATTCTCCACTGCCTTCCTCCTTCTGACACAATATTAAGACTCTTAAAACAGTGTTTTCCTTATACAGCTGGTCAAAGAAACTTTGCTTTCTTTTTGAAGAGTAAGCATTTGACATAACCTCCTCTACACCTGAAAAGAAACAGGAAACAAAATATTACTGAATAGCACTGAAGGCAATCACAGTATTTAAATGTCAGGTGGTGAGATAGGCATTTGAGATACAGAGTTGACCAAGGCCCAGGCTTTGTCACAATGTAGTAGCTTCATAATGTTTCCTGAATGAATGAATGAATGGAATATAGAAAGGAAAAAAGCATATATTAATCTTTTAATATGTTACAAAGAAAATGATAATATATAGAGTTATCAAAATAAATAATAAAGGCATATAGAAACTCACAACTATGTAACTCATTATTGTAACTGGGTTTAAATTTTTTCTGATTTGCTTATTTCCCAGATATGGGACTGAGAGTAACCCACAGAGATTAACAATTTCTTCTTGACATCGTACCAAACAAATTACTTCATAAGAATTGGAGAATTTTCAGTAGGAAAACCTAGTCTAGAAGAGAATAATGTATTTGACAGTTTCTCAAATCTCAGTCTCTCCATACCTATAAACCCATTAAGACATGCTGTTACCTTCAAACACCTGATCCAGTATAGATGTACAATGAAGATTTTTTTAAATGAATGAATGAATGATTATCAACTCCATTTATTCTGGTGCCACACATTTTGCTCATACTATATGCAAAGCTGTGTGCTGGTGTTAGAGACCCAAAGGTGAAGAGCATGCAGTCATTCAGAGCATATTTGTAAAAAGAATAGAGTCTGAATCAGGAGAAACCACTATGGCTTCCGGAAGGTGTAGAAAAGCCGGGTCTTCTTATAACCTTAAGAGGCTCACTAACCACGTTCCCTAAAGAAATAATTCACACAATGGAGTACTATATGGCAATGAGAAAGAATGAAATTTGGCCATTTGTAGCAAAGTGGATGGACCTTGAGGGTGTCATGCTAAGTGAAATAAGTCAGGCAGAGAAGGACAGATACCATATGTTTGCACTCATAGGTCTAACAGGAGAAACCTAACAGAGGGCCATAGGGAGGGGAAGGGAGAAAGAGAGCTGGGGAGAGAGAGGGACGCAAACCATGAGAGACTATTGAATACTGTAAAGGAACTGAGGGTCGAAGGGGGACGGGGAAAGGGGAAGGGGGTGACGGTCATGGAGGAGGGCACTCGTGGGGAAGAGCACTGGGTGTTGTATGGAAACCAATTTGATAATAAACTACTATATAAAAAAAGAAATAATTCTATGACAAGCAACATGATATAATAGAAAGAGTTCTGAACTTAGAATGTGTTTACCATGCCAGCTCTCACTCTGTTCACCTGTGAATTTTGGCAAGGCTCTAGACACCTCAACCTTAGTTTCCTAGCCTACAAAACGAAAAATGCAGTATTTACGTTATAAATGTGCAATAAGAATGCACATAAGTAATACTTGGAAAATAGCTTAGCAACATCTGCACTTAAATCTGGAAAAGAGCTTCTGTGCCCAGAAGTTTTCCCACCTCTTCAGCTCTTGTTTGTGGCTCTTTAGTGTCGTCTGGCATTTTCTATCCTGCAGTGAATTATAATCCTATATTGATTTGGTGCCTACATCCCTTTGCAACTTCTCTATAGAGAAGAACATTTTATTCATCTTCACTTCCGCATCTTCAGTACATAACCTGATATATAGATGGTCAATAAGTGTTTGAAAAATGAAAGAATTTATAACTATACAGATAACTAATAAGTGAATTAGTAAGTGAATGAGCTGTGTAATTAATCATTGTCAACAAATTTTTCTGTTAAATCATTAAACAGTGACCAGGAAGGTCACTGGCTCCTCTCATCAGTGAAAAATTTTGGAAGTCAAAGATACATCTGATGTACAGCAAAGGATGAAAAGCGATACTATAGTTGTTTTCCCAGATTTCCTTAATGATAAGAATTACTTGGGTGTTTGTTAAACATACAGTTTCCCAGACTTTTGCCTTGAAGGTTATACTTTTTCAGCCTGGAATATCATTAAAGAAGTCGTATATCTAACAGGCATTCCTAGGAACACACAACGTCATGGAAGTTTGGTTAATAGTGATTTAGCTGAAAGATAGAGTCACAGCAAACCTTATGTAGCACATAATAGAGTCCTTTTCTCTGCTAACTTCCTTCATTAATTCATAGATATTGATTAATCAATGCTAACAAGAAATTATTATTACTACCTCTAGTTTTCAGATGAGTAAAACTGGTATACTGAGAGGTTAAGTGACTTACTCTATTTATGGACCTGTACATGGACTAGCTGGAATGTGAAATTTAGCAATCTGATATTTGAGTCTATACGCTTAATTATTCTTATTACTCCCTCCCTAGCAATGAGAAACTCAATATACGCAATTTAAAATATGTTATTTTAAGTACTGCTGAGAGCAAGTGATGCTCACAGAGATCTGTTAGGAGAGTTTCCAGAGTAAGCACCACTTTAGGGTTTGGATTTTGTAGTGCATATGGGAGAACTCCATGTAGTTATCAGGTGTTTTGGAAAGCTACTGTAATAGTGTTCCATTGCTGCGGTAACAAATTGCTACAAACTCGGTGGCTAAAAAGCATATGAAATGCTCACACAATTTTCGAGATCATAATTCAAAAATGAGTCTTAGGACACTATAGTCAGCATGTCCACAGGGCTAATTCCTTCTGCGGGCGGCAGGGGGACAGAATTCTTTTCTTGCCTCTTCCAGTTTCTAGAGGCTGCTAGCATAACTTGTCTTGTGGCTGCACAATTAAATCCCTAATTCCATTGTCATGTTGCTTTCTCCTCTTCTGCTCCTCCTTCTTCCCTATTCTAAGAACACTTTTGATTACATTGGATCAGTATAGACAATCTAGGATAATCTCCCTATTTCAAAATCCTTAACTTAAATCACTCCTGCGAAGTCTCTTTTGCCATGTAAGGTGACCTGTTCACAGGTTCTAGGATTTGGATATCTTTGGTAGCTATTTTTTTTTAGCCTATTGCACCAAGACCAACATGAGAAGCTACCATCAAAAAAAACCCAAAAAACAAAACACAAAAAAACCCCAAGGTTTTGAATCTAGAATCTAGATGTCCCTCAGCCCCCTGCTATACTGTACACATCAGCCAAAAGCATGTGGTTAAGTGAAATACTTTTAAATGTTTTTTTGCTAGAATACATGGGAGATTAAAAGCACTGCTTTCTATCTGATCTAGTAGCCATCCCAGTAAATGCCCATGAAGAACATTAACACCCGACTAACATTACTCCACAGTCCTTTTGTTCTTTCTTACACAGTAACTGTCCTGTTATCTCAAACTTAAATTATCGAGGAACTAACTGTACTCAATGCTGAATCAAACTCATTTCGCAAGCCTAAATCAAGCTAATCAAATAAATTTAAGATGAAATCAAACTAATTTACATATTCCAGAATGAGACTTTACCTACAAACTCAGAACACACTACCCCAAATTTGAAGTCCTAAAAAATTTACTTAGCAAGGTTTTATAGGTGCAAATCAGGCCCAGTTGAAAGATTTTACCCTCTGAGACAGAAGTGTTTGTATAACACAGAAAATTCTGTAGAGGGCTGCCCTGTGTCTTAATGATGGGTGTTCCTCTCCTGTTGAAAATTCTGCAACAAGTTTCAGGAAAAGACTGAATCATAAGAGAACTGCTGAAGGTCACAACGGACTAAAATCTGTAATAATTTGCAGGTCTTTCTCAGATAATAGGAAAAAAGATCTTGACTGAAACAAGTTTCATTTCAAACGATCTCAGTGATATTGATCAAATTGGGGGCATGCCAAATAGAAGCATGTTTTCTTATTAATTCTAAATTGCTTCTCTCATTTTTGCAAATTTAAGTTAATGCATAAACAAAAAGAAAAATGTTCCTTAAAGTAGAAATAAATATGGATTGGCTAACCAGATGTAGACTGTTAGATAGCATTCATCTTTGAACTAATTTTTATAAGCTTTGTTCAGATTTTATGCAGCCAAGAAGAAAGTGTTGAATTTTCCTATAATAAAGATCCATTAAGAGTATTTCCAGAATAAGCACCACTTTAGGTTTTGAATTTCGCAATGCATGATGGGACAGCACTGAACATCCTCTGGATGACTTCTGAGCAGTGAAATTAAGTTGTTTGCAAAGATGTCTTTTGGATCAAGGCAAATGAAGTGATCTGAAACTAATGGAAGCTTGGCTTAGGTCCTGGAACATTACTCTGAATAGCTTAGAGGTATCACTTCAAGCAAATCACTTAATATTTTATACTTGAATCTCTCTATTTGTGCAAGACTGATACCATATACCTGCTATGTCTTAACTTTCCAAGAATACTTTAGAGAGTTGTAAGATTTCTTCCAATGTTTAAGGTATTCCAAAAGAAAATTGAGCATATAGGAAAAAAGTGTAATCTCTTCCTGCCATATTCAATACAAATTAAAAATATTTTACCTTTATGGTGACTAATACCTTTCTGAAGTATTTATATTAGGGAATTATCAGAAAGATAGAACATGCCCGGGGCACCGGGGTGGCTTATTTGGTTAAGTGTCCAACTTTGGCTCAGGTCATGATCTCATGGTTCATGGGTTCGAGCCCCACATGGGGCTCTGTGCTGACAGCTAGCTCAGAGCCTGGAAACGGTCTTCAGATTCTGTGTGTGTCTCTCTCTCTGCCCCTCCCCTTCTCATGCTCGCTCTCCCTCGCTCTCTCTCTCTCTCAAAAATAAATAAAACATTAAAAAAATTTAAACAAAAGATAGAACATACCATAGTCAAAGTACAAAAGTGTTCTTTTATATATTATATGTAATAAATACACAAAAGCAATCAAATTGTTCAACCATTGACATTTAATTAAACAAATAATAGAAATGTGTTTAATAGAAATTTCATTTGTGAAGCACCTGAGTGGCTCAGTCGGTAGGTTCGAGCCCCCTGTTGTTCTCTGTGCTGATAGCTTGGAGCCTGAAGCCTGTTTGGGATTCTGCATCTCCCTCGTCTCTGCCACTCCCCCTCTTGTGCTCTGTCTCTCAAAAATAAACATTAAATTTTAAGAAAAGAAATGTCATTTGATGTCATTTTATTATAAGTAATGATAATGAAATCTGTGAGGCATCATCAAAAATTGCAGAATATCACACGAAGTAAAAATGAACCCTTTTTACTAATATTCAAATTATGTTTTCCATATGGATGAATACTGGATGAGATATGCAGAATTCAAAATGCGTGATGTGCTTGGATAGAGATCTAAGTGATAATATATTATTCATCTGTTTACCACATTTCTTAAATATCCTATATGGTTATCCTATGGTGTTATTTAAAGTAAGGTTTTAAAAGGAAAGAAATAAAGACTCATGGGGGACCATATTGGGATGTTTCCCAGATTTTTGCTCTTGCTGCCCAGTGTTTTCCATATGCTAGATTCAGCCAATACCACGGTCTTCACTGTAGGCTTCTCTGTAGCTCACAGGACTGCTGAAAGGTTTATCTTTCCCAGAATTCTGATAGTGAAAGAACTCTGTAGGGGCCTGCAAGTTCTGTCTAGCTCTCTCCTTTCCTGGCTGCCCCTGGGTCATCCACACCACTGGCTGTAAAATGCCAAAAAGAAAATTAATGGAGAATCCGCCTATACCCTGATTCCTTCCTGAGGGAGCCTGCCTCTGGAGAGCCACTAAAAGGGCAAGGAATATGTACAGAAATCTCATGAGGGTGGAAAGACATGAAGGCAGCTGGTGAATCTGGCAAACTCATGTCCCTGCAAAGGTCTGTCATTCAGAAATAAAGTGACCCTATTCTCTATGAATATGTATTTTATTTTCCAAAAGTGGAGGGACCCTCTCACTCTATGAATACATCTATTTAAAAAAATGAACTGAACGTTATGCTCAGAACTATGCATGCATGATTTCATTGAAATCTCACAACTACCCAAGAGACAAAAAAAATATAATTCACATTTAGTTGGGAGGAAAATGGAGACCTATAACTTCTCCAGCTTCTATGATTTCAATCAGTCTCAGAAGACAGTATAACCAGGATATGGCAGAGGATACAGCAAAACAAAACAAACCACATTCTTTCTCTATCAGGAGATCCATCTACAATAATGGAATATTGGAACAATAATGGAAATGAACCAGTGGTCCAGCACCTTTATAGTAGCTCTTTCTGTCTGTCAACTAGATATCCTTCAAGGATCCACATTTTTCTAACTAGTGAATATTGAAATCTCATTTTGCTTCTTCAAACACCTCAACTAACATTGCTGAGGTGAGAGAAAGCATATGATGAGTAAGACCTCATCTCTGGATATTTTATTGTGTGATGTTGTGTCTTAGAATATGTGTGAGCAGTAACTGTTCACAATGGTGAGTTTAGTCTGTAACCTAGCATCCTATATTTACTCTTGGTTTTCACATGCCTTCTCAAGGGCACATGAAGTTCATTTTTATTTCACATTCTGGATATTCATTTTCTTTTAACGTCTCTTATCATCTAGACCAGATGACTCTGGTGAGGTGGGAGAGTTTAGGTCGCAGCTAAATATACCAGGCATGGTTCTGGACACATTTTTTCAGTCATTACAACTTGCCTTCCAGATAGATAATGTTATTCCCATTTATACCTTTGAGAAGACTAAGGGTTAATAATTTTCCCAACAAGATCAAGTAACTAGTAAATTGGTAGAGGCAAGAATCTGCAATAGAAATCTATAATCTTTTATGAATGCACCAATATTCTTCGTATCCCCAAATATCTCATGCACAGTACTCTTGCCCAGATCTGATTTTCCTTACTAGCCTTGATGTGGTGCATGGGTTCTTGGTTGTAAGCAACAGAAACCAGCTTTGATCAATTAAGTTTATTTTAATGGATATTACATAACTCAAAGAATCATTAGCAAGGCTTCAGACTGAGACATGGAAAAACAATTAGAACAAGAACTACTTCTAAAACTATAGCCATAATCATGCCACAGAACTCATCCTGTAAAGATAGCATTGCTGCCACCATTAACCATTTGATGCCACAGTTTGTACATCCACTATCACCACTGGCATCAGCTCCTGAACACCAGACACCTTTGCCCATGGTCACTGCTGCTGTGGAAACTCAGTTAGTTGCCCCTTCTACTACAGCCTTGCACCAACATGAATTCTTCAATGCCTCTGTTTCTTTGCCTGACATTTCCTAATTCAAAGTTAAAGTGGGGTTGGGGGTGTTTGATTAGTTGAGCCTATGTCCTATACCTACACTCTAGCACAAGGGGTACTGTATGTCATTTTGAGTGTCTGGTATTCTCAGCCTCTATCATTATACATAGACTGTCACTGTCCTTCACCAAATCTCAAAAATACTATCATTACCAGCTCTCCCTCTGTCCCTGATAAATGTCAGCTTCATATCTGAGTTTCTCTTTCCCATTTTTTTGGCTTCACAATTTAAAAGTTTCCTGTTAAAATATAAAGAGGATCACCGAAAGAGGATAATACACTGCTATCAACAGAGCAGGTCCTTAAATCCTTCTAGTTTAGATGACTATCTCAAGTTGAAATCAAAGTTCTCAGGAGATGGGATGTAAAAAAGAACCATATTAATCTAAACTTAAGTACAGGAAAAGAGTATAGGAAGAGAAGAATTAATAGAGGTAAATTGAAGAGAATAGAATTAATAGAAGGTAAAACATAGAATTGATTGAAGGTTAAACTGGTTTTGTTTTTGTTGTTTGTTTATTTTTCAGACATGGAATATAAGGATGGGAAAGTGACTGAAAAGGAAAAAGGCAATGCAAATAGAAAGTTACCTAAACTGCAAATGGACATTAATATATTCCTTCAATCATTCCTTAATCATCCATTTATTATGTTTTTTTTAATTCAAGTTATTTAATACACAGTGTAGTCTTGACTTCGGGAATAGAACCCAGTGATTTCTCTCTTACATATGACACCCAGTGCTCATCCCAAAAAGTGCCCTTCACCCACTTAGCCCATTACCCTAGCCACCTCCTGTCCAGCAACCCTCAGTTTGTTCTCTGTATTTAAGAGTCTCTTATGGTTTACCTCCCTCTCTATTTTTATCTTATTTTTCCTTCGCTTCCCCTATGGTCATCTGTTGAGTTTCTCAAACTCTACATATGGGTGAAATAATATGATATCTGTCTTTCTCTGACTGACTTATTTCACTCAGTATAATACACTCTAGTTCCATCTGTGTTGTTGCAAATGTCAAGATTTTATTCCTTTTTGATCACTGAGTAATATTCCGTTGTATACACATACCATTTCTTCTTTACTCACTCATCAGTTGATGGACATTTGAGCTATTCCATAATTTGTCTATTGTTGATAATGCTGCTATAAACATTGGGGGTGCATGTGCCCCTTCAAATCAGCATTTTTTATCCCTTGGATAAATACCTAAGATTGTAATTGTTGGGCTATAGGGTAGTTCTATTAAATTTTTGATAACCGCCGTAATGTCTCCATATCCTTGCCAACATCTCTTGTTACCTGAGGTGTTAATTTTTGCCACTTTGACTGGTATGAGGTACAACAAATATTTTTGAGTAACCATGCTGCTAGGCACAGCACTGAGTTCTGGGGATGCAAAACCCGTGTAAAACCTACTCACTTTTTCATGGTTGTTTCTTCATGAATAGGGTGCTCAGTACTCACAGATATTTCCCTGTTAGGGGCTAATTCTTAGGAGACCAAACTTGTTGATTCTCTTCTAAAGTATCTACCTGGCAGGAAATGAAACTAAATTGCACTGGTTCAGTCTGTGTTTAATATTCCAAAATCATAATTTGAGCTATAAATTCTGCTCCTTTCAAGTGACTGCTGTCCAGGGATTCTCATAGCAGCCTTGAGTTTGGGAGGACTCGGATCCTTTCCTGACTGTCACTGGCTTGTTGAAATGACCTGAGCAAATGAGTTAAGCATCTGTGGGACTCGGTTTCTTCATCTTTAAAAGTCGTATAAAAATACCAGCCACCTGTTGTGAAGATCAGGGAGCTAATATGTCTCAGAAGCTTTCAAATCTCTGGCTCTAAGTCTTTTACTATCTATGTATTAAGAACAAAGACAAGCCCTCATTGCTTTCACCCAAATGCTGCATTCAAAGGAATAAAAAAAAAATACGATAGTTTAGTTCTACAAGACTTGAAGGTTATTTTGTGTTAGTTTGAATTTCAAACTGTTTTTCTCTGTTGTACTCTTGGCACTGCCATTTTTTAAGTACAGCACTTCATTTGCATAGTAATTACAAAGTTTAACAAATAGCATTAATGTCTGAAAGAAAGAGGTACACTCCATTTAAATTACTGACAGTATTACATTACACATTTTTAACCGCAATTTCAAAAAAAAAAAAAAAAAAAGGAAAGCTATTCCATCCTAATGTGCTGTAAGATTCCCAGAGCTCAGCAATATTTGTGCTTTAAGGAGGTAAAATCTCTTCCTGTGCTCTTTAGTGACTTCTAAAACCCTATTCATAAATACTGATTAGGCACTATTTCACCATAGGACACAGTGCTATTGGTACAACTCCCTTCTCAGAGCCAAATTGGAAATGTTAGTATAGTAAATTAGGCCAAATGTCTTGGTTGTACTGTACATGAAAGATCATCTTTAATAAATAGATGCTAATGTAGCACTTGGATCACTTATTGCTGTAAATGTCAAGCCTTGGTCTTGGTTCCAGGAAGTTAAAAAAAAGACATTCAAAGAATGTGCTATTTAAATGCAAAAAGAATAATAAAGGGCAAATATGAAATATTGTTTGTTTCCTGAAATAATGGTGAATTTGAGCAGAAGCACGCTGCTCAGTAGTAGTTGAAAGGAAAGAAAGAAAAAAAGGAAGACAAAGTCTTTCATTCTTCGCACTTATGACTCTGTAGTATTTGTTTTGCTTCGTTTTTGTCTGGCTCTGTTCCTTTGTACATTCTATGCTATGTATTTTTAACTAGTTTCATTTTCTCCTCAATTGTTTGTCCATACTTCCTTTGAATAAACTTAGTTCCTTCAGAAATAAAGCATCCTTGGTGAATGATGCCTGATTTACCATCCTACCATTTCATCCATATGCTTTTATATCAAGCCAAGGTGTGGGCACACACACACATATGCACATA
Organism: Suricata suricatta; assembly: GCF_006229205.1. Classification (NCBI taxonomy): domain Eukaryota; kingdom Metazoa; phylum Chordata; class Mammalia; order Carnivora; family Herpestidae; genus Suricata; species Suricata suricatta. The sequence continues at coordinate 43,871,726 of NC_043712.1, read as the reverse complement.
CACATATCCATACACCACAAAACTCAGGTCAAATTGAACATAAAGAAATTTACTTTAGAAAATGTAAGTGTGCAAAGACTGTGGTTTTTTGCTTTGTGTTTGGCCACAGATAAAACAACTTAACTTTTAATCATAAAACTTAACTCAGAAGAACATTTAAGCATTTCAAACAAAAAGAGACTAAGAAAGTCAGCCTGGCTTGAACTAACTATCCAAACATCTTAATCTATCTATTTACTGCCCTGGAGGTTTGACTGGTTCAGTTTTTTGACTTTAGACAGTCAAGTATAATAGCAGGGTAATCATTTATTCCTGATTTCCAGCTAAAGGTTAGCAACTAGTCAGACCTCTACAAGTCATTTAAACTTCTCAAGTCTCAGTTTCTTCCTCTGTAGAGCACCTATCTCATATATAGACCACTTTTATCCCATAGATTCATTGCTCTCATAGATCAAAAAGACTCAGTGCAATTGCTGACATACAAAAGGAGAGCAATACACAAATGACATTAGCATCACTATTTCTAAATGGAGTTGCTTTGAATCTTGGTCCTTAAGGATTTGATATTTTATTCATAGCTTTAAGCTGAAACACTGAGCTCTTTTTGTGGATTGATTCCTGTCTTCATGAACAATTATGTCTTATGTTTGGTTTATCCTTAGTCTTAATATTCTACACATGAGATCGATGTCTTTGTTTTTGTGCTGTATCACTGACTAATACTCTGAAAACTTCAGGAAAGTATTATATATTTTGCAATTTTTATTTTCTAAAACTTACTACTGTGGTAGTAGTTGTCATTGTGAAAATCATGTTTTCATTTAAAGTAAAATAATTTGTGTCATAATTTTACCCCTAGGTAAAAATATCTGGCTTATCATGGGAAGACATCTATAATAGAAATTAAAGCTTTATCCTAAAGAGGCTCTTGTGATAGCCTTGCCTTGGGTAAACTCCAAGAGGAGCTGATACAATCTGCATTATAATAACTGTTTTAGTGATGGTTTTGTGATTTTTTGATTCCCTACTCTGTGCCAGGCACTATTCTTTGTCCTCCAAAAGACTTCTAATCTTTCCCACAACCATTCAATAAAATAGTTCTATTCTTCTTTTAATATTAGGAAAGGAGAACTTCCTAGGGTTATATAGCTCACAAGGTTACATAGTTAATATGAGTCATCACCTAGACTCAAACCTAGGCCTTTGTATCTCAAATGCTATGCCTATTTAACTGCAATATCCTGTGTTCTAATATTAAAATAATAGACCTGATTTGCTTGTTAATACTGATTATTCAGGTAGAACATATTTGTTAGTGTGAAAGAAATGTAGTTCCTTTTTCGTAGGTAACTCAGAGATTATTTCTAAATGCATAAAAAATTTGTCTTGTGTCCATTTTAGGCAGTAAAAAACTGACAAGAATGGATTGACTGTTTAATGATTCAACCCCGAGAAATAACAATACCAGATAGATTCTCTAGGTGAATTAAGGTAAGGGATTCTAAAGCAGTTCATAGGACATGTGGTTAAGTGGAGTCTGGTATTGTTTTGAGATATGAGTTCAAGACAGATAAGGCAGCCATAGCCATGTCACCATGTTGAATAGAAGAATGTGTAACATATTATAGGTCCTGGGTAGTGTATGTGCCTGTCTTAGTGAGAGGAATAAGGATTTGATGTTACCAATTTCAGTACCACCAGTACCAATACTAGCAGTATTTTGGGGCTCTACTGTGGCTTAAATGGGAGGAATCACTGGAAACAGTACTGTTTCAAATTCATTCCTCCTTTGGGTGAGGAGAGGGCTTTCAATTAGATAACATTATAAAATTTTCCCCAACGGGAAAGGTAAAATTTTATGTGTTATAGGTTAAACATTAATTTGGAAACAGGATGTGGCAAGTCCTAAGCAAAAATCAGAAATAGGCAGCACAATATTAAAATAACCTATGTGCGTTTCAAAAGATCATTATAATAAATGCAAGTATCATTTATGAAGGAATTGAATATTTTGAAAGGTGCTGTTACATAATATCAATATTATTTGTTTGATAAATTTCTATGAACCCCTTAAATGGAATATTTACACATCTTTAAAAGCAAGCAGTTTTCAATGAGTGTTCATCCCACAAAAGGAAATGAATACTCCTATATGCTTAATAAGCACTGTTGATTGCTTAATTAATGTCATTTGTTCAAAGTTTCATCATTCCTTTCTTTTAAGAACATAAATTTTCTCAGGCTTTTATTTCATCTACATCTCCATGGATTATGCAGACCAAAGGGATTATGACCTTCCTTTCAGATTTGGGACAGGCTTGTGAAGGATTGGATTTATTTTCTATGCTAGAGAAAGAGGGTATTATTTTCTCTTTAAATGTTCTTTTTTCCCTCCATGGGTGAATCTCTCTCTCTTTCCTGAAGGACAAGGGACAATGAATAACATTAATCTGAATGTTATTGGCAGCTGAGTTTTAACTATCAGGTGAGGGACGCCTGGGTGGCTCAGTTGGTAAACGGCTGACTTCAGCTCAGGTCATGATCTCACAGTTCATCGGTTCAAGCCCTGCATCAGGCTCTGTGCTGACCATTTGCTCAGAGCCTGGAGCCTGCTTCTGATTCTTTGTCTCCCTCCCTCTCTGACCATCCCCTGCTCACCCTCTGTGTCTCTCTCTCTCAAAAATAAATAAACATTCAAAAAAATAACTACCAGATGAGTTGGCCTGAGTATAAAGCTCTTCCTAATGTGAACAGAACAAAGTATACAAACGGAAATAACTTGGGTCATGGAAGACATCAGTTAGTTAAGCCAGTTTGCATCGATGTTTTTGGTTATTTATAGCCTAAAAAATCCTAATGGATACAAATGCTTTCTGTTATGTATTGAAGATTTTAGGAAAAAATCCAGAGTTTCAGCTCCCAAAGAGTTTATAACTATAAGGGAGCAAACAGGTATATTACATTATTCAAATAAAATAGTCACTCCCCTACGATCCAGCAATAGCACTGCTAGGGATTTACCCAAAGGACACAGAAGTGCTGATGCATAGGAGCACATGCAACCCAATATTTCTAGCGGCACTTTCTACAATAGCCAAATCATGGAAAGAGTCTAAATGTCCATCACCTGATGAATGGATCAAGAAGATGCGGGGTGTGTGTGTGTGTGTGTGTGTGTGTGTGTGTGTGTGTGTGTGATGGAGTATTACATGGCAATGAAAAAGAATGAAATCTGGCGATTTGTAGGAAAGTGGATGGACCTCGAGGGTGTCATGCTAAGTGAAATAAGTCAGGCAGAGAAGGACAGATACCATATGTTTGCACTCATAGGTCTAACAGGAGAAACCTAACAGAGGACCATAGGGAGAGGAGGGGGAAAGAGAGCTGGGGAGAGTGAGGGACACAAATCATGAAAGACTATTGAATACTGAAAATGAACCATGGACTGAAGAGGAGGGAGAAGGAGGGAAGGGTGTAATGGTCATGGTGTGGGGCACTTGTGGGGAGAAGCACTGGGTGTATTATGGAAACCAATTTGAAAATAAACTATTAAAAATAGTCACTATTATACATATGCATGCCATGAGTAACAGGAGCACTCTGGTTATTGTTTTGTGTTGAGCTAGGAAGTAGTCATGGAAGTTTTCATAGAGTCATAAGTTTGGTGTTCAAGGCAATATTTCAGTATAATTTGGGAAACAGTCGATATTCATAAATATTTACTGAGCATTTACTACATGGCAGACACTCTTCTTGACTCTGGAGAAGCAGCACTGAACAAAAGAGAAAAAAGTTCATCTCATAGGTGGCTCATATTTAATAGGGCTGAGAAAGTCAGATAATAAAATAAATAAGTTATACAATATGTTACAGCAATGAGTGCTATAAAATAGAGAAAAAATAAAGCAAAGTGAGGTAAGGAGTGTTTGAATGAGTTTGGGGAAGGGGGATTGTAAATTTAGATAGAGTGATCAAGGAAAACTCACTGAAAAGTTGTTATGAAAGGAAAGCTATCTAATAAAGAGCATTCTAGATAGAAGACATTAGCAATGTAAAGTCCTTGACACTGAACATATCTTGTGTGTCCGAAGGACAGCAACATAGCCATGAGCATATGGAGAAAGTGAAAGAACCAGAGAAAAAGTAATGGCTCCCTAAATTGAGTAAAGTCTCAAAGTCCTTTCTAAGTTCTTTGACTTTGACTCTGAAATAGGAGGCCACCAGAGGTTTTGAGTTAGAATGAGGGAACCTAAGTTAAGCTTCAGTAGGATTTTGCAACAGAGCTAAGAATAGATGGTAGAACATGGTATGTTTAGGAAGCAAGTAGTTCAGAGTGACTAAGGATATTCAGTGAGTGTGCTGCTGTGGGTGCAAGCGATATAGGAACTAGATTGCCGTGACAACATTTTGGACTTTTTGTAGATGATAGATTTTAAGCAAAGGAATAACATGTTAACATTAATATTTCAGAAAGTATGGTTTTATGGCAGTATTTCCCTCTCTGGGAGATAGATAAAAGTGAGGCAAAGGAAATAGTTAAGATGCTCTGATTGTCATGATTTGGTTTAGCTACAGGTTAAGAAGATCTAATGTAACAGTGACTTAAAAGGAAATTTAAACATTGTCAGTCTAAGGTTATCAAAATGGTTCCCTCATTCACAAGGATCTAGACATTTTCTATTTTTTTTAATCATCCTCAACACTGGGTATTTATGTTACAGTCCAAAATGGTTGTTCATATCCATCTATTCCATATGTATTCTATCCAGCAGAAAGAAAGAAAAAAACAAGGAGAAAAGCATGTGAACCTGCTTCCTTTAAGGACATATCATGAAATTTGCTCATACCATTTCTATTTATGTCCTATTGGTCATAATTTAGCCTCAAGATGACCACATATAGCTGTAAAAGAGATTAAGAAATGCAGTTATTATTCTGGAAAGTCATATATCATGCTACAATTTAGGATTCTTGTTGCTGAGCCAGAAAGGAGACAGGATAACATGGCAACTATCTGACTCTACAGCAGAGGCTACTGCAATAGTCCAGGTCAGAAGTGTTCAATGATCTCAGCTTTTCGCTGTATAGACAGAGGATAGCAGTAGATTTAAGAGGTGTTTAAAAGAGAAATCAGCTAGACTTGGTGAACAATTGAATCAATGGATGATGAAGAAATACATCTAATCTAAGGTTTCTGGCTTAGAAATTGATTTTATTACAGGACCATTAAGTGAGATAGGGATTTCTGAAAAGGAACAGATGTGTGTAAAATGTAAGTGCGTTTCATCAAGCACTGTATTTTAAATTCTTTATGGAAGTCAACATCTAGCAGAAATCTGTATTTTTACATTGTGTTTCTTTTTTCTTTTTCCTTAAGAAGAGTTTAAACCACAGGACACATATTCTTTAAGTATAATAGTACTATTTGAATGGCTGAACTCATTTGCCCCTCAGCACTGGAAATTGCTTTGGAAACACATTTCTATTTACTTAAGAGCCACCTGTTATTTTATTTAGACCCTTCTGCCATTTGCTAGCATATAACCATAGGTTGCTAACTCATCCTAACCAGTTTTATTTTATTATGAAGAGGAATGATATTAATAAAATGTCTTAAAGCCTAGCTTCTTCTTTCACATCTTCTGTGGTAATTATCCATTCAGGAAGACTCACCTCTAAAAAGAAGCCCCATTTTGAATTCAATACAAGAGCAAAAGCAAACAGTTGTGTAATAGCATTTCTTCCAGTGCTCTCTGTCAACAGAGATGCTTAAACCATAAAATGCCAATTGGTTTTAGAGGGTTTAGAGTTTCACCCTGGTAATTAGGAGCTAGTAGTATATAAATAGCTTTCTGAACCTGCTCTCCATTTACTCCTTGGTCTTCCCAGATTCAGTCTTCCCATAGACTTCATCCTGGAAACATGGAACATCCTAAGGAAGAAACTCAGAAAAATACAAAAATGTGATTGAATCAAAGTGGTAGGAACTATAGGGATATTACCAAGTCTGACACAAATCAGAAGACCAGTTGTTGGTCTCATTAGATCTCCTCACCGGAGACTACAGTGCTGTACTATTATTACTACTACTGCCGTAATTTGTTTGTTGTGACTTGAACAGTCATGCATTGAAGTGAGTATAAAGACAGCAAATACACACAAGAAAGAAGTCACACATCATTTACCATAAGGAAACTGAAAAATTGCCACAAGAAAACCTCAGGGATATCACTACATGTCTATTATAATGGTTACATTTAAAACTGGTGAGAGAACAAGGGGATAAGGATGGAAAGTAACTGAACCACTCATACATTGCTGGTGTGGATGTAAATCATGCACCTACCCTGGAAAGTTAGTTTGGCAATTTGTTTTTAAAAAAAAAAGGCAGTTAATCTGCAAATGAGCACTTGCACTCTTGGGCATTTCTCTCAGGGAAATGAAAACTTGTTTTCACACAAAAATCTGTACAACAAAGTATATAGCACTTAATTCATAATAGCCCCAAGCTAGAAATAATCCAAGATGTCCTTCTACCAAAGAATGATTAAATAATCTATGGTACATCTATACCAATAAAAGGGAATAAACCATTGAGGTGGACATCGAGGTGGGTGAATCTTGAGGAAGTCATCCTGAGTGAAAAATCTAATCCTGAAAAGCTATATCCAGTATGATTTCATTTTAATAACCTTCTTGACATGACAAAATAATAAAAATGGAAAATTAGTTACACACATGAAGTGGGAATGGAGAAAGTCATTAGTGAGTGTGGCTAAAAAAGGGCAACATAAAGGGCCCTTGTAGAGACGGAAGTATTTTGTTCTGACTGTATCAATGTTGGTCTCCTCGCTGTGATAAGGCAAAATATTTTTGGGGAGATTTTACCATTGTAGGGAACTGGGTAAAGGATAAATGGGATCTCTCTGTGTGCTATTTCTTACAGCTGCACTTGAATATATAATTATTTCAAAATAAGTTTAATTTAAAAATGGCATACTATGAATTATATTAGCCCTGTTTTTGTGACTTTCATACTCTTGATTGCTTTTCTTTTAATTTCTCCCTTCTTTCCCTGTTCACTTCTCTGTTTTTCATAGACACATCATGTGTCTGACAATTTTTTTCTTTAAAATTTTTTTATTAATGTTTATTATTAATTTTTGAGAGAGAGAGAATGCGAGTGGGGGAGTGGTAGAGAGAGAGGGAGACGGGAGACATAGAATCTGAAGCAGGGTCCAGGCTCTGAGCTGTGAGCACAAAGCCTGATGCGGGGCTTGAACTCATGGACTCCGAGATCCTGACCTGAGCTGAAGTTGGCTGCTTAACCAACTGAGCCACCCCAGCAATCCTGACCATTTCTTATATACTCCAAAAGTTTTCTCAGTCTTAACTACTACCCAAATTTTGGAGCACATGATCTGTCTCAATACAGCCATAGTCAAGCAACTACATTCCTGTCCTGAGTTCAATTACATGCCCAGAGTCTCTGGTACCTTTGTCCTGCCAACGAAATTCTCCACTGGATGATACAACCTCAAACTGTAGAGGAGTTTACTCCCTAGGGGAAAAACTTCGAAAATGCAGTTGGGAACAGGGAGAAAGGGCAGAATTGATGAGATCTAGGCAGATAAATTTTCTTGATCTTGCTCAAAAAATGGTTATTCTGATTATGTCTCTTATGGCTCATTGTCAAACAGTGGCTGGTGTGGTAGGAATTACCTTCCTGCCTTGTGTGCTATTCTCTCCTGTCTCACCTTCCTCTTTTCCTTCATTAGTACTGCTGCAGGATTGAAACTTTCCAAAAATATAGTTTCAGTTAATCCCTTAGTCTTTGTTTTCTGGAAAGTAAAACAGTAATTTTTATAGTTCCCATCCTCATAGACCAAGTATTTTCTTTGAACATCTAGACTAAGGCAGCCAGGCAGTTCTTTATTTGTTTAATTCTTTGGGCTTGTTCTGCCAAGCTTGTGATAACAACCAGCTAATTTGGAAGCGACACAGCTAGTGGCTTATAGAGCAAATTTTGAAGTCAAACAGACTCTTTGCTGTGACATTTACCACTTGTTTGCATTTTGAGAAACTATTCAAATTTTAGGAGCATCTGTTTCATGAATAAGTTGGTGATAATAATATCAATGTCACAAGATTTTTGTGAGGATTAAATAAATGGTGTTTAGAAGTCCTTAACAGACCACCCAACCTATGATTAATATTAATGAATGTTCTAGCTTTTTGCATGTTCTCAGCAGTGATTCTTACCAATTAGAGTGGTGTGACTTAGTCAACTGGGGTCTTCTTGCTTCTCCAAACTATTTGTTTTAGGGCCATTTTCCAAACTGTCACCTCGGCAACAGAATGCAAAGGAGCAGTATTTGAATGCCTGGTAGCCAAGCCTTTACACGGCTAACTCTGGAAATAGGGAGTTACTTTACCTCTGTTAGCTTTACTTTCCTTGTATGTAAATGACAGTAATGGGATTTTTGTGAGGGTTAAATAGATAGCATTGATCCAAATCCATATACATGGTGGTCACAACAGTCTGGTGATCCTTCTTTCCTACCTTCCTTCCTTCCTTTCTCCCTTCCTCCCTTCCTTTTACCTTCTTTCCTTCTTTCCTTTATTTTTCTTTTTGTAATATTCTACCTTGCCCATGAGGTGCTAATTCTCTATAGGTTAAGATTTCCATATATGATTTCACTTTAGCACTTTGGTAACTGATATTCCATGCATATGCAGCTTAGAAGCATCTGTTTATGGTATAGTTTTGTTTTGTTTTTTATGTTTTTACAGTGAGATAGTAAAACAGTAGTATATTTAGACATTAATATATAGATATAAGCAAACAAAATCAGGGAATATGGTGCTTGATATATTTTTATGTGTTTTTACTATAGCAGTTTTCAAAATTCAGTGTTATAAATCTATTTCATTCATGAAAGTTTGATATTCATATATATGGGTATCATTACCCATGATTTTAAAACACAGATTATGTGTTTGTGGTATGTTATAAAGTGGGAAACTACTAAATGTAGGTATTTAGGATTGCCCTTAGTGTTAAAAAAAATGATAAAGATGTAGAGGGGGGAAAAAAACTAAAGAAAATTAACTAAAAAAATAAAAAATAAGAGTAAAACCGTTAAAGGAGCATTATACTATTATTGCTGCTCCCAAGGCTGATATATGATGTTAACTGTAACTACCAATCACTACAGCTTCATGCAAGTACACTAGCCAGAGAGGAGAGTAATAAATTTACTAGTAGCTTGTTTCTTGTATTGAGTTACTTACTAATGTTAGTAGCAGTGGAATTACTGTGATCAAATGAACACATATTATGTGCACCTGTGTAATGTAAGTGAGACATTAAATCACAATAATGTAAACAACGGTGTGTGCCATTTGTCAGAAACTTCCCGGGAAAATTGTCAACCAGGACTCAATGCTGCTGTTAGAAAGAAGTATGTGCTGCTGCAGTCAGCAGCTGACCTCTTCCAGTTCCTCTCTGATAGGTCCTGCCCTGACTTTCTGCTGAGATACCAAGACCCATCACCCCATTTCCAGTGTGCTGCTCTGGCTGTGTGTATGGACACAGAGACTTAATGTCCTGTGTATTAATTAATTAATTACCTTGCCCAATTAAAATCCACTTTTTTTTCCATATGCATTCCCAACATGCTCTTCTTTATTGAAAGATCAAATAACTGGCAAGACATGTTCGTAGCATACATATTTAGGCTGTGTCTGTGCTCAGGATTTAATTTGATCTTCTAGACAGAGCTGAACAGTCTGAAAACTAACATGAATATATTAGTAAGGAACATGTGGTAATCAAAGAAATTTGTTCCTCTAGAGTAGTAATATTGAGTAGCAGTATAATAGGAACCATGTATGTAATTTTAAGTTTCTAGTAGCTATATTTCAAAACAGTTAAAAAATAGGTGTGTAATTTCATTGAAAACCACTTTTTGTTTTAAGAGCTTAATAGCTTCATATGTCTCGTGGCTACCATGTTGGAAAGCACAGATCTAAGTCCAGATATTTTATAAGCTCAAGTGCTATAGAATTTTGAGAAAGACTGTAAGGGTATTTCTGAACAACTGCAGACAACCTCAATCTTAAGCAATAATTTAAAATGTTTGGAAAGTAGTTATTTAAAATTTCAGTATTCCAGACGCATAGTTGGGGTGTGAGGTATGTGGATCGAAAGATGGTGGTAATATTTAGCAGATTACTTGCTTGAAGTTTTAAAGTTAATGATTTATCAAGATGACAGATAAAGAGGCAATCAGGCAGAGCTGTGGAAAATAATTCATGTCACTGAATTTGCAACTCAATGATATCAAGGTTAAAATTAGAACTGAATTGAATTAAATTTTCCTGGTTATCTTCCATGTACCATACTTATGGGAATATAAAGATGGATGAGGGAGATGAAATTCTTGTTCCTGAAGGACTTAAAATCAAATGGGTGGAGGGCATGATCTATTTGAAAAGGATAATTTAAACAAAACAAAACTCAACTAAATCTAGACTTAATTCAGGAATATTGGTAGTTTTTTAAAAGCAGTAAGATTCCATTTCCCATTTCTCAGCATTAAAAACAAGTTTTCTGTATTGAGATAAAAATTATTTAAGTGTGCATGTCTGTTTTCATTAATAACCTGATATGTAACAAAGATATATCCAAGAATGCTTTTCATACATAGGCTTGTATTTAAATTCACAAGTTTGTAATGATTTGCTTTATAAATTATACTGTCTCCTCACAATGGAAACAAAGACGTTTGAAGGGTCCTTAAAGACCTAGAAAATGGGCATGATATTCTGTGAATAAAATAGAATACAAAATTATAGATACATTGTTATATAAAATATATGAGTATTATTTAGAAAATATTCAAGTCACATTAGTAGTAGTCATTGTTTCTCATTTATTTCTATTTTTTCTATTTTTTCACTTTTCAACTGTTTTAACAGAATAACCTTGATTTTATAAATTTTATAATTTTCCTTGTGAGTCTTATTACAAGGGAAAATAAAATATCAGATTTGAATTCATAAAAATGAAAAACTTTATTAAGCAGTAAATATTAGGGGGAAAAAGGCAAAAGAAGAATTGTATGTGACAAATATGACAAGAAGTTAATTCCCCCTTTGTACACAATTTCACACAAATAGATTAAAAAGAAGCATTACAAGCAAAGAATAGTCAAAGCAAAGAAAATCAGACACAAAAGAATCAACCTCACCAATAATCAAAGGGATGGAAATTTAACCATGAGATATTATTTCAAATACAAGAAAAATGCTTTTAATTTGAAAGTATATATTATTATAAAGCATTTGATATAAAATTTAATTTTATTCACTACTGGGGATTACAAATTGGAATCAACATTCTGGGATATAATTTGCAATACTACTCATAACTCTAAAGAAATTTTGTGTTAATTGTAAAGAAATAGCAAAGTATTAGCACTAAGATTTAAATATGAAGGTGTTTATTTTCATGTTTACCATTTTTAATCAAAGTATTTACATGTTAAAATATTATATTGGCAAAGTAAACAATGGAATATTCATAAACATAAGCATAATTATCATCATCAAAACTATGTTTTCAAAGAATATAAGCAATTATATTCTACAACAATACCAGCAAACACTCCTATTTATTCACAATTAAGTTAGCAGCAATGACTAATCAGATTTCAAAAGACATAGTCCAAAAATATCAAAATTATAAAATAGTGATTACTATATTGGATTGACTTTTCAAACCTCTTTCAATGAGATCGCTTCAATTGTTCATTAATGTTTTAAGTCAACTGAAACCTAACCCAATACTCTATAAATGACTCTACAGCTAATGATAAGTTTGTAAAAGCCTTCCTGAGGGTTTCTTGAAAGCATAAGGCTAAAAGCCACCTGTCATTGTAAGAAATTCATATTTATTCTGGTGTGGTAAAAAAGGTTAAAATAATATATGGAAAACAGTATGGCAACAAATGGATATGCATTCTTATCAGTAAATAGTGTTTGAAGATATAGAGCATCATTGCCAAGGGTTTTTAAAAAGCAAGTCTTAGAACAAATTATGTAGGGTGAGGTTTGTTACGTGGGTGGATTAAAGAAATATCTACATGCCTTGTATTATGTTAGATTTTTATTCTCTTTCAGCTATAACACACATAAACTACTTTTTGTGATAGTCTAAATAAAAATACTAATTCATCAGGATATGGCTTATTTAATGAAAGCAATGAGTTATGGTAAAACTGAGAAGTAGCTGTTGTTACTGGATAAACAGAACCTGTGATATGTTACAGATTTAATATTTCAGTTTAATTTACCACTGTTATCATCCCTAAGCAAACTTTGCACCTGAGAAGTTTAAGCAAGAAATTGAAACACAGTATTTTAAATGCAGTTGAATTTTGAATTTATTGTGAAATACAATGTGATCATAAAAATCATACTACACAGATAAATTGTTTAAAGATTATGCTACAGTAAAGATCTTAAGAGACTTGCTGACCTTAATAATGAGGATACACTCTTCTTTTTCAAAAAGTGTTATGGAGGCTTAGTCAGTAAAATGTTAGACTCTAGGCTTTTCCACTCAAGTCATGATCTCTCTTTGTGAGTTCATGCCCCACATGGGGCTCTGCACTGTCCCACTGCTTGGGATTCTCTCCCTGTCTGTGTGCCCCTGCCCTGCTCATTCTCTCATATTCTCTCTCTCCCTCTCTCTCTCTCAAAAATAAATAAATAAACATTAGCAAAAAAATTCCAAATTTACTTAGTTTTTTTTCTGTGATTAAACACACTGCAGCAATATGCTAGCCACCCAGAAGATATTTTTGAAAAAACAAAACAAAACAATAATGGGCCCATTAAAGATAAAGACAGTGTCTTAATACCAAGTATGTAAAGCTCTTTGAAAGATTATATATTATGAACAGGTCATTTTAAAGACTAGTATTTCAAAATGTGCCCGTCATTATGTGATTTTTTGCCAAAAATCATTTACTAGTCTTAAATGTTCTTAACTGTACTTTGAGAATTGGATATCATATTTTCAAACTTAAAATTATTTAAAATAAATAATTTCGTGACCATGAAGCTGTTTATCATATATATAAAAACATGACACCTTTGGGCTTGTTTAAAAATCAAAATTATTTTCTTTCAAATGTGGAAATTTACATTTTCCCTCAATAATTGTGTAATTGGCAACTGAGTTTGAATAATGAGTGTCATGATTTAGAAATGCAGCCAGTGATTCGATTCTTCCACCTGGATCCACTTTTCTTCATTAGAATGTCTATTTTGCCTATGACAGCTATTAAAACAAAACAAATAAACCAAACTCAGAACTAGGCCATTGATTGTGGTAGCAGAAAATCCTGGAAAAAAAAATGATTTCATTATCATTCAACATTACTACTATTATCATTAATAATATACTAAAAACAATATTGAAGGGATAAAACAAATAAATATTGTTTCATTCTTTCCAAATCCTAAATTTCTATTATCAAATATTTTAGCATTTTTCATCTGTCAGTGTAAGAGCGTATGGTGTATTGTATGTGTATATATTGATGTGGTGCATTTTTAAAGTCTCATGTGCATAACCACTACTCTAGGCTGAAGGTAGTCATTAAGTTTGTCAGAGTACAATCTCCGCATGGCCCAACTGAGCGTACAGGATTTTGAGGCCAAAAGCCTCAGAGAAATAATGATTGTGCTTTTGTTGCTCATTGTTCTCTAGCATGCATATTACCCCCATGGACTTTATAGATGACTTGGGTAAAAGATTGACTTTACCTGATTCCATGAATGCTTTCTCTATGAAAAATTAGTATATGAAACATATATGTTATATGAGCTCAGCTATAGAAATATATATATGAGTTCATACAAAAATTAGGAAGAAACATACTGAATGTTAATGGTATTTATCAGTGGATTGTAGAATTTTATTTTTAATTTCAATATAACTGGCATATAAAATTGTAAGATTTTTTAAAAATTCTTTAAAGTATTTATTTATTTTGAGAGAGAGAGAGAGTGAGCGAGCATGAGCAAGGAAAGGGCAGAAAGAGAGGGAGAGAGAGAATCCCAGGCAGGTTCCATGCTGTCAGCACAGAGGTCAATGTGAGGCTTGATCCCATGAACCACAAGAGCATGACCTGAGCCAAAATTAAGAGTTAGTTGCTTACCTGACTGAGCCACCCTGGCGCTCCTGACGTTATGATATGTGAAGTGTGCATTTATCATAGTGATTTGATATATGTTGTGAAAGGATACCCTCATCTAGTTAATGAACACATCCATTGCTTCAAAAATTTTATTTCTATTTTATTTTTTGGTGAGAGTATTTACTACTCTCAGAAAATTTTAGTTGTACAGTACAATGTTATATGCAGTTACTATGTTTTATATTAGATCCTTAGACCTAATTCATCTTATAACTGATGTTATAAAATGTACCCTTTTACCAATCTCTCCCTATTTTCCCCCAGTCCCTCCCTAGCAACCATAGTTGTACTCTCTGCTTTTATGATTTTGACTTTTCTTTGTTTCTTCCTTTTTTCTCTTTATTCTCTATTTGTTCTTTCTTCCTTTCTCTCTTCCTTTTGTCCTTCCTTCCTTCATACCCTTCTCTCTCTCTTTTCTCTTCCTTCCTTCCTTCCTTCCTTCCTTCCTTCCTTCCTTCCTTCCTTCCTCCTTTCCTCTCCTCTCCTCTCCTCTCCTCTCCTCTCCCCTCCTCTTTTCTCCTCTCCTCTCCTCTCCTCTCCTCTCCTCTCCTCTCTGTTCCTCCCTTCCTCCTTTACTTTCTCAAATTTCATATGTAAGTAAAACCCTACAGTATTTGACTCTGCCTTATTTCACTTAGCATAATACCCTCAAGGTTTATTAATGTTGTGGCAAGTGGCAGGATTTTCTTTTTGTTGTGGCTTAATAATATTCCATTGTATATGTTTACCACATTTGATTTATCCATTGTTCCACTGGCGGACACATGGATTATTTCCAAGATACTGTGAGTAATGCTGCAATGAACATGGGAGTGCAGGTATCTTTAATATTCTGTTTTCATTTCCTTTGGTTATATACACAGAAGTAGGAATGCTGAATCATATGGTATTTCTATGTTTTTAATTTTTTGAAGCAACTCCATATTATTTTCCATAGTGGCTGCACAATTTACATTCCCACCTACAATGCACAAGTTTCCCTTTGCTCCACATTATCACCAACATAATCTCTTATCTTTTTTATTCTAACAGGTGTGCCATGATATCTCATTATAATTTGCATTTCCCTGGTGATTAATGATATTCAGCATCTTTTCATGTACCTGTTGGTATTTCCTTTCTGGAATATGTTCTATTCAGTGTCTTTCCATTTTTTAATTGGATTTGAAATGGCATATATGACTTCCTTATTAGGTATTAACCCCTTTATCAAATACATGATTTGGAAATATTTTCTCCCATTTGGTATAGTGCATTTAAATTTTGTTGGTTTCCTTTGTTGTACAGAAGCCTTTTAGTTTGATGTAGTTCAACTGGTTTATTCTCGATTTTGTTGCCTTTGATTTGGCATCAAATCCAAAAGATAATTGCCAATACTGATGCCAAATGCTTGCCCCTATGCTTTCTTATAGGTCTTCTGTGTTTTCAAATCTTATATTCAAAGCTTTAACCTATTTTGGGCTTATTTTTGTGAACAGTGAGAGATAGTGGTCCAGTTTCATTCTCTTGCATGTGGCTATCAGGTTTTCCCAACACCATTTATTGAAACGACTGTCCTTCCTGTATTATATTCTTGGCCCCTTTGTCATAATTAACTGACCATATATACATGGGTTTATTTCTGTAGTCTCTATTATGTTCGATTGATCTATTTGTCTGTGTGTGTGCCAATAGCATATTGTTTTGATTGCTATAGCTTTGTAATATAGTTTGTAATCAGGATGTGTGATACATCCAGCTTAGTTCTTTCTCAAGATTGATTGGCTATTCAGAGTCTTTTGTGGTTCCATACAAATTTTAGTTGGGTTTTTTTTTTTAACTTCTGTGATATATGTCATTGGAGTTTTGATCAGGATGTCAATAAATCTATAGATTGCTTTGGGTGGTATAGATATTTTAATATTAATTCTTCTAACCCATGAGTATGGAATATCTTTCCATTTGTTTCTTCAATTTCTTTTGTTAATATCTTACAGTTTTCAATATAAAGATCTTTCACTTTCTCAACTGATTTTTTTCTAGGCATTTTAAAAAAATTTTTGATGCAGTTCTTAATGACTGTTTTCTTAATTTCTCTTTCTGATAGTTCATTATTAGTGTGCATAAATGCAACTGAACTCTATATTTTAATTTTGTATCATGCAACTTTACTGAATTCATTTATTAATTCCAACGTGGTTTTTCTTTGTTTTTGTTTAAGTCTTGGAATCTTGAGAAAGAACTAAGCTGGATGTATCCCATGTCCTGATTTCAAACCATATTACACCATTTAGTATGATTCCTGTGATGGATTGTAGGATTAATGGTGACTTCCTTTGTCCTTATATGAATGGTCATATTTATTAAGTCCTCTATAGTAAGAAATTACAATGTATATTAAGAAATAGAATTAACTCAATTATTTCCAGTGTTTGTTATCCTCTAATGATATAGACATGGTCTCAGCCCTTGTACTGGTAAAAGCTTGTTTTTGTAAAAAGAAATATTCACATAGTCACTATAGGACAGCTAGTGGCTACCTCCTCACAATGGAAGAGTAGGCCCCAGGCAATGAAACTTGTGGACTTTTTGTTTTTGTTTTTAAAATTTTATTATGTGTTTGTGTTCAACAACGATAATGACTCAGACCCTTCAGTCATGAATGCTTAAGTCATCTCATTAGGCAAAGAACAACAAGCAGCTGAGGTTGTTGCTGAGGGCAAAGGGAATATGGAATGGAGTGGAAGAAGGTAGTTATAAACACAAGATACAATCATGTGACCAGTGTCAGAAAAGAGGGCTGTAATAGTTTCCAAAAGGAAAGAGTAAATATCACTGAGACTTCATATCCTTCACTGGGGAATAGTTAGCCTATTTTTGATAGAAGACAGGTTATTTGTGTCATATTAGGCAGAAGCCACTATCTTATTTAGAGAGTAATTATGATTTTAAGAGCTGTGTATGGGTGCTCATTTGGCAGAGGAGTGAACTGTGATGGCTTTTAGTGTCAAATTTTCTTGTTTATACTGTACTTCCCTTTCTAGTCTGTTCCCAGTCCATGTGGGCTACAAGGGATAGCCTTTTCCTTTTGTGGCATGTGTATACCTTCTTGTATTTATTCAATAAAATGGTAATTTAGTTGCTGCTGTGAAGTGACTGTGCAGATAAGATTAAAGTCTTCAATCAATTGACTTTAATCAGAAAAGAGATTATCCTGGGTGGGTCTGATCTAATCAGTTGGAAAGCCTTTAAAAAAGGGTTTAGGCCTTCCCAAAGTTAAAAGGATACTTCTTGTGGACAGTAAGTTTCAGCTTGAGGTTCTCCCCTGCTCCCCTGCTCTTGAGCTTCCCTTCCTCATTGCCCACCTTAAAGACGTCACATGATTGTATTGTATTGTGTATATATCCTCCTGATTTCGCTTTCTGCTTCTCTGGCTAAATCCTGACTGATAGAAGCCACATTAAGAAAAGCTTCTAGTTGATTCATTTCTTTGCTGTTGTTTAGATAACAAAGGTAACAAGTATCAACAACATAAAGCCTATTAACTCAGTTTTACTTTTCTTTTTATGTACTTATTTATTTTCTTAATGCATCTTTCAATCCCATAGGCTTAAATACCGTACGTTCTCTAGGGATTTATTTAAGCTACAACACAGATTTAATTCATTATTTCTTTTAAAACATAGCATCTAGTCCTACTTAGAAATATTATCTCTTATGTTTGATTTTGTGAATTTAAGAACAAATTTACTTATTGAGCATTATAAAGAGAAACTTAATGTAATGAAGCACAATAGTGATTCGATTATATGCTTATATGTCCATTTTCTGCAGACTTGATCTCCACAAATGATGCTTTCAAAGTCCTTTTCACAATATCAACCTATTAATCATTTATTCTATTTTATCCTGCTATATAGACATTGCAGGAGGTATCTGAGCAAGAATGATTTAGTGACCTCTCTCAAATGGCTAAGTTTGGAGCCAGGAAAAAAAATAGCAAGCTTAATAGTAAGAAGGCAAAGCAGATTACCCATAACTGCTTTTGCATAAAGAGATACTGCTCTTTAGTTGTCTTTTTATATAAGTAATAAGCAAAATGAGACAAGATAAAATAGTCAACTAACTCATACTGAAAGAAGACTTTTTATTTTAATCACTTTTTGACAAAAGCAGTATTTGGCTTGCTGCATTATTTCAGAATTTACAAAGAAACATAGTTTTTAAAAATAACATAAAGGGAGTATTTAAAACTAACATTCAATTCAAATATTCAAGAATTCTGTTCAACTTCACCCAATATTTCTATGTATTAGGCTCAGTTCTGATGGTGTGAACTACCTGGTGTATGTCTTATATGAAAATTCCAAATTGTATAATCATTCACTGTAGTTGACTGCCTCCCACTTGGAGTTATATAGTAAAGATCCTTATCAGCTGGTCTGTGAGAGAGCTCTAGGATCCTCAAATAAGGGAACATTTCCCTCATCCAACTTTGCTGCTTTTCTTACACCAGAATGAGAAGACTCTGCATTTCTTTTTTTTTCTTCCTTTCCTCTCTCTCATATAAGACACACACACACACACACACAAATGGTTGTTCTAAATACAATCCCAGGATTCTCCTTAACATTTCACTGGACTCTAGTTCAACTCTAGTGGCGCACCAAAAGAAGAGATGGAGGTATCTTCTCCCTGATCTGTAGGGAAATATTTTTAAAAACAATGTTTATAACCTTTGAAGTAGAAAGATTGTAACTATGTCACAGAAACTACTAAGTAATTGTGACATCTCCCAAAGAGTAAAACTTCTGCTTCAAATTAGTTGAAAAGTGCAATAATTAATGGGTATCGATATTCTTTGCAATTTAAAGTGGCAAAAAACCTAGAAAACCCAAATAAATACCTACATTGAGAACAATTCTAAGTAAATATCTATACATGCATAGAACGATATTGAAGGCAATCTTGAGAATATTTTCAAAGATATTAACATGTGTGAAATATATATGTTCCATATGAAATATGTATTTGGAATGTACTAAATCCATGTTATAGCATGCAGAAATATATTCATACTAGTAAGAAATACAGACATATACATATATATTTGATTCTCATTATTTCAGGTAATTATGGCCTATAAGTCACTGCAAACACTGAATTAGCTACTACAAAACCAAGGTTTCAATGGGAAATGAAGACATACAAATATATCTCACATAAATAATAATTTCAAATCCTAAAATCAACTCATTCTGGTAGATTCAATTTTTCTTTAAAGAGAAAATGAGGTTCAGAAGTGATAGTGACTTGCCTGAGGATGTCCTACTGATAGGTGCCAGAGTCGGCATTCAAACCCTGTCCAACCATCCCTCTTGTGCTTCATTGCACTGGCCCCATATTCTCCATCTTCTCATCATCGTTGTCTGAGAGCCGAGGCAAGGTTCTGTCCCACCTCAGCTGGGAACTTGGGCCGTGGCTAATTCAAATAGATCACTGTGCTGCACATGCCCACAAATGACTGAATGGACTGCTGATATCAATTTGGGGGTTACAAATATATTTTAGAACGTAGATAAATTCACAAAAACAGAATCCATGAATAATGAAGATCAAATAAATATGGTCAGTAAGCCCAAGTCAGTAAACCCCTATTTATATCACCAAGTCAATGAACCCTAGTCAATAAAATATGCTTTATAGATGTAAACACACAAAAATCATAGATACGGATTATGGGTAAATATGTTAGTGACTTTCTCTCATTACCTAAAATAGAAATATACTAGTTATAAAATGATATTTTAATAGAACAGCAAATTTTGCATTCTTTGCTCTAGGGATTAACTTAAATATTAAAGGCATTCAAATTTTTTAATGTGAGTTTTCAAAATCTAAAAGGAAACTGGTATTGAACTATCTATTTTAAAGTATTCATATTAAATCAGTTAGTATGGATAATGAGAAGTTGTTAACTTCATGTTAAACAAAAGGAATTCAAAAAGAAAATGAAGAAAGATATAATTATTTTAACAGAATATTTTTTACTTTTAAAAGCATAGATACCTTTATACATTCCTAAATATTGTTTGAATGGTTTACTTTATGTTTATGTGACACTCAGAGTGTATCTGTTTGTATATGTGTGTGTGTTCTACTCCCAAGGAAAGGCAGAATTTAATAGGGAAAAGGGAAAATGAATAAGAAAAAAGCAAAAATTCCTCAAGTGGCATTTCTGCAATACATTTAATTTTTATTCTAATGTTCTAAGCAATATATGGAAATGACTGCTTTTTGCAAAAGCAATTTCCTTTTTGGCCTGATGAAAGTAAAAATTCCTGTATGTTCAAATTCATTTCAAACTTCAAAGGACAGAACAGCCTTGGCGTTGGCGTGGTTCTTGCAAGCAGTTGGGTAAATTGACTACATAATGAGTCCTTGGCTGTCCCTAACCAAAACTTTGTTGGACAGGTTCATTTACAACCCTCAAACAGAATGACCTTCCATCTGGCTTAATGGCCCCTCGATTGTTGCAAATGCGACCTGACATTTCCTTATGGGTGAGTTATTAAATTATATCACAGAACACAATAACATAATTTGGTTTCAGAGCCTAAGTGAAAGTGATAGTCCAGCAGATTAAGATGTAAAATTCCTTTGCAAAATTAAGTTATTTATAATCTGATGCATACCCCCTTGTTTTATCTGCCATATAATATAATTACTTTCCACAGTACAGTAGCCACAGATACTGGCAATGCTGACAGAACAGAAACAGGATTTGAAGGAAGGAAGGACTTCAGCAAGCAGGTAGCTGACTTTATGGCTATTTTTCTAAAGTGAAACCACTTGCAATTTTTGCTTTTTTTCTCCCCTAATGGAATTGATCCATTAAGCAGGGCTTCTCCCTTACACCTAATAGTATTAGACATACTTAACTCTATGAGCTACAATTTCTTAATACATCCTGAAATATCTGCTTTGAAATGACTAATACCAATATATTATGAATTTGGGGGTTTCACCTATTTAGCTGTTTCCAGCAGTTGTGATTGAGTGAAAAGTAAACCAGTGTCTCATTTGTTACTCTATCAGACACTTGAATTATTACCACTAATTCTCTAACAGTTGGGGTAAATTTTAAAGACCAATAAAGCTAAAAGAACAACATATTTCTACAATTACTCATAGATCATGTAAATTTTCACTCTGATTTTTTTTTTTTTTGGCCATTAAAAAAAAGACTTGAAGGTATAATTTGTCTGTTGGGACAACTAGAATTTCCACTCTAATATCTAACGGATTCCTCTGTTATATTTCAGAGTCAAGAACTCTGTTCCATGCTGTGGTCAGTCTCTTTCCTAGAATTTCCTAACTTTTCTAAGTATTTTCCTGTACTCTGATCACTCATGTGTGCTGTTTATCAGCCCTCTACCCAGCTTTAGTTGAACATTAATTCAGTGACGTTTTTTATTGAGCACCTGCTAGTCAGGCACTGTGCTAGGTTTTATGTAAACAAAGACGGCATTGGAAATAATGTTAGTGTTAGCTAAAATGTGCTAAAATACAGATATACTAGGACAGAAGTCTATTTTAATCATGTATGTATCCCTTGGTGCCTAAAATACATCTGAAACATAGTCGGAACTCAAGACATCTTTGGAATAGAGCTTTCTATGCACTTCACATATGTATTCTTATTTAACTCTTTAAATGTCCCTGCTTAGTAACTACTAGTATTGTCCTTCTGTATTCTGGAGGAGGAACACAAAAAACAAAAATGTTTAATCATTTTTCAAGGTCATGGAACTACTAATGGCCAACCATGTCTGGAAGTCAGAGAAACTGGCTCCAGAGCCTGTTCTTTGAGCAACAGGCCTCTTGTTTGTCTTTGTCCTAAGGAAGCTCACTCATACCTGTGAACTTTTCTACAGAAAAAATGTCTTGAATTAAGTTTAAGTGATGATCTTTGCATATTTATGAGGGTATTTTTAATACTCTGCTCTTATCATCTCGATCTATGATACAAAAATACACTATAGATATTGATTGCATGGAATTTCACCTCCTTAATAAAATCAATTTGAGTCAATGAGAGCTGGCAACTTCATTGGAAGGAATATCATTCCCATGTCACTTGTTTTATCAGCAGTTAATTTTCTCACATTCTATCTTCCACACTACATCATTTATAGTTGTAAATTCAAGGTTAAAGCTAACCTCCTGCATGATAACTTTTCGCATTTAACAGTGTTTGCCATTTCATGTGTCTCTAAATCTGACAGCTAGGTCTATATAAAAACTTCAAATAATCTTATGCCAGAAGGAAAACATAAAACCCATGTGAAGTCATGGAGGTCCTTCCAAATAAATTTTATTTTCCTTCTAAGTTGTTGAATAATACCATTTCTACTGATTACCTGCCCTTTTATTTTTTACATGTGTTGTTTTATTTTGGAAGGGATGGGGATTTGAACTCATTGACCAGACCTTCATGAAGTTATCACATACCTTCAATAAGTACAGAAATGAGGTTTTCTTTACACTATTAACATTTCCACATGGTTCTCTCCTTAGGCTTAGTGGAACCCAGAGATTGCTCAATAAATGCTATAGTCATTTCCATATCCTGGCATTTAAAGCTTGCAAGTCATTTTCCATACTAAAACTAAGATCATGTTTGTAATTCTTTATGGGTATTACAAGGAAGGAACTGGAATCAATATCTTCAAGTTGAAGAAACCACCCTCAGCAAGTTTTAAAAATATGACCTGGGTGAGTCATCTAGTGGAGTCAAGGATTTCCACTTTGCCTCTTTAAGATGAATGATTAAGCCAAGACTGTCAAGTATTATCCCTCTGTGTCATAGTTACTGTGAGCCAAATCCACCACTTCCTATCCTACCATAAATCCTCTGGATATCATGCATGCTTCAGCCAAATGAGGATAGCCAGTTCACAGTTGTTGTTGTTTTTTCCTGCCCCAGGGACTCTGTTCATTTGTCTTTACTCTTTTGCTTTCCCTACCCTTCCTACCTTCTTATACCGCCACAGACTGAAGTCCTGCTAGCCCTTAAAGTTCAAATATTAATTACTCTTTGGAATGCCTAGGTGGCTCAGTCAGTTAGTGTCTGACTTCAGCCCAGGTCACGATCACATGATTCATGAGTTTGAGCCCCTCATCAGGGGCTGAGAGCTCAGAGCCTGGAGTCGGCTTTACATTCTTTGTCTCCCTTTCTCTCTCTGCGCCTCCTCTGCTGATTGATTCTCTCTCTCTCAAAAATAAACCTAAAAAACAACAAATATTAACTACTCTTTGATATCTTATTTACCGCTGAATGTGAGTTCTTCAGGTGCTACACACCTATAACCACAAATTGTCCCTAATGGAAGTGACCACTCACTGTCTTATATGGTAGTTTTCTCTTTTCTCAACTCCCAAGTTCTGAGTCCCTGAGGGTAGGTAGGAAAAATGTTTGTACCCTTCCTCACTTATCACACACACACCCTCATATAAAGTTGTGTTAGTAAACTATTTCTCCAAAGAGGAAGAAACGCAGTGATTTGTCATGCTTGCCTATGTTTGTGATGTAAATACTCCTCCTTGGCCAATTTCAGGCTACTAAAAGTTTAACAACAAGCTTGGAAAATTTCTCAATGTTTTAAAAATGGACTCATGCTGAGATTAGGTGCTGGCTCATATATTCACATTCACACTTACTAGTGAAGTTCTATGTACATAGTCAACAATTGATGGAAAGCAATAAAGAATGCCAGCAAGAAGTAGAGTACAGAAAGGTAGAAAAGCAGAAACATAAGTAGGAAAATCTCTGATTTTCAGATTTCCTATAGTAATAATAAGGTGAGACAGCATAACGCTAGTCTCCTTTCCAGTTATTCTTGAAGCTTCTCCTTGTTTCTCATGCTCACTCTTTGTCTCTGTCTCTCTGTCTCTCTCTGTCTCTCTTTGTCTCTCTCTCTCTCTCTCTCACACACACACACACACACACACACACATACCCCATTTTTTGCCAACTATTTTTCCTTTTTCCTTGGACCTTCTCATTCTCTAAAAATTACCACAGGAGGAGGAGAAAAATCATGGTAGTAAAATTTGATAGAGTATTACTATCCTCCACCTTTCACAATGTTCCCTTTGACAATCTGTTCTACTCTGCTTCCCTCAATCCGACCAGGTAGCTCATGTGTTATGAGTTCAAGCATTTTACCTTTTCAGGAGAACACCCATTTTGTCCCTTTCCACTGGCAGTTACCTGACCTTGATGTATTTGTAGCTAATGGTCCTTCAGAGAATTCTTGAAATGGAATTACTAAAGTCTTCATTTGGCTTTCGCTCAGGATCTTGCCATTGGGCAGATAGAAGTTCAGGAACATGATATTCAATTCCATCTGGACCAGCCTGCTAGCTGGAAGGCAGCTGTAACATTTATGTAGTTATTCAGTTGCATTATAAAATTGCATCCATGATGAAAATGCCCTAGGGAATAAACCAAAGAATTAACACATTAATTATAAATAAAGCATTATAGAACAACAGCGATTAACAGCTCAAACTCATTTTTCGGTGCTATTATTCACGCTGGACCACTAATAAAAAAAGAACAAGAATGAGAAAAGACAACATAACCACTAAATTGCATGTCTCTCTGTCTATCTTTCTGTCTGTCTGTCTATATACCTATCTACCTACTTATCTCTCAATCTAAGATCTGTAGTCATATTACCTTGAGGTTTGTTAATTCTGATTCCACCATACTCTATCTCTA
Organism: Suricata suricatta; assembly: GCF_006229205.1. Classification (NCBI taxonomy): domain Eukaryota; kingdom Metazoa; phylum Chordata; class Mammalia; order Carnivora; family Herpestidae; genus Suricata; species Suricata suricatta. The sequence goes on along the minus strand of NC_043712.1, from coordinate 43,846,685 downwards.
AAATACTATGCTATTAATTTAGACTCTCCAGTTAATATATTCTCACCTCAAGTGTGATGTCTGTTGTATCGGTGGTAGTAATGCTAATTTCTGGCTTTATATCCTACCATTTGTTTCAGTTGCCATTTTCTCTGACTTGTAGTGAAAATGGCATACTATGAAAATCACATGCAATTATCTACTTCCACTGAGATGGAAATAGCCTGAACCTAAAGCATAGGACATGTAGACTAGATAAATGGGTGAATTTTATAATAGTGAAATTTGCAAAATGAAGTAAAGATGATTCTCTTCATAGAAGAGAATATAGAGGAAAATTATAGAATTTCTGTGATTCTTAGGGATTATTATCTATATATTCTACACTTGTTTATTGGTTCCCTTCTAGACCATCATTCTAAATATCAACTTCTTCTGCCCTTCCTCCAAGGCTTTCTACAAAGATATTCCCTCCATGACCACATAATATCAGTTCCCCAGGGTGACCTACTCTGACTGGCTTCCTAGAGTTGGCATTGAGATTATGTTACCTGTTAACTCTTTACCACAGTGTGAGAATATGCTATTTTCTTGTTTCACTTTTAATTATTTTTGGAAGTTCTAGCACACTAGAATATTAAGCTCTACCTGGGCAACTTAAATGTGTAATGATTGCTTTATATCTCAAGAACCTAACATGTATGATAACTTCCAGTTAACTGGATGCAAAACAGAATATAATAAATGACAATTTTATTTTAGAGACATGAAAGGTCTTTGTTCTATGGAAGCAGAGTAAATCATTTTGCGTATATCATAAATTAATACACCAGATAAGGATTCTAACTCTCCTAGGTCTGAAAATTTTAAATATTCAAGTAAATATAATTTCTAATCATTGTCTCAATTTCACTCTTACATTTGACATTGAAAAAGTCATCGTGTTCTATTTAGGTTCCACAATTAATAGCTCCTTGAGAATAATATAAGGGTATTTTTTATAGCCCTGATATGATTTGCAACACCTACATGTCTTCAGACCTCAAATACTAGTAAAAATACTTCCTTTGTATTTGGTTATGTGCTAACTTAGGAAAAGTTAATTTTATATACTAAATCAACCTATATTTCACTTAAATTTGGTGTTATTTTTCTTGAGATTAAATGGCCTCCCAGCTTTGAGGGAGCGTAGGGTAAAGTTATAAAAAAAATTGTTTTGACTTCCACTTTTACATTCTCAAATGGAAAGGATACCTCAGTCACTTGTAACACATCTTAATTGCTTCATTATATTTTTATAGAACACCTGAATTGCTTGGAAGCAGCTTAATTAAAATGGTGCTTGTTTTATAGTTAACGGAAATGCAAAAAGCACATTTCCTGCAGAACAATCAATCATATATATATATATATATATATATATATATATATATATTTGCTGCAGTCTCAAAGACTAAGCAGATTAATAAGGCCCTTAAACAATTGAGCACCATCAGAATTTAGATGTGTACATCTTCTTGGACCTCAGCTTTTCATAAACTTTAACATGGTATCTCCTTGAATCCACTATATCACTTAATGAATCAATGGCTGTAATATATTTTGTGGTCTGACTGCCCATTCCCAATTCTGTGCATGACGAGAAAAGGGGAATTTTCAGTAAAGCAGCAGGTGTCATTAGGCACACTTTAACACTGCACAGAGTTAGTTTCACTAGTATTTTCAATAGGAATGATCAGGAAACTGGAAGACAACAGCTTTGAGTTCTAAATTCAGTGGCGGGCATGCTCTGTGGTCATTAAATCACTTAATTTGTCTGTGCTTAGTTCCTTTTTCTAAATAAAACGGACCTTGGAGATACATGATACAGTGAACTCTTTGTTTGTTTGTGACGTAAGGCCACTAGAAGGGGTAGAGGAACAGGATTAGAGAGGGTTTGTATGGGGGAAATGTGCCTGCAGTACTTGAGGGTGGCATCTCCTTGGCACTTCCTACAACTTGCTGACATGACTAAGTAGCGAACCACAGGACTCTTGCAACAGTGGTGGTCTGACCCGCCACTGACATTTTTCTTCATTACGATCACAATCAGATTAGAATTTCCAAACTTTTAAAGGTCTGTGCCACAACCTGCTTCAGTTCTCTTTGGGGAGTGGAGAATTTGGCAATTCTTAGAAGCTCTGAACTTGCTCTGATATTTATACAAACCTGTAGTAAAGCACTTATTCATTTATCATTTATTCAATAGCTCTTAACTGAACATTATTTGTGTTTCTGGCACAGTTGAGGTCATATTTTATTTTGGTCTGACATCAGGGTCCACTTATCAAATACAAATATGGCATAGGATGCATACAATGTGATTCACAGAGCAGAAAAGAGACTTTAAATATTAAAATATGTATATTTTGGAGGAAAAATTTATAAACAAAATTTCTTTTTTATGTTTTTTTAATGTATTTTTGAGAGACAGAGACAGCACAAGCAGGGGAGGGTCAGAGAGAGAGGGAGACACAGAATCCAAAGCAGGCTCCAGGCACTGAGCTAGCTGTCAGCACAGAGCCCGACGCGAGGCTCGAACCCATGAATCGCGAGATCATGACTTGAGCTAAAGCCAGATGTTTAACCGACTGAGCCACCCAGGCACCCCTATAAACAAAATTTCTGACCAATAAAGTATTATGTTAAATTTTCTGCTATAAATAAAGTAATCCACCTCTGATTTATTAAAAATGCCAGCACACAAGGAGACTCAGAGAGTTATATAAATGTCAAGGCCAAAAAGTAAATAATTCTCCTTCCCTGGAACTAATATTGAATTTTAAAATACAGCACTTAAGGGGTACCTGGGTGGTCTAGTCAGTTGTGCATCTGACTTCAGCTCATGTCAGGATCTCATGGCTTGTGAGTTTAAACCCTGCACTGGACTCTGTGCGGACAGCTTGAGCCCGGAGCCTGCTTGGGATTCTGTGTCTCCCTCTCTCTCTGTCCCTCCTGTGCTCACAGTCTGTCTCTCTCTTTCTCGCTCTCTTTCCCAAAAATAAATAAACATTAAAAAATTTAAAATACAGTAGTTAGAACTGAGAGTATCCACTCTCTCTCCTAAATACCCGCCCCCCCCCACACACACATACATTCTAGAAATGATTTAGTTGCACAGAGAATATAGAAGTAGGATACTTGAGGCTTAGGACTCAAAAACACATATTCCTTTCTCTAGAATAGTCTATCATAATGGAGCATATTTCTTTAGTTAAATAAATAACGGCTCTGGTATTGTGGCTTGAATGTGGCTCTAAATCTAATGACAGGAGAAACTCACAGGGAGAAAGAGAAGGGGTATGAAGAAAGAGAGTGAGAGACTAGAGGTGAGCAGTTACAAGCCAAAGAATGAATACCTAGAGCTACCAGAAAATCGAACACTCAAGGAATTCTCTCAAGCTTTCAGAGGGAGTTCAGCCTTTCTGATACCTTGATTTTAGACTTCTGGCCTTCAGAACATATGAAAACAGATTTCTGTTGTTGATAGGCGACTAAGTATGTGATAACGTGTTATAGCAATCCTAGGAAACTAATACACCTGACATTTTATCTTTTCATGTGCTACTCAATGAAATAAATAGTATGAACCGATAATGTTGTAACTTGATTGGCATTACCGAATTTGTCTAGAGAGTTTTAGGAGCATGCCAAGAAATCTCAACCTCATACAAGACGGGATCATTTTCTCCAGCTTATTTGCCTTTTAATTTCTTCATTTCATAAAACGTGCCTTTCAATATTATCTTGTTAAACCTGTCATTGTTTTTCTATAAAGTTCTTGCTTTTTCTATCCATCTTGGAAATCTACCAGCAGTCCAGAATAATATTATTCAATTTCATTTTTCTCTAGTTCTTGTGATTTCTGCTTATGCTTTCAAGCCTATACCCGACAACCGCCATTTCTGTTGCACTTGGGCAGAAGGATTTTTTTATTATCTTTCTGCTCTTGTTCTCTTACATTTGTCTTTTGAATTTGTTAACTGCATTCAGTGGGCCAGTTGTCATATCATTCTATCTTTCTTGTCTGTTATCACAAGTTATTACTCTTGTTTTAAATTTCTTTGAGAATACTAAGTATAATGTCTAAAATTTACTTCAGCTTTCCACTTCAGTTTTTACTCAAGTGTAAATTCGTCCTTTGGCTCTTGCATTACAGTTACCTCCTTATAGAAGAATGATTTATTTTTTTAATTGTTTTAATCTTTACTTATTTTTGACAGAGAGAGAGAAACAGAGACAGACACAGAGTATGAGTGGGGTAGGAACAAAGAGAGAGAGAGACGCAGAATCCAAAGCAGGCTCCACGCTCTGAGTTGTCAGCAGTGCAGGATGCGAACTCACAAACCACGAGTTTATGACCTGAGCCAAAGTCGGTCCCTTAACTGACTAAGCCACCCAAGTGCCCCTAGAAGACTCATTTACTGACCCCCATGTTAATATTTTATTCTGTTAATTGTGATCAAATAAGGCAGAGGGAAGCTGTTTAGCTCCTAAATAGCTTGAGTGGATTTTTCATGTGCCCCCTCATTTTGTGAGCAAAAGCAATAGTGAACTTTCTAAATACATTATACAGCTATTTAGTTATCTCAATAATTCTAAAAATGGTACTAGAAATTATTCTCCATTTTTGTTAGATGAGAAAACTGAAGTATGAGCATTCCAAGGTTTATTGGAAGTGCCACACATGTAAAGTGGGATTTGGCCTCAGGCCTCAGGCAGTTAGTTGATTGTAAGTTACGTACTTTACTGTTTCTTTAACATACTGTGATTCCTTTGGAAGACTTGGTAATGAAGAGATATATTACCAATTCCATTCTTTGGAAGCCTAATGTAGAGAAAAACAAAATAGTGAGCATTCCCAGCAGAAAAGCCTGCCCTTTCTTGTTCCAGAATTCCCAGCAATGAAGCCCTATCTGGAAACAGTCTTTGTGATACCAAAACCCACCTCACATCCCCTGCAGATAAGTACACGATGCATGTAACTTCTCCCTTTGTCTTCATCTTTTCATTGCAGAACCAGCTTTTCATAACCAAAATGTTTATCAAAGCAATTTTCTAAAAAGAAGACAATGTTTTTTCTGTACCAACCCCAGCTGTCATATGATTCTAGCTTTCTTAGCCAGCAATCAAAGAACCCAATTCCAACTCCCGCCATCAAGAATATAAGAAATGACTGTACCAGCTTTTACATTTGTCTTTTATTCTTCTCCCATATAGAGCTGTTTTTATATTCCAATGTTCATTTCTATTGGAGTCTGCAGCAGGAGTAGTGAGATGTGTATGTTTAAACCATCATCATATCTAGAATTTTCAGCAGTCTGTTTTTTAGAAATACCATTTCATTAACACTGGCAGCTTTTCCTTGAAATCTGACACTTTGTAAGATGTACATAGCTTTTAAGTTCATGAACAAAACTTTATTGATCACTCAGTCCCTCATTCCCAACAGCTATGGGATCATTTAGCTCCTTCATATCTGTCTATAGACTCAGATGAATAAATGCATAATTATTTATATATCTATTTCTCAGTCTTTACAGAAGATCCATATAAGTTTCTGTGTCTTATTGATATTCATACTCTCTCTAACCTGCATTGTCTGATGAACGAATGGGTAGATGGAGGGATGAATATTACTTGAAGCCATCCTGCCACTTTGGCCTCATTCATTCAAGAAGTTTTGTACTTGAAATACTTTCCCCCTCATAACTTCCTTGAATAAAATTCCCCATCTTTCAATGTTATTGCAAAGGTTTTCTTCTATATTCATGATTACCTAACTGGACTGAGTGTAAGAGGTACAAGAATTTCTTATGGGGAAAAATTTTTCAAGTGTCCTGATGATACCAGATTAGAACATCCCAAGAAAAAGTGGGATTCTGTATTTTTACAAGCATAATAGAGGAGTTTTGTGATCAAGCAGTTTTGAGAAAAGTTGAATTGCATTAAATCTATAAATGCCAGTGAAAAACATTATTCTTCAATAGTTTTGTACCTATTTTAGAATATTTTAAACTTTCTGCTTTAAAATGTACTGTTAAGGGGCACATGGGTGGCTCTGTCAGTCAAGTGTCCGACTTCAGCTCAGGTGATGAGTTCATGAGTTCGAGTCCCACATTGGCTCTGTGCTGATAGCTCAGAGCCTAGAGTGTGCTTTGGATTCTGGGTCTCCTTCTCTCTCTGCTCCTCCCCCCACTCACACTTTGTCTCTCTGTCTCTCTGCCTCTCTCTCTCTCAAAAATGAATAAATATTAAAAATAAATAATAAGATAAATAAAATTCACTTTTAGGTGTAAATTCTACCTCTACTATAAAACTTTACCCCTTTACTAGTTAGAGAAGTGTTTAGGTCAGATTTTGGGTTAAATGTAGCAGAGCATAATGTTTTACAAATAATATTTGTTAAGCTGTGTCATTGCATGTGCTATGCACAGTCCTCTCTCCATGCTCAACCCAAAGAGAAGGAAAAGCTACAATTCACTTAAAAAACATGTTTTAAATAAGGGTAGAGTGACTTCATTTATTCATTATTGCTAATACAGAAAACCTCTTAACCTAATGCTTACTAGAAATTGAATCCTGATGATATTTTATTGCAAAAATTAAGGGGCCTGGTGTACTTAATAATTGTTTGCAATGTTAAATCATTATTTACAATTTTTTTGACTTCCCTTAACAGCCAAGAGTCACCCAATTATAAATTGCCCTCTTATAAGACATTAATTAAATAACTGAGATGGATGATGCCCGAGAATGGATTTAAAAAAAGAACCTCATATGAAGGAAATAATCAAAGAGATTGAAACACAAGCACACTTTGAGAAAAAAAAAATGGATCTTCTAAGGCACTTAAGTTGACACCTAGCAAATGAAACATACTGTTGACTAAATGCAAAACATAACACATCAGTCAGGACGGTCAGACAAGCAGAACCAGAGCAGCAGACAGAAAATGCAAAGGAATGAGATCTTCAAACAGGAACTCTTCTCTTGACAGGTTCACTGACAATTAAGAGAAGTGTATTCTGACAATGCAGCAAAGAAGACAAAGGGAACCCTGTGACAGTCATATTCACACCAAAATGTATATACATGGACTCCTGTGGTGATGAGTTCAGGCCATATTATTAAAATGATCAGAGTGGCTCATATTACTGAGGTTTTATGTTTTAATGTTGTTGTCATCATCATCATCATCATTATAGGTTTTGAACTTCATTTATGTTTCTCTTTCTTTATGTGAATTTCAAACATACAACAAACCAGTGTAGCATATATATTAAAACCCCCAATCCTGGAGACCTTCAACAAGTGTCCTAGTCCGTCTATCCCCCCAATTTTCCTTCTGTAAAAGACTGATGTTAATGCCTAGCTCATGGTTAAATAGATTAAAGTGCTCACTTTCACAAAGGACTTAATAAGTGACACCAACTCATAGTAGTGGCTACAAGCAATGGAAGAATCATGGGTCGGGATGACTTAAACATAAACGAAAATCTTAACTGTCTAGTCAAATGATAAAGGAAAATTGCTTGTGGTTGGCAACTTCATGGCTCCCCAAAGATATCTCTGTTCTCATCCTAAAAACTTGCAAATATGTAATTATTTTGGCCAAAGGGAGTTAAGGTTGAAGATAAAATTAAGGTTACCAATCAACTGACCTTGAGATGAGGAGATTATTCAGGATTATCTAGGTGGGTCAAAATTTATCCGAGATTCTCTTAAGCAAAAGAGGAAAGCTAGAAGTGGGGATTAAGGCGAAGTAAAAATGGAAGTGGGTGTCAAAATGGTGTCATGCTGACTTTGAAGCTGAAACAAGGCCACAAGACAAAGAATGTGGTCCATCTATGGAAACTGGAGAGGGTAAAGATGTAGATTAATCTCCTGGAATCTTCAGAAAGCAAAGCAGCTCTGACAACACTTCAGTTTTAGTCTACTGAAACCCATTGTGGACTTCCGACTTTCAGAACTATAAAATAATAAACATTTGTCCTGTTACACCACTAAGTTTGTGGTCATTTGTTACAATAGCCATAGGAAACAATGTATCACTCAAAAGCGTCCATGACAAATCTTCAAGATTACTTAAATCAGTAGCTTGGCAACACCATGAAGAAGCCACATCTCTTCCATCCTTTGCTTTGTCATCATCAGTGAAAGGCCTGTACCCTTGACAGACATAAAATGGCTTTACCAGCTTCCAAATTCCTGACAACATTACAGACCCACCCAGAGAAATCCAAGGGTGAAAAGACTATATGTCTTCCTTGTATTTTTTGAAGCTTTCCAGTTTGCTTTATTTTTTGTTATTTTTGTCATAAAGGATTTTTCTAATCATGTTTATAACAATCTTTCCCTTTCCTTTTCAATTATTTATGTGCCATTTTGGCCTCATTTGCAATCCTCTATGACTGGGATCATTCCTCTAAAAGCTGAAATTTATTTTTTACCCCTTTCATCATATTTTAACATACCTGGTTTTAACTTCTGTAGGGTGTGAGGAACATATTTAATTTTTTGATAAATACCTAAGTTTCTTAATATTACCAACTACAGAACAAATTCCTTTCTCTCAGTGACTTGTAGTCATTGTGCCACCTATGACTTCTATAAAGATCCTTTTGAGATGTAGTTCTTTTTGTGCCCTCCAGTCTGCTCCCTAGATCGAATGTTTATTAAAGTTTTTAATGTTTTTATTCATTATTGAGACTGAGAGAAACAGAGAATGAGTGGGGGAGGGTCAGAGAGAGAGGGAGACACAGAATCCAAAGCAGGCTCCAGGCTCTGAGGTGGCTGTCAACACAGAGCCCAATGCGGGACTTGACCTCAGGGACCATGAGATCATGACCTGAGCTGAAGTCGGCCACTTAACTGACTGAGCCACCCTGGTTCCCCCTAGATCGAATGGTTTATTCCTGCATATTATACGTGATTTTCATTGCTATCACTCTTATAAATATTCTTTGTTTATGGTAAGGCAATTTCTTTCTCTGTCTTGTTTTTAAGAGTTTTCAGCACAATTTATTTCAAGTGACTTAGAATTAATTTGTCAAGTTCTGTAAGAAAGTCTCTTGAAACTTTGTTTAGAGTTGTATTGTGCTTGCAGATTAAATTGGAAATACTTGTTATCTTTATGATATATATTATATATACATATGGAAACATCATTTATCTTTCTACTTATTCAAGTTAAATTTTACTTTATATCATTCAAAAACAGTTGATAGTTATTTCCATAGTTTTGCCATTTATTTTGACACATTTATTTCTAAGTAACTTATGGTTCTTGTATGCCTTTTAAATTTAATAAATCAGTTTTAATTTTCTTTTCAGTTTTGATTGGTGATGGCAAGAATATGAGAAAACTACTTGTATTTGTATCCAGTAAACTTGATTTCTATTATAAATTCTAAAACAAATTTCTTGAATTTTATATGTAAAGAATGACAGGTTTCATCCAGTTTCCATCTATCTGGTCCTTATGCCTCTTACTACTGTTTGTGGGCTTATCATTTAGACTATGATTTCAGTGGATATATTGGGAGTAACATACAGCAAAAATCTTGTCTTGATTATAAGAGGAATTCTACAATTTCCCTATTAAGTGGGCTATTTCCTCATTTTGCTTAACATCCATGATCAGTTTCAGTTTAAGGAGGTCTCTATTTCCAGGATTTTTACTCTTTTGTTTGTGATTTCTAATCACTCTTGATCAAAATAAATTGCTATCTACTGCAATGTATAATTTTGCCTTATAAATTCATTTTGGGTTAGCTTTATCTGTGGGAATCCTTCTAGAAAGGTGTATATTGGTTTTTCCAGGTGGCCTAGGTAGACACCACTTTTATATTAACTCTCCATATCAAAAAGTTAATCTAAATGCTACTCTTAAAATTAATGTGAAGTTCGAGTTCTCAAGGAAAACTTGTTAAAATGTTGTTCATTTTTCACCCAGATCTCAAGCTAAGGCTTACATATTTTTGTGTAGCCTTCATTTGCAGGACAGATTTTCTTATATCCATTCTTTTTTTTTTTTAATGTTTATTTTTGTGACAGAGAGAAAGAACAAGCATGCACGATTTGGTGGGAGAGGGGCAGAGAGAAAGAGAGAGAATCCCAAGCAAGCTTCGCACTGTCAGTGCAGAGCCCAGTGTGGGGCTCAAACTCATGAACTGTGAGTTCATGACCTGAGCTGAAATCACGTGCAGGAATGAATCTGAACCCACTAAGCTATCCAGGTATCCCTTTCATCTACTCTTTATAGAAACTATATCACTTTAAGAATTTCAGCTTTACTTATAAGTTTTTTAACATTTATTTATTTTTGAGAGAGAGAGAGACAGAGTATAAGTGTGAGGAGGGTCAGAGAGAGGAGACACAGAACCAGAAACAGGCTCCAGGCTCTGAGCTATTAGGGCTCAAACCCACAAACTATGAGATCATGTCCTGAGCTGAAGGTGGATGCTTAACCTACTGAGCCACCCAGACGCCCCCAAGAATTGCAGATTTATTTATATACCTCAGTTCCCACTCCCTTGTAGATCTAATGCTTTAACTCCAGTCCAATTGTATTTGCATTCTATTTGGGCCTTGTTTGCAATTTTCTACCACTGAGATCCTTCCTCTAAAAGCTGTATTTGCCACCCTCCTCTTTGGCTAAAGCATAGCTAAAACTCAAAACTATAGTTATTAAGACTAATAAATATACCCAAGAAAGTATAAAACATATTATCATGATCTTATCTTGGTTTCTATTTTCCCTTTTCTCTGTGGATTTCCCCTAATTTTGTATTAAAGTAAGCATTTTAATTAATATCAGGTATATTTTTAAAAGTATATTCAGTGCTTTGAGGGAGACAATCTTTCAACCTTAGTTTAACATATTGTTGTAAATGATGGCCCTATCTCTATCATTTGTAGATGAGTTTAATAGATTTATATTTATTTTGATTACTGACATGTTCAGACAACCTCTTAGAATTTTTTGGAAGTTTTGTGTATGTATTATATATAGGTAAGCTCTTGAGTATATTAAATGCTAATTCATGATCCATATTTATATTATTCTTGGACTAGATATTTGAAGAGAAAAATGCCTTTCTAAATAAAAGCTCTGTGTCTTAACTGATCATAAGAGCTGTTGTTATAAATGGATTTATTTAAATTTTGAGCAATACTATGTGCCAGATACTCTTCTATGATTGATGAAAGTAGCACATTTATTCCTCTTGATAAAATACATCATTCCAAGACTTAATAAATCTACCTATTCCTGAGTGGTTTTGCTATTTTGTCCAGATAGATACAGAAGCCAAGTAATTGAGGAACCTTTCAAAGAGCTTATGGAGAACAGTGTCTAGGTGATAGAATTTGGAATTTCAGGAGAAGTAGCCGTGAAATATCAATTAGGCTTCTATGTTTTAAGAACACCTTTGTGGCACCTTTTGTGATGTAACTGTTAAATCCACCAATTACCTGGTAGATGGGGTCCAACAATCTCATTTCCATGTATTAAAGAGGATTAACCCCCCCAATATCAAATCGTCTTCTGGGATTGCCTCTGGAAGAGTGTTTCAAAACCTAGGAGTAAAACTCAAAAGGTGTGGGATCGTTCTCTCTTAAAAAACTGCCCCAGTGGCTTTGTAGGAATTTGGGCCAGTACTGGAATCATCTCAGCAGTCAAGATGTATACCTCTTACTGCAACTGTTTTTAAGAGGCCCAATGTGCATCAGAAGTTGAAGTAATAGTAGAAAATGTGTTTTCCTCTTTCTAACTATTAGAGTTAATATGATCGGTTTCTCTGTGTGTGTGTGTGTGTGTGTGTGTGTGTGTGTGTGAGTGTGTGTGTGTGTGTGTGTGTGTGTGTGTGTGTGTGTTTCCCAATAGTGAAGTGTTTGGAAGCATGAATATCTCTTTTTTTGCTTATGTCTGTGGCATTCTAGAACAAATTTTAGTGGAAAAATTGGACCAAGAGATTTTGAAAACCAATGAGTGTTTAAATAATTGATTCAAATTTCAAAATGAGGTAAGATAAGACCTCATTTATATGACTGTGAGGTGGCACATAGTAGCTGGAAGTGTGTGATCTCACAGATAAACCAGAAAAAAAAGAAGAGTCCTTCTTTTCAATGTATATCAGGAAAAGATGAGTTTGACATCGAAAGAATGATATAAAAACAATTACAGTCATAGACTCATACTTGAATAGCACTTTTGAATGGTGAAAATTCTCAGACTCTCATAATTTAACCTCTCAAGTGTTTTTGTGAGTTGCTTTGAATGGGTTCCAATGCATCCAATTCAGAGATATGTCTTACCCAAGCCACATGTTAGCTGACTTCTGCCAAAATAACTATGTAAGCCCCATAATGGGTTATAGAAAAAGCCACTTTGCAGTGGTCCAACATTGAAAAGGGGGAGAGATCATCTCTAATTCATTACAAAAACAATTTGAAAATATATCCTGTAAAGTTTGGAAGAAAATAAAAGTGTAAAGAATAAATAAATAAAAGAATAATAATAAACTAGATAACCACTAACTATCTATATATAAAATATTTGGCCCTTTAAATATTTTATAGGAGAAGTAAAACCTAGCACTTGGTCATATCTACTAAATATTCAATGAACATTAGACTTATATATAATTAATATTATCTTCAAAATTCAAAAATTTAATATTTATGTCATATATTGTATCATTCAATAATACATATAAATCAAATTATATCATTCAAATGTTTTAGCTCCTAATTTTATTTAATGTCCTTAAACTCTAATAGATTGATACTTCTATATTAAAATCTTTTTTACCCAATATTTTTTATTCCAAATATATTTTGCCAAATACATGTTGCCACACATGTTGCCTATTTATGATTATTTTCATGACTTTGTCAATATAAATTGACCCTCTACTTTTTGGTAATTATTTTTAGATTGAATTTTATGTATAATAAGTGTTATTCTTTTTCTTTAGTTTGCCGTTGGTAATCTCTACTTTTAGCATTATTATTAATTTTGTTTTCTTGAGATTGGAGGCTGCTTTAACATCATACTAATAAAATATCAATTTTAGGTACTTTCCAAAGCTGTGTGACAGATTGTATTTATAATGGTGTACTCATTTTCTTAAAACCCACCACGAAGTTTTACAAGCTTTGAGTCCTGTCAAACCTGAATTTTACTGTTTGCTAGCAACACATAGCTGGATTTCTAAAACCCAATCTGAAATTCTTTTTTTTTAACATAGCCATCATAGTTGAGATACTTGATCTTATTTCTGTTACATAACTTATAATATTTACGGTATCTATTTCCTATAGCTTCATCCTTTTGTTTTTGAACCTTCATTACTTTTAGGTTTATCCTACTTTTTAAAAAATTTTTAATGTTCATATATTTATTTTTGAGAGAGAGAGAGAGAGAATCCTAGAATCCTAAGGATAGGACCATGAGATTATGACCTGAGCCAAAACCAAGAGTTTGGACATTTAACCAACTGAGCCACCCATGTGTCCAGGTTTATCTACTTATAAGTCATCTGTCTTCTTATTTTATCATATTGTATGAATTCTTTATTTAATCTACATATAAGTTTGTGTTAGATCCATGTTTGAAAATATTTCCATCCAATCTGTGCATTGACTTCATTTTATTAACCACATCTTATGAAAAGCACACATTTTAAATCAAAATGAAATAAAATTTAACACATTTTACTTTTATGATTGATGCTTTTATGTTTTCTTCAAGAAATTTTTACCTAACCCAGGTTCACAAATATTTTCTCTTACATTTTCTTCTTGAAGTTTTATAATTTTGGCTTTTATATTTAGGTAAATGATTCTTTTTATGTCAGTTTTTATATGTTATGAGACAAAGGTCAAGACTCCTTTATTTTGCAGTCTTTAGCAAGTAAAAAGATCACATAATACAGGCATTGGATAGACTCTTCAGAAGGATATTGCCTTAGTAGGAGGGCTAAAATAGTTCTACTCAAGACTGTTCTAAACCTGCTTTTTAAAAAAATGTTTTAAAACAAATCTCAAAAGGATCAAACTGATTCCAAGTAACTATTCCAAGCGCTGTAGATGCTTTGAGAATTTTTTTGCCCTCTTGCTTTCTGGTGGCTCTTTCCCTGGTCTCAAGTAGTTACCTGTCATGCACGCACAGATTAGTATCCAGTGAAAGGCTTGAAGTGTAGTCCTCTTCAGATTTCAGAAACTGAAGATCACTGTACTCTCTGAAGGTACCTTTTCTCTGGTCTTGTCTTTCAAAGATTCTAGCTTCCTGGACTCCTTGAACTCTGAGCTCTGCTTTTCAACTTCATGAAACCTCTGGAATCTGTTTGGTTTTCCCACTTTGTTGTTACCTGAAAACTGTCTCCAGGCAGTGAAGTGGGGCAGTGGTAGGGCTCACCTTCTTTCTATTGCTTTTCTCAAGTTACATATTCTCTGTTGTCTGCCCAGTATCTGAAAAACTGATATTTCCTATATATCATCTGGTTTTCTGTTCATAAAGTGTTGTCACTTTATGAGGGCGTGGGTAAAGCTAGTCCCTGTTGCTCCATAAATGCCTGGAACCCAAAATATGTTATGAGTAATGTACTAGGGTGACCAGTTTTAGAAGGAAAACTCTTTTTCATGTTTATGCTAGAATTGAATCAGTGATTATATATCTATGTTTAAAAAGCTTTCTTTTTACTTACATCTCAGTCTATTTTGGAAAAACTGGAAAATTTTGCCATTCTTTCTAGGTATTTCCAAAAGATTACTTTATTTAATTGGCTGACTTTCAACTTAGAAAGCTTGAGGTGTCTGATTATAAGAGGTACACTCATAATTACATTTCATTGAAAGTGGGGGCAGCTGGCTGGCTTTTTTGGTTGAGCATGCAACTCCGGCTCAGGTCATGATCTTGTGGTTCATCAGTTCGAGTTCTTCATTGGGCTCTGTGCTGACAGCTCAGAGCCTGGATCCTACTTCAGATTCTGTGCCTTCCCATGTCTGTACCACCCTCACTTGCACCCTGTCTTTTTCTCTCTCTCAAAAATAAATAAGCATTAAATTAAAAAAAAAAAAAAGAAAAAATCATTGAAAATGTGAAAATGTCATTATCAGAATTTTATGTTTCAAATGTTCAAAGAAGTATAAGTGAAGTAGATTACTAAGGAATAGGTTTCCAAAATGACAATGTATTTCAAAATAATATCACGCACAGTTCATCCAAATATCTGGTCGATTATAGCCACAGTGCAAATCACCCAAGAGGATGATTTTTTTTGTCTCTCCCTCACTTCTCACAGATGTGTGTGTGTGTGTACACATGAGTTTATGTTATGTAACATTTTATAAGATTACTGACTTGATATATATAAAAGGAACTTAGAATAAAGGAATAATGCCCAACATGCATGTAAGTTAAATACAGTGTATTTTCTTGGGGGCCACAGAAAAAGACAAAACATAGATTTTTGAAGGCTATGTGTCTCTAGGTAATAATAGGTTCCACTGAATCATTCACATTTTCCTATTCAGTCAGATAATCATATGGATTTGTGACACATATCACCAGAGATATAGATGAATTCCATTTGTTGTAACTTTGTTGTATATATGTATAAAATTAATTGGGCCATCACACCATCTTTTTTCTGACACATATATTCCATTTGTATATGCATTTATCTCAAGTCTCCGTCATACTGGAATTGAGGTCATTTACAAAGATACATATGTATAACATTATAAAAAATACAAAATAAAATCAGGGAGAAATAAATATATAGACAATGAAAATAGTATAAACTCAAGGAAGATAGCATCTCAAGCACATGTCACATGTTTTCTCATATACTTTTTGTTGTTTGTTTTATAGTTTATTTATTTTGAGACAGAGAGAGAGAGGGAGCGAGAGGGAGAGAGAAAACAAGTGAGTAAACAGGGGATAGGTAGGGGTGGGATGGGGCGGGGGGCAGGAAGAGAGTTCTAAGCAGGCTCCACACTTGCAGTGTAGAACCCAATGCAGGGCTCAAACTCACAAACTGTGAGATCATGATTTGAGCAGAAATCAAGAGTTGGACTCTTAACCGACTGAGCCACCAAGGTGCCCCTCCTTATATACTTTGAAAATTCTCAGAGTAAATAAACTAGACCAGTCTGACAATAAAAATTATTACTATTACTTTTACATAATTCACATACAAATATTTCATTAAAAATTCTTCAGAGGTTCACTAAATGGTCTTTTATGGCATAAAAAGACTTTTGCATCATGATGTCCACCTTCTTTTTAAGTAACATCTTCTCTATTCTCCATGTACAGTATGGTCTGGTTACCCAGAATGTCTCTCCATTTACCTTCATGTCATGTTCTTGCACTCTGTGCCCCTATGTCTTTACAAGCTAGTCTTCCTGAGTGGAGAACCAATCTAAATTTCCTTTTCTTAGTGAAATTGCATACAAAGTTTAAGATCAAATTTAGTGCCTCTTCCCCTCTGTACACTTCTCCAAGACCACAAAACAGTTTATTCACTTCTGTGGACCATCTGTACTTTAAGCCAATCTCCATGAGAGTATGATAATACCTCTCAAAATCCTTGTAATGATTTCCTATATGGTTATTAGCTCCAACATACTGAGAGGAAGGAGACTATACCTTGTTCAAGTTGCATTTTCAGCTGTGAACCCCTTATAGATGGATACTCTGTGAGTACCAGGTGCACAACGGACTGTGTTCTCCCTAAATTAGCTTAAAGATGGAGCTAACAGTAAAAGTGGGTAACAATTCAATGTTAAGAAGAGTGTAGCAGGAAAAAGACTCACAGTGCCAAAAGACCTTAAAGGGAATTATGATTTTAGAAACATAATCTCATAAAAATGTTTTATTAATCCATCTGGATTAATCTCATAATTAGTAGATTCATTTTAAAAAATCCATAGCAATATGGACAAATTTTTGAAATGCTTAGTATTATCAGTATAATCCTAATAAATTTCACCTAATGTGAGTTGTATTTTTAAAGAAAGTTACCTCCCTTAGATTGCACACTGAAAGCAGTTTTATTTTATTACATATGGCCTTTCTTTGTAATTGTGATGAGCTATCACAGTCCAATTTTCTTCCAATTGTACTACAAAGAATTTCTCTTAGGAGCTGCTTTGAAGATTAAAGCATAGAAATAATTTTATTAATGCAAATTTATTTTATATAATAGCACATTTCAGTAAGCCTAAATTCTTCATGAATATCAGTACTATCTGAATAGAATTTAATTGACCAATGGTACTATGTGAAAATGCCCTGGTTACCTGTTTGCAAAATGAGTAGGTATCCTAACAGCTACTGTTTGCTGTGACTCATCAAAGTTTTATCCTAACTAAAAAAACTGGTAGTACTGGGCTCAGTAGCACACTTCATTTGTGTTCATTTTATATTTCTGAAAGTGCTTACCCATTACCTTATTTAGCCTTACTACAATGCTATAACCTAAGACTCTACGTAAGTGACAAAAAAAGACTCAGAGACCTAAAGGTGACTTTTCAGAATCATGAGAGTTGGGGCTAGATTACGGCTCTGTGGCCTCTGACTCAGCAATATTTCCCCTCTTTAATAGCTCTTTATGTCCTCTTTGGAATGGTTCATAAGAAATTATGGTGTCAGTTTCAGAACGTGGGAACAAAAGAATGTATAAAAGACATAGATGGAGTCATAGACGTCGAAAGTCACCCAGAAAATATTCATTCTTACATTAATTGTTGCAGGAAATATCAAACATCTATCATGGGCTTTTCACTGAGAATTTAGCATTAGACATACATTTTATTATAAATGTTCTGTTTTCAACAAAAATTGTGAGACATGCAAAGAAGCAAGAAAGTATGGTTCATGTATAGGGAGAAAACCAGTACATAAAAACTGTCCCTGAGAGACCCCAGGCATCAGATTTACTATTGAAGACTTTAAATCAACTATTATAAATATGTTCAAAGAACTAAGGAAAATAATATTTGAAGAAATAAAGAAAAGCATGAGAATGATGTCTCACCAAAAAGAGAATATCAGTAGAGATTGAAATTATAAATTTTTGAAATTATAATTTTAAAAATAAAAAATAGGAATCAAATAGAAATTATGTAGTTGAAAATAAAATAACTGAAATTAGAAATTTATTAGAAAGCCCCATGGCAAATTAGAGCTGGAAGAAGAAAGAAATTGAAGATTGGTCAGTTGATATACAATCAGAGGAGCAGAAAGCAGAGAGAATGAAGAGAAATGAATAGAACCTTAGCAACTTGTGGGACACCATTGAGCAAACAAACATCCTCATAATGGAGAGAAGCCGGGGAAGGGAAAAAATAGGAAGGTGTGAGGGAGGCCAACATTATCTGAAGTAACCTGAAAAATAGTGATCTTACTGAAAAAGCTCAACAAACTCTAAGAAACAAAACTCAAAACTTTATGTCTAGACATATCAAAATCAAACTGTGGAGAGACAAGGAGAATCTTCAAAGCATCAAGAGAGGTGACTCAGTACATTCAAGTGGTCCACAATAACATTAAGAGCTGCTTTATTGTCAGAAATTATGAGACCAGGAGGCAGTGAGATTACGTATTTAAAGTACTGAAAGAAAAAGATTGTCAATCAAGAATTTTATATCCATCAAAACCATCCTTCGAAAATTAAGGAGAAAATAAGTCATACTCAGATTAACAAAAACTAAGTAGTTTTGTCTCTAGTGACCCATTCTCCATGAAATATTGGAAGGAGTCCTTCAGGCTAACATGAAGCACTACTAGATATTAACTTGATTCCACACAAATAACACTAGTGAAGGTAACTACATACTTTAATATACAAGACAGTATGTGTGTGTGTTTTTTGTTTGTAATTCTTTCTTTTCTTACATGATTTTTAAAAAAGCAATAATTATAAAGTGGTCTTGATGAGCTGATTATGTACAAAGGTGTAATTTATATGATAATAGCAGAAAGTTTTGAAGAAGGAAGAGAGTTATGTAAAAGGAAAATTTTGGTATGCTCTTCTTATCATGGTGATATATATCTGAACTAGATCTTTATAAATTGAGAGTTATATTGTAATCCCCACGGTAACCACTAAGATATTAACTTGAATAGGATGTATATAACATGCCATATAAATAAACCGCAATCATTTTCTCAGACGAGAAGATATATTTAAATTATAAATTTGCTTTTAGGATAATATACAGCATTGATTCAAACTTATTATTTAAAATTATGGAGTAATTAAGACTGGTTCAAAAATATTCTGAGTAGAATTGTACTTACTCACTCTCTTTGAGTCAGGTAGCCACGCAGCTTGCTTTAACTGATCAGTTGTAACAGAATGGCATGTTTCAGCTCCAGGCTATAATTTTGTAAATGAGAGTATGGTCTTCCAGCTCCCTTTTTCTGCCTTAGCATTAATGGAGGTGTGTGGAGAGACTGAGTCTTCATTATTGTTTCTCAGTGGCCATGATATTCAGAGACTAACTAATATACATGGCATATATACTATTAGTAGGAATAAATTTTTGTTGTGTTAAGTCATTGAGATCGGGGGTTAATTTCTTATTGCAACATTCTAGCTTGTCATGTCAGATAACATTGAAAGTGGGATATATTGCAATAACTTTCTCTAGGATTAGTGACTCTATGAATATAATTGTGTTTGACAAAAGCTTTAGGTAATTTGGGGGAAATTGATGGTTTTACTGATCTTCATTAGGTTGCCTATTTGACATCCAAATGTATTACCAAATTTGTTTTCTCAATAAGAATCTCTTGGTCCAATTGGGCAGTTCTGAAGGAACACATGCATTACTGCCTCCATGCCTTTCTTTTCCTTCCATTTGGATTACCTCCTTTAGCCAAAGGTGACTTTAGCTAAAAGGTGAATTTTTTAAATCCTCAAATTTTCAGTGACCAATTCAAGTCATATTTTATTCAATTCAGAATTTCCTTTATTCTTTTACTCTACATAGGTCATAAACTAATAAATTAGCATATAATGAGTACCAACAATGTGCAAACTCTATGTTACTTGCTTTCCCTAGGTTATGCTATTTAGTTTTTACAGCAACTTATCAAGAAGAATTTAGGCTGAGAAAGTATCATATTCAAACCATGTAACTCATGCCTTGCTAAGCCCTATTTATAGAGGCAGTAGTTTTTAAAACTGCCATTCTTTCCTTTCAACTACTTCCCCTATATTAAGCTTCTACTATACTCACTCAGCTTACTTAAGGACATAGTCATTAATTTTTTCCTCTTAATTTTATCATGTACTCCATCTCTGTCCTCTAGGTGAATTTTAAACTCCAGTCCCATAATGATTTGGAATCTCATCCCTCACAGAAATGGCTATTTTTTAAAAATATCTCAGTTTAGATTTTAGTATTCAAAATTTGAAATAATAAATAAAGAACATGTGGTTCTTTGAATCACAAGTCTGATATGCAATCTTAAAGCAGCTTAAAACATTAGTTTTAGCTGAAAACTAATTTCAGTGACTGGGAGGAAAAAAGGGAGATTGCGACAATTAATGTGAGTTACAGACTGAAACCATACAAAATATAAACATCTCTGATAAATTTTTCACTTCTTATTCCAGTTCTGATGCATACAAAGGTGCAAAACTTGTGGTTTATTTTTCCACAGTGAAAAAGAAAGGTAACTAATGCATATCAAACACCTCTGTGAAAGAAGATGGTTAGATATCTAAGATCATTGACTATTTTTAATGTTTTCAGAGGTTTCAGAAATGCCATTTTAATACCCTAACCTATAATAGGTGTTTTGAAGTCAATCACTTTTTCTAAAGGTTATATAATTAGTGGGAGAGATAAAATTTAAACCTCACATGTGGCTGCCTCCAAAATCTGTACATTTCTCCTCATACAACTCAGTTTTAAATTGTCTGGAAGAGATCATTATAAACCCCATCAGAATGATTGTGTTTAAATATGATTTCTTCATGCTGTTGAGTTTTCTAGTCTTTGCATCAGTGTATGGTAAGCAGTTAACAATCTGATATCTCTTGGCACTACTTTGCCAAAGATAAAATCAATCACATTCACCTTTACATGTGGCAAAAGGTCTTTTTAAAGGGATGTACACAGCACTAAGAAGTTGAAGCTGAAGAGTTTTTCTTCTGGTTTAGATCACATTGACCATTTCATTGGGGTTATCATTTCATCATTTCTCTTGCATTTGCCAATTCTTTGCTTCAGTGCTAATATCTTTAGAAACACATTTTTCTATCATACTGTCCTTCTCTTTTTTGCTGAACTGTGATCAGAATCCAAGCCATTGTATGTTTTAGTTTTGCTTTGTTTTGATTTTCAAAACAAGCTCTAAGAATTTTCATTCCTGAATCTTGACTGTCAAAGTCAATATCAGTGTTCACCTTTTACTTTATACAGATGAGATCAGAAAATGACTTTTTAAATTACATGTTTTCCCTCTTAGCTATCTTCTTTCTAGTGTTTTATAGACATGACATAGTCATATCTTCTTAGTTTCCTTTTTTTTTTCCTGCTTTGTATACCACTGATGCAATATCATGATGAATGTGAAGGAGACTTCTGTTCTTCCATCTTCTAAATTGTGGCCAAGTCTCATTTAAGAAACAAAGATGCATCACTGATAATGACGAAAAAGGGAAAATATCCCAGCAACGTATCATTGGAGATCCCCAGTGGAGATATCAAGGGACCCCAGAAAAATGGCCTCAACTTTTGATGGAAGTGAGGTCGGAGCCTCCAGGGAATAAAAATGAATACTGAAATACACTCAACATTCTTTGGTAAGGTCCTTATAGATTAGAATCACCATCAGTATCAGTTTTGATATCATAGATTCTTTGGCACTGATGAAGTTTCCATGGTTGTGCAATTACTTTTGAAACTTTCCAAGACTGTTGAATTTCTATAGTAGAATGAAGATTAAGAATTCTGACTATCTCTGAAAAGTGTTACAAGCTTTCCTAGGGCTATGAACACAACTCCTACTAAGAAATGTATCTAAGCTCCAGTTTCTAGGAGCCTGTTTCAATCCATGGCTGATGCATTGCTGACAAGAAGATAAGAAATGTCTGCCAAATCAGAATTCTTTATAAAGAATTGCATTACTGATGCCCAATCTGAAGTTAGGATTTTGGTTTTTTGTTTTCTTTTTTATGGCTTGTTTCTTGGTTTTTGGTTTTGGATGTGTGCTAAACTTGAATGCTAAATGTACACTGTAAAAATGTGATGAATCTCATAAGTAATTAGATATAAAACCTGAGCATTTCTTTTTAAAATTTTGTTAATGTTTTTATTTATTTTTGATAGAGAGAGAGAGAGCGTGAGTAGGGGAGGGTCAGAGAGAGAGAGGGAGATACAGAATCTGAAGACAGGCTCCACGCTCTGAGCTAGTGGTCAGCACAGAGCCTGATGTGGGGGCTTGAACCCATGAACCATGAGATCATGACCTGAGCCAAAGTCGGATGCTTAACCGACTGAGCCATCCAGGGACCCCAAAATCTGAGCATTTCACAAAAAAAGTACTTTTTGATGTGGGTTAAATAATAATGACCTCTTGAGTTCCACTTTGATCTAGCATAGGAAATTGTGGGGGTTGTTCCCTTTCTTCCCTCCTTCCCTCCCTCTTTAGCTCCCTACTGTCCTTCATTCTTTCTTTTCTATCATCACAATTTTTTTTCTTTTATCCAGGTGAGGAAAAAACTTAAACTTCTAACAGAGTTCTAAATTCTATTTAAATTTGGACTGTTGGCATCTAAATTTTGAGGTGGTTTTAATGATATTCTTAAGCAGAATTATTTGAGAAAATTAAATTTACTTTTTAAATATTATAAATACAATGAAAACAAAACATTTTTATAGAGAAATCAGAAACTTTTGGTGCATGTCTTCAACTCATTAAGATTTCTTTTTTTTTTTAAATATTTACTACACTGGGTTACAGCTAAATTAAATATGGTGAATAGATCTCTCCTAAGGGGATAAACTAAATTAAACTGGAAAGGGACCAAATCTAATTGTATTGCATTTTTATGATCTAGCATTAAGAATTCTTAATCTGCCTGCTTCCCTTTGCCTTGCTTATACTCACACTTTATCGGCATGGGTGATAGTCTGCATTTTTCTGAAGGAAATATGAAATAAAACATTAAAAACTAAACTACTCTTAAATATTACTCATTTTTTGCTAATGGTATGCATTCATATTTCTGGGACAAAGGTATTATAAAATTTACTAATTGTATAATATCATTTACTTCACAGGAGCTTCTTGAAAATTGAGTCCCTTTATATTTTATGGATTTATTTATTTAACAAACATTCATTAAGCAGTACAAAGAATAACTAGTTTCTGCTTGCAAGCTGGTCTTCAGTCTACTTGGGCAGACATTTAAACTAATGAAAATGGAGGTAGATGGAGTAATAGTAAATGGGTAGATAATGGACAATGAAGGCTCTTTAACAAAGCTTTCTAGAAAGTTCTTTTGAAACACAAAAGAAAAAGATGATTTTTCCCCTAGGGGAAATCTAGAAAAATTTTATAGGGAAAATGATATTTACATTGAGTTTTGAAATCAAGCAGGGAATGAGAAGGTCAATCTAACTAAGAAAAATACCAGCTAACATTTACTAAGCACCTAAAATACATTTTACATATGTGGAAAAACTGTGACCTAGACAGCCAAGTAACAAGTCAAGGACACACAGCTGGTGAGTGAAAGAGATAGAACTGGAATTCAGACAGTATGACTTTAGATTACACTCCTAATCTAGATAACAACACTACATATGAATGGTAACATGAAATTTCATAGATTGTTCTGGATCAAAAGATCTAAGATGTTTGGGAATCTATGGTGATACAGTTAAAAATGTTACTTATGGTTTATTATGATAGCCCTAAAATTTGGCCTAAGAATTTAGATTTGGTCTACTAAAAAGTAACCAAAATTCTTAAGCAAAGAAGTCATAAGCTCTGAAAATGATTGCTTTGAAATAAAAACTACAAAGCTAGAGTTTAAAAATAAAAGAAAGTAAAGACAGTTATTTAAAAGGACAGCGTCGCTGCATTGCAGGAAGGGAGGATAGGAGTGTACCCCAGTTAGAGCTGGGGTCAATTACACCGCAGTGTCCTCAGCTGGTACTATCGTTAATTCCTTGTCTCTGTGGAAGAATGAAGGCCTAGTCCTCCTTAGTCTGCCATCCTGCTGACATCCAGCAACTGACTTTTTAAACCACAGATCATCAGTTTTTAATGTAATATTCTAGAGCTTCAATTCAGGATTATCTAAAATCTTTAAAAATACGTTAAAGACTTTTCTTGCCTTTAGGATATAATTCACTCTTAAGCACAGATGATATGTCTTTTCATGATCTGGCCTCTGTATAGAATTCCAGGTCCATTTCTTCCCTGAATTTAAACTGTACAGTAGAGCAAGGACTGAATTTTTAGCCAACATACTCTTTGGAGTTTTGCACATAACATCATTTTCCTAGGATGTTTTGTTTCTTCTGCCCTGTCTTTGTTAGCTTAGGCTGCCATAACAAAAATAGCATAGCCTGTGTAGCTTAAAAAATAGAAATCTTTCTCATAGTTATAGAGACTGGGATATCCAAGATCACGGTGCCAGCAAATCTGTTCCTGGTGAAGGTACTCTCCTTGGGTTGCAAATGGCCATCTCCTTATTGTATCTGCATATGGCCTTTCTTCAGTGAATTCATAAGAAGAGAAGGAGAGAGAAATTTCTTTCTGCTCTTATAAGACCACTAATCTCATAATGAGAACCCCACCCCAGGACCTAATCTAACCCTAATTACTTCCTAAAGGTCACACCTTCAAATACCATCATGCTAGGGGTTAAGGCTTAAATACTGAGTCTATAACACACTTCAATGCCAATTCTACCTTCTCTTTGCCTATCTAATTTCTCCTCAGTTGTTTTTCTCATATTTGCTTGTCACTAATCACTGATACTTCCTCTGTAATTCTAATTCAACTTAATTTAGATCCTTTAATTCTATTTTCTGTACTTCTTAATCTTTTATATTTCACTGTGTGATTCTTCATACTAGTCAGCAACAGAGTTCCACACCAGTTAATTAATCTACTCTTCAAGGGTACTTCAGGTGGTATATACCTTCTCCAATTCTCTGTTATAGTTAATAATTCCTTATATTAAACTTTCAAGTTATTATATTGTTATCCATTCCTGATTGCACTCAGACTGATTTACCATGTAATACCTTCTCATAAGACCTTTTTTCTTCTTTTAATTTACTGGCCCCCTAGTGTTGTAAGCTCATTTCAAGACCTGTCTTCCCCCCCACAAACACACACACGCATGTGTGTGCATGCACACACACACACAAACACACCTCTGTTTAAATGTAAGTGGATGTTTCCTTCATTTTTAAAAACAGGTTCCATCCAAATTAACCAAATGGTATAAAGGGTAAACATAATAGTAAAAAAGTTGAATAAAAGCACATGGAGACTTATCACTTATGTCTGTCCATGGAGCTACCTTATAAGAACATCCAAATGGGTGAAAAGCCAATATTTACTGTGCCTGATGCACAGTATAGCCTAGTGCTTTCCATTTCTTATGAGAAAAAGAGGAAAACTAAATATTGATATTGCTCATTAAAAAACCTCTTTATAAAAATGTAGTATAATGTCATAATTATGATATATCTAGCTGTATCTAAATAGCTTCTGATTCAGCTCTCTTGCAAAGGAAAATGGCAACAGTAACAGAGGGGGGAGAGAAAATTTAGTAACCTTATCTGCAGAAGGATAATATTTAGAAAAACATCACTGTATTTTCCCTAACTTCCTAGTCACATTTTCTTCTTTTTCTCATAATTTGGACAAATAGGAAATTAACCATTTTTATCTCAAGAGAAAAATGATAGATCAGAACACAAAGAAAAATGCAATACTTTTTAAATCTTCTGTTTCAGAGATAAAATAATAGATTTAGAAGAGTGTATGATTATTCAGAATCTATATTCTTTGTTAATACTAACTCAAATGTACAAAACTAGAAAGAATTTTTCTGTACTGGCAAAGGCAGAGAGTTATATAAAGAGAAAACCTTAGTATCTAGAGGGTCTCTGATTATAGTCTATGCCATGTTCTTTCCTTGCCAAATACCAATGACTAGGAATGCCAGAAAACTCATAATCCAAGTTGAGGTGATATTACAGAAAATTATAATACACGATGAGCTAATTAAAGTCAATCTTATGTGCAAGTCAAGAGCATCATCTTCAAAAATTCTTTAAAGTTTGCTTAATTTATTAAGATATACTCAGTTGAATTTTCAGTAGATGACATGGCTCAAGAAAACAAGATTAAGGACATGCATCTGCCATTGAAGCCTGAAATGCTCAGGTATCTTATAAGTAAGTCTAGAAAAAGGCAGAAAGAAGGGTGGGTTTCACCACTGGCATGCAAAATTTACTGGGATCAAATAGGTAAAAAGCGGACTCATTTTTGAAAGCCTATACTATTCAAAGTGCTCAGTGGAACTAAACATGATTGTGACTGTTCAAGACAAAATAAGTTTTACCCACATTCCCGTTTCTGTAGAGCAAGAAGCAGCTCTCCATATGTGTCCATTCCAACAAAAATAATATAAATAAAAGGTCATGTAAGAAGTATAGCCAGGAACATAGAGATTGATGGACTGCAGGACAACTAGGGGTGGGGGGGATTACTGTGGCTTCTTCTAGGAACATTACCAATAAGCTTTTAGAATATTATAAACCAATGACTATGTGTTATATGTACGCCTTCTATTTTCTTTCTTTCTTAATGGAATAATTTACCGCAATTACCTTGCCTTTTTCCTATGACTATGTACTTTTTGGGGAGAGGAGAGGCAAATAACCTAAGATTCAATTCCAAAAATCCCAGATCAGAAGGGCCATAATGACCCAAATATAGAAACAATGACAAAGTCCTAGACTTTGAGTTTTTGTGAATCTTCCCAGAGGAGGAGTAAACATATTCTGTGTTTTGAAGGGAGGAAAATGGCAATTTGTAATCAAATGTTAGTCTGTGACAGATTTTACTATTATTTCCAATCATTTGCTGCACCATGTATAACAAAATTATATATCTCTTCCCTATGTCATGTAACTTGTACTGTCTCTCCATCCTGCTTTCATAAGGTTCAGATATGTGACTTGGTTTGACCAGTGAAATAGGAGAGGTGACATAAAGTATTCTGAACAGAAGCTTTATGATCTATCTTCTACCCTTCTCACTATTTTACATTTCATTCTTTGTCCTCCATAATATCATGTCCAGATACAGCTGGATCCTTGAATACTAGAAGGCCCACTGTAAGCTGGTAAATGAAATATAAATGGCATTATATCTAGTCCAGAGTCTGAAAAAATATATGTATTAGAGAGTCTACAGCTTCAGACACTAATAAACTGGGGAAATCTAACATTTTAATCCTATTTGATGATGAGATTATCATTGATCTTTTATCCTTGATATCTATCTTAAACGATGACTTTTTTGAACTTTAAATATTTTCAGATTTTAAGCTTCTGTCGGGTCGTGTTCATCAGTCTGTCTTATATTTCCCTGAGTAGTACATGGTAGTGTATGTAGATCAAAAAATATCTGCAATGGCTTCTCTGAAGTGCTTGAAAGTTTAGGACAAAGCTAAAACATGGAGTACACAATCTTAGAGCTAATGATCTCCTATTTAACACTCAAAGGAAGAGTAAAGTATCAGAATGGGACTAATTTTCTAAAAGGATTGAGGAAAAGTAATCAAGCATAGTATTCTAGGTGGCAACAATACCATTTTTAAAGTAAATTGCAAATTGTTAAGATGAGTTCTAAGTAAGAAAAGTCAATAGACATTGGTAACATGCTGAGATACTGTATAAATGACATTGAGTCAGTGAGAATTTTGTGAAGAAAGCCTGCTGATTTACGTCAACATTGAGAAATTACCGGGATAGAAACAATAAAGATGATAATCTTTAAAATCTTTATTCTTCTAATTCATGGGAACTGATGAATCTAGTTGCCTAGTTGTTGGGGGAAAAAAGTTCAAATATTATCACTTGAAATTTTAGCACACCTTTATAAACTGGTAACAGAAAATGCTTATTTTTAATCAGTATAGAAACAATTTTATGCATGATACTCAGTTTCCTAAAGTTAATAATTTAGTAGGAATTGTCCATTCCCAAAAACATGTTAAAGTACTTTTTTTTTTAAATAAACTGTGATATAATTCCATGCCTAGAACAGAAGGGATACATACGTATTGTAATTCTGAGTGATTGAATTGGTGAATTTAAGATGTAAGCTCCATTATTTTGCCTCGAACAATTCTGCTGTAAGTTACATGTACATACTATGCCCATGGAGATATCTTTTTTATTCTTTGAAGCATTGAGCATTATAGCAATGAGTGGATGTTGAGATACTGGATTATTTATTTTGTTTCTATGAATAAAATTTATGGGGGCTCAAACAGTGAAATTATGGTCACTCTCGAAATTGATACAGCATCAAAGTAGAATAATTATGATTTAACTCATGAAATATTTATTAAAAATTACTGTCCCAAGAGTATAGCAGTACCAGTAGGCTATAGCAGCCTGAATAATTCAGTGCCATCACAGTGTTTCAAGGTAGCACAGAAGTTCCAATATCCTATTGTTTATTTCCAGGCCAATATACTATTGCCTCCAAATAGGGGGAAAACTCTTACAGAAGTTAGAAAATTTGAATTACAAAAAAATAAACAAGATACCTTGCTATTGCTTGCATAAAGTCTCAGAAAAGTCTGGTGTTGAAATATATTTACAAAGCATGCCATAGGCAGAAGCAGAGTAAATGTTATAATGGTAGGCAATTGAGGCATCAGGTTGTAGGCAGAACTAGAAAACATTCCTATGAGGCTATGATATGCCATACCATGCCTGCTAGTGTTTAATTAGGAAACCAAATTCTCTGCCTGTCCCAACATTTCCATTTTTCTTTGAACGGGTGTATTACATATGACTTGTCTCATCTATTCCAAGTTAGAAATAGCTTTGATACAGAAAGATACTATAGAATAATGGAAAAGCCCAGGATTAGGAACAAAGACTTTGGGGTAGGAAAGAGATATAGTAACTAACATTTGATCAAAATTGACCACATGTCAAGTACTATTATAAATATTATCTAATTCCATTTAGACATCCCCTTCCCCCAATAACCTAGAGATAGATACAGTTGGTAGTTCACTGTGAAGGATAGAAAATGGGTTCAGAGATATGATGGAAATTACTAGAGGTCACACAGCAGTTCCATTGCTAAGCCAGAATGTAAATGCATCCCCATACAATCCCAATGTCTAGAGTGCATCCCTTTTCTGCTGCTAATGAGCTCTACAAACTTTTGTGAGTTACATTCCTAAAGTTTATGCTTTGATTTCCTCTTCTTTCATATTTAGAGAATACCATTTATTATTATAATGGTATTATTTTGATAGTGGCCATTGATCTAGGTGCTTTTAAGTGTTGTTTTGATGATGAAGTGAGATAAAGCTCTGAGTTCATTTTTAACAAAGAGAAGCACTCTGCAATATGAAGTTGCTTATGACTCGCAGTTAATTCACTCACAATGGAGGGAGGGCCACTGTACTAACAACACTTCTGGCCTTTCCCAGCCTCCTCATTCTCATTTGACAGATCTGAAGACAATCTAACTGTCATTATTAGCAAAGAAGCTAAAATGTGATTTTGAATATCTAACTCCTTTGTTGTTTCAGACCCTGAGCAGGAAGAGTTTATTTTTTCTTCTTTTTTCAAACTGTTTTTCTTTTTATAAATTTATTTATTTATTTTGAAAGAAAAAGAATACAGGGAGGGGCAGAAAAAGAGGAAGAGAGTGAATCCCAAGCAGCTTCTGCACCATCAGCTCCAAGCCCCACATGGGACTTGAACCCATGAACTGTGAGATCATGACCTGAGCTGAAATCAAGAGTCAGACACTGAAATGACTGAGCCACCCTGGTGCCCTCACAATTTGCTATTGCCATTCCTGTTGACTTGTTCTCCATTTTCAACTGCAAATTTGAGGACATGAGCCCTTTGAAATGCCATATTTTGGATGTGACAAGATGTTTTAGCCATATTGATATCTATTTTAAAGTAGTTCTGTTTAGTCTTTAATTCTGTTTGTCTTATGTTACAAGCAAAATTCAGCTGAGTAGATTTGGAGAACTACTTGGCTCTATTTAATTATACATGAGTGCGGCAGCATCTCAACTTAGCAATAGAAGTGAGTTCCAGAGAGCTGTACAAAATGGGGGTGGAGAGAGGAAGTTTCTAGCAAAGAGTAGATTTTTTTTGAGGCAAGTTAATTTTCCTTTGGGGGAATTCAAGGGTCCATCAGGCAATTTACCTCACTAATCACTAGTACTGACCAGTAATTTGAGATTGGTTTAAAAGTCATCCTCCTGGAGAGGCTGAATCTGTGGTGAGATTAGTTATTAGGTCTCGGTTTGATGATGTGGGATTTAGCACAAATGGCCCCATCTTGAGCCTCTT
Organism: Suricata suricatta; assembly: GCF_006229205.1. Classification (NCBI taxonomy): domain Eukaryota; kingdom Metazoa; phylum Chordata; class Mammalia; order Carnivora; family Herpestidae; genus Suricata; species Suricata suricatta. Next base: position 43,816,034 of record NC_043712.1, on the reverse strand, counting down.
GTTTCTTTTTTAACACAAACAAATTAGACAGTGCATTGGAAAAACTAGAAAAATGTTACATACTTTAGGTAACTGTATAGTTGTATTGTTTTTTTTTCTAGGCACTAAACTTTAATATGTGATAGCAACAAAATATATTTTCAATCTTTAAAAACAGATGGAAGCTTAAGTATATGATTACTGAAATATCCACTCATTCTTTTCTAGTACAATATGTTTCCCTGAGCTTGGACTTCTTATGTGATAGTTAAATACACTAAATGGCCAAAAAAAAAAAAAAGTGGAGGTTTAATAGGCAGAATCTTACATATATGAAATCTCAAGAAATACCTGTCATGTAAAAGTATATCCAGGCTCATAAATACATTTTAAAGTTGTTACTAACCTCAGAATAAAATAGCAAGTATCATTGCTTTACTATATATTCACTGATACTAAAACAAGGTATATTTATTTGGAGAAATATTCTCCTTGTGGATACTTCAATAAATATTTCCTATTTCGTTTTGTTAAGTTGAAGTAAAGAAAGCGTCCTGATTTCTGTTGTACTCTTACAGATCTACAAATTACTTAGCGGTTTGGGTTGATGTAGTTGGGGGGGGGTATCTGCATTCATTTTGATATGAGATATTGTGATTTTTATGAAATATATAATTGGGTTTTGTGCATGATTTTTGGCATAGAGATCCTAACACCCTTGGAATTTGATAAATATGAAAACAATAAAGGTATCTTTTATTATATTAATGAGGTGACTTTGGAAAGCACCAAAGGATGGGGCTGGTTGCCAGAGGAGCCACCATGTGATTAGAAGGTTAGAGCTTTCATTTCCATCCTCGTGATCTCTGGGGAGGGAAGAAGGGCTGGAGGTTGAATCAGTCGCCAATGAACAATTATTTGATCAATTATACCTATATAATGAAGTCTCCATTAAAAAAACCCCCAAAGGACAGGTTTCCGAGACCTTCGGTACTGGTGAACACATGGTGGCGTAGGAGAGTGGCAGCCTCAGAGAGCATATGGGAGCTCAGTGTCCCTTCCCACATATCTTGCCCTATATATGTCTTCTATCTACTGTTCCTCACTTATATTCTCTTGTAATACACAGTAATCTAGTAAGTAAAGTGTTTTTCTGAGTTCTGTGAGCCTCTCTAGCAAACTAATTGAACCTAAAGAGGGGTTGTGAGAGCCCCTGATGTTTAGGGGGAGGAGGGTGTCAGAAGCATAACTAATAACAAACTTCTAAAGTGAGGGGTGGGTGACAGTCTTGTAGGAATGAGCAATTAACCTGTGAAATCTGATATTATCTTCATGTAGAAAATGTCGGACTTGTGAATTGAAGGACACATGGCCTGTGTCTGGAACCTTGCTTGTTGATGGTGGGAGAAAGCCTCCCTCGTCTTGGAATTAGTTCCAGAACCCCTTTTAGGTACATAACCTGAATTGAGTAGGATGCATATTCCTACCGAGTTCCAGAAAGTTTTTGTCACAGTCCCTTTTAAGATTATCCCTACAGCACAGTACAATCTCTGATGATGAATGGGTTTGAAGGCCCAGGTTAGGTGATACTTAAGTGATGTTCATAAAATTAAAAATTTTAGATTTTCAAGGAATCATGAAGAATATCTAGTCTACTAATGTGTTAAAGTTTAATAATTTGCATATTCCCTTTGGGATTTTCCCCTTTCAGAAACATCTTTACCATTATGTACATACTATTTGTCAACAAATTATTTTACTAAAAATGAATAAGTAAATATACACACACATAATTAAACCAGTCATTGTATCAAAGTTATAATAGGATATTAATTCGTTTTATTTTTTTAATGTTTTTCTGAGAGAGAGAGAGAGAGACAGCATGAGCAGGGGAGGGTCAGAGAGAGAGGGAGATACAGAATCTGATGACAGGCTCCAGGCTCTGAGCTAGCTGTCAGCACAGAGCCTGACGCAGGGCTCAAACCCACAAACCGTGAGATCATGACCTGAGCCGAAGTCAGACGCTTAACCGACTGATCCACCCAGGTGCCCCATCATTTTAAGATACATTGATATTAATGTAAATTATATATATGTGTATATAAAATAACATAAAATTAAATATTATGTGTGTGAATGTGTGTGTATGTGTGTGATACACATAACTCGTAAGTTATCTCTTTTATATTAGTAAGATACACATGGTGCAAACAATGATCTTCTTGAAAACCGCTCATTGTGTTTATCTCACTGTCTTTCAAAATAGGACATCTCTGAGAACAAATATGAGCAAATACATGAATCCCTATAGTGTTTGCTCATTGAACATAGTTCTACCCTTTCAGTTCACACAGAAGATGCTAAATACTTCATCCAGGTAATAGCTTTATATATATTATATATCATCTATCATATAATTATGTGTGACTATAATTATATATTATATGTAATATACATGATGTATTTTTTAATTTTTAATTTTTTAATGTTTATTTACATTTGAGAGAGAGACAGAGACAGAGCTTGAGTGCGGGAGGGGCAGAGAGACAAAATCTGAAGCAGCTCTAGGCTCTGAGCTGTGAGCTATCAGCACAAAGCCTGATACAGGGCTGAGACTCACAGGTAGTGAGATCATGACTTGAACCAAAGTCAGACGTTTAACCGATGGAACCACCCAGATGCCCCATGTACATATCATAATATATAATATATAATTATAATTATATAATTTATAAAGCTATTACCTGGAAGAAGTATGTGTGTGTATGTATATGTATGTATGTTTATGTTTATATGTATATATATGTGTATATATATAAGATCTTATTGTCAGATAGTATTAGAAATATAAAATACCAGCTATATAAATTATGTTATATATAAATTATATATTTTATATATATAATGAAGAATGCTATTCAAAATTGCAGAATCTACTCCAAAGACTAGTCTCATAAATAAGACAAGCAACTATACTTCTGAGATCTTTTTCTCCCTATTTCAAAATCTCTCTCTCCCTCCCTCCCTCCCTCTCTCTCTCTCTTTCTCTCTCTGTCTCTTTGTCTCTCTGTCTCTGTCTCTGTCTCTTTTAAAGGAATGGCACATAGAGCAACAATTCCTGGCCCACTCTGTCCTTTCCAGATGGGTACACTTCCAGCACATTCATATTGTAACTTTTTTCTTTCTAAGCTTATAAATATAGAGAGTAACTGAAGAGCTAGTGAATGAACTTGAAACAAGATGAGTATCTAGGATGAGAGAATCTGCAGACCCTTCCCTTTGTACCTACAATCTTGACAGCCTTCTCTTGCAACACCTTCCTACAGGTTTGCTATTCTTCAAAATCCTTCAACCTCTAAGCCCATCAAATATATGATACACGTACGCAGTAAGTTGTACATAGATATAAAAAGAAATTTTTCTAAATTTTATAAAAATATCAATTTTCTTGGAATCTTCATAAAGAATCAAAATAAAAAAGCCTCTAACTTACCTAATGTTAGTGACTGATGTAAAGGTTTCATATGTCTCCACTTATCCTTGTTTATTGTAAGAATCTCATTCTGATCCATAGTTGTATTCTAAACACACACATACACACACACACACACACACACACACACACACACACACAACAATACAACATAATGGCAATGAATGCATGCCCAGCATATATGAACCACACAATTGTCACGGTTGCTTGGCAACTACTGACAGGTGCTGTATATTGAAGAGCAAGGGGATACAAAGTAATAAATGAAACCCTTATCAACTGTATTGATTTCAGGTAGAAGAAAACTGTCTTCAATTCAAAAATGTCTCCTTTGGGTTATGAAGAAAAACAGAAAGGTTTATTTGCCTATTTTTAAAAATTAAGCTAAATCTAGAGTAGCATTGTGATACAATAGTAAGTCATTTCATGAAAAGGTAACTGTTAGTAAAAGGAAGAGCTGTCTGTCCCTAGCTTGTTGCCTCTGGAGTGTCCTCTCATTGTGGTTAGATGCACTGCTGATACTGCTTTGAACACAGCTTTTTTTCCCTTATTCCCAGATTGAGGAAAATCTTACTAGACTTGAATTCTCAACGTGCAGTTTTTTATGTTGGCCCAAAGTAAAAACTCTTTTGCTACTTTAAAACATTGTATTTTCTCTCTCCACAATACCTACTATATAGTTGGCTAATATTTTGGACGTAGACTGTGAGGAAATGACTTAAATGAGCGTGCTTCAGTCATTGCTCTTATTAAACCATTTTGCTTCTGACTTCCCTGGGTCGCAGCATTTCATCTTTCTTACTGAAATGGCCATTTTCTATACTCTCCATAGATATCTCTGCTTATACTTTTGTACCTTTTATTATTAGAAACTATTTGTGTGTGTGTGTGTTCGATTACATAGTTAACGTTTTTTCTCTAGGTCAGGTAGTCAAACATTCCTCACTTAGCATCTATAGAAAAACAGTATTGTTTCTTCTTCAAATGCTATTGTCAGATAGTACTAGAAATATAAAATACCTGCTACATAAAATAACTGAGGAAAATTCATACCTGACACCTTCAGACGCTACTTATATATCTAGAGCTAAAATATTTCTGAATTTGAAATGTTCAGCCTCATTACTGATACTTTAAACTAGCATCTTTCTACTTCTTCAGTTGTAGTAAATAACATGAGTTACATTAAAAAAAAAGAAAACAAAAGAAAAGATTAGGAAAAGCAGATGAAAAAGCAAATTCTACACTTGCCTACATGAGTCCAGGAGGAGACGGGATTAAATAGGCAGAAGACACACCATTATCTTTTTCTTACTGTCCAATTCCTGTTGGCTCTCTTATGACAACCAAATTAAAGAAAGCAAATGATTCTAAAAGATTCATTTAGTGAATGATTACTGGTTCCCTACATCCCAGTACTAGCCTCCTTCATGAATAAGAATGCAGAGCCATAGGAAGTTTAAATAACTTGACCAGTAAGAAAATGTTAGCTGGTGACAGCATAAACCAAACCAAGGCTGTCAATCTGAAATGTAAATTCTTAATCCCTGAATTTCATCCTTTTGGGATCCCTTAGCTCCTTTGAGTGACCAATTAAAGGAGTCACTGTTCTTCTCTGTAAGACCAGCTATTTGACCAAACTATACCAGAAGAAGCTGTAATTATCAATCCTCACATCCATGGGGCATTTCTGGGAATGCATCTGAATTCAGAACCCCAAATTTGTGAATTCTCCCAACTGCACTGAACTTGTCTTACCTCTAAAATTTCTACTTTTACTATGATTTGATTCCATTTCCACCCATTGGAAAGACTTGTCTTTACCTTTGCCAATTGAACAACCTAATCTAGAAGGATTTGATTCATAGTCATACAATCTCTATTCAGATTTCCTCGAGCATCTCACAGTGAAAGTCATTTAAGCAGATAAAAATTTTAGAAGTTTTAGTAACCTTCTGAAGATATTGAACTTCTCAGTAATCCACTTGTTTTCATTCCTTTGTAGAATACACTGAATTGTTGAAAACACTGCTGTGGATGAATCGCAGGATTGCTTTAAGAAATTGAGTTTACAAGCTATCAGTTTATTGTACTTGATGTAGGCTGTTGAAAGTTGCTTAAGGGAAATTGAAATTTCCAGTCCAAAGTTTTCCCATCACAAATTTATGCTGTCTAACTTAAAGAGAATCACCTGTTTCCAGAGCAGTATAAACTGTTTTATTTTGTAATTTTAAAACACTAGTGGTTTAATAGAGCGAAACAAACAAATGAACAAACAAATAGTTCCATTTAATACTAGGTATTTTATTTGGGGCCTTCTAATCATACATAGGATTGTATAAAACTTCCTGGAAAATGCTCATTAAGAGAACATTTCTCTCTACTTTTAAATTTTTTTGAAGGGAACTGCTTTAAATAATGGCAGAGAAATTAATAGAGGTCATTAGTTTTGTTGTACTTGAGTCAACAATGATTGGTATTTCTTAGCATATAATAAAAAATCATTAAGAATCTGTTAGGTTTAGATCACAGGCAATAATAACATGTAATAATATCCTCAGGTAAATAGACATTAGGGAATTCATATTTTGAACTGCAAAAACTCAATCTAGATCTTGTCTTAAAATATGAAGTACATCTGATGAAATAATTAGAATAAATGTTAGGATGTCTTGATCTAGCTGTAAATGTGTTTTAAGAGAATAAATATAGCACTAATATAGAAGTTGTAATAATTTTTTCCATTGGATCTCAAATAAGTCAAATAAGAGCTATATACAAGTAAAAGTAAATTTTAGGAGGGAGCAGAAAACCATAAGTTAAAGAAAAAAATTAAAATTCCCTTTAGTACAATAAATAGCAGATAAACATTAGTTTTATATTACAGCACCATTACTTGAGTGGTGCCTGAATAGTTTTCTTCACTCCGTGAATGAGTAAGAACTCATGTTCTCAGGGAAATTTCTGTCTATAGTAAGCACATAGTTTACAGAGGAAAGTCTTCTGGGTACTATTTAATGTGGATGTTGCTAGTGATCTCTACTTCACACTAGGATTCCTTTTGGAGAGCCAACACACACAGAGGCCAATAATGCCTATTAGACTAAGAAATACTTGGAATTTTAGTCATGTATAGGCTGCCCTTGGTTGTCATTTCCATATCTGAATATCTCTACCTGAATTGCAACTTGATAACTGGGAACTCACTCTCTATACACAGATTACCTGTGTGACCAGTAACTGACAGCTGAGACCTGTTTCATGCACTTGATCCCCAGTTATAATAGTCAGTTTACATGTAGAAACATGCTGCTTCCACCTCTTAGGCTGTGACTTCAGCTTGGTCATCAGACCTCTTCACTTGGAACTGCTCCATGTGGCAAATCCACTCCATATGTCTTTGTCATTTTTGTTAAGAGTCTTTGTCTTCCTTGCTAACTTATACTGTTGTGAGTCAAACAAAATTTATAACTAGCCAGCAAGTTTTGAATTATGGAATGTTTTTATACATTTCTATTAATGTCAATGTATTAATGCCATTAATATTTGTTATTAAGTGTGCAGGCACTTTTCATACACACACACACACACACACACCACACACAGATTTAAACCTTGCACCAATCATTTAAGGTTGGTGTAACTAAATTTTTGTATCAAATAAGGATACTGTGGCACAGAGAGTTTATGAATGATCCTTGAGCTCCCATAGTAAGAAATGGACAAAGTCAGGATGCAATTGTAGGCAATTTGACTTCTAAGTTTAAGCTCTTAACCACTATATTTTACTTGCTTCTCAGAGTTACTTTTAACAGGGTTGCCAATCTAGTAACTGTGAAAATGTGGTAATACAGCCTGTGTCAAATTCAATATTGCATTTGATGAGATATGTCATGGAAATATTTTTTGTCTCCTGTTAAGATGAAGTATGTGCTGAAAATTTAATTAACCAGGTAGATCTGTACCTGGTCTCAAGATTAAAGCATCCCTGCTAATCTGGAAGGAAATGTGTTATTAGGCCATAAAACTCATCTCAATCTCAACAGTTAAGCATATTTATTAATGACTTGTGTTTGTATATGTAAAACACAATGATCAGACTTACAAATGAGATGAAACTAGAAGAGAGAGTAAAAACTTTGAATTCCTGAACCAAAACTACCTTGATAGACTGCAGTAAACAGCTGAATATCATAAAATGACACTAAGTGTGGAGGGGGGGGCAACAAAGATTCTATAATTTGCTTAGATTTCAAAAGAAGTATAGAAGTCTACATAATTGGAGATGTGAGCTACCAGAAGCATCCATGAGAATGAGTTAGAGGCATTACATCAGCAATCAGAATCATGTAAATCACCAGTTTGCTATGGCCATCAATAAAGATGATCCCAGCAGAGGACAATAGGACAGTATCTACAAAGCAGGAAAAAATATCTCTATTCTAATTAAACCACAGCCTTTAATGTTGATCTACAATTGTAGTTGCAGAGCAATATAAGCACCAAAGATATGTTGGTGGGGATGCAAACAGTTTGGTGAAGGATGCCATATGACATAAGAATCCTGGAAGAAGGTAAAGATGTTTAGCTTGAAAAAGTACATATTTTTACTCCAGTATCTAAAAGTTTTTTGGAAAGGCTAATTAGACCTCTGTTCAACTCTCCCAAGAGGGAAAAAGGGTGGAAGACACAGTACGGTAAGTTTTTTATCAACATAAGGAAGTATTTTCAAAAATCCAGAGCTGCTGAGTCTGGAAGTAATGAATTCCCCAAGATAAGGCAGAAATGTCTTACTGTACAGTTACGGAGAGATTTCAGGGACAAACTGGGATGTTAGATTACATGTTAATAAGATTCCCTCCAAGCTACAAAAAGTTAGAGGTTTCCCCCTTGCCACTGCTTTGTTTGTCCCTGAAAACTGAGGTCAGAAAGGAAAGTGCTGGAGAGAAAGAATAGCTGCTAATAAGTCTGTGGGAGCTGGACACCATGGAAATCCTCAGCTGGCTAAGTGTGCCTGGCCTCCTTAGGGATCATCATTTTTTGTCTGCCTAGACCTTGTATATTCTAGGCCTTCATCTTCTGTTCTCTCCCTCCTGGATGCTAAGTCTCAGTTCACATTTTAAAAATATAAAAAAATATATAGCTGTGGGTCTCTTTAACTTATGATAATGACACGGACTCCATTTTTCATCTGTGCTTCATTCAGTTCCTTGAATCGTAGTGCCACAAATATGCTTAAAGTACTTGGTGTGGTATGGAGTAATCACCTCCACAGATAATGTGGTGCCTTTTAATATGACTCCAAAGAGATCATGTTTAATGTAGGATCTGCCCAGTTTCTGGAGTAGAGTTCTGCATGCTCACAGTAATACCTCAGAGTAGATGTGTGCTGGCTTCCACGTCATCTACACGTCATCCAACAGAATCATCTTTGTTCTCTGAAAACTGATAAAAAGAGTAGAGGTTTTAAAAGGAAGGATATTACCATCAATTAAGTGCCTACCATGTGCTCAACACTGAGTGCCTCTTTCACATTTACTACAGCATTTTTGGTCCTCATCCCAAATTAGAAGAGCATTATGGTGATCTTAATTTTACAGATAAGAAACCGAGGTTCAGCTGTGGGGGGGACCCACTCCAGAGCACAATATTAGCTGGTGTTAGTGCTGGAGTCCATAATTACACCCTCTGATTTTTATCCCACTGAGGAGGATGGAAATACAAAAATCTAGTCCTTAATTGCTGCAAATCTACTCCCTGTAAAGATATGCCATTTATAGGCACAAGAATAAAAACAACACCAAAGTAATTAGCATCAGGCCACAGGGACTCTGGGAAAGCAGAACTACAGGAAGAGAAAGAAAGTCTATAGGCTTTTTCCAGTTCTCCACATTAAGAATGATAACAAGTTTTCAGAGCTCCTGAAATCATTGCATAGATTTTTATTTCAATTTTGCCATAATTCAAATTTCTCATCATGCCTGAAAAGAAGACATCTGGTGAAATTACAGAAAACATACTCCAGGTTTTTAAGCTTTGCCCACTAAAACCTTGGAATAGAAACTTATTTTTTTGTGAAATGATCTATTTTTTGTGGACACAGGGCTGAAATGAAACCATATTTTGACTGAATTAATACTTAACTTGCATGTGAGCCTAAAAATCATAAATGAAAATTACGTTGTTTTAATGATGGCACATTTACATGAAAATGATAACGAATTATGAAATGGAAAAATATATATTTAAAAACTCCTATATCGTAGTTCGAGTTACTGGTCTATTACATTGAAATAGATAATTAGAAAGAACTTTAAATAAATGAAAGCATTCATGTACCCAATGTATTGCATAAAATCAAAAAATTGATTTTGTTTGTTTTCTGAAGAACCATATATTTCTTTGCTGTCCCAAGTTCCTTTTGAACAAGCTATAGTTTTATCAGACACATGGACAAATACCAGACAATTGCTATATTCTGTTTGTGGTATAGCTTCATAGTTTATATATGTGCAAAAATACTGCCTTTAATTGCAAAGCTTATGAGTAGAGGGGAGAATAACAACAACTACACACTACAGCCACTGACCATGCTGGGCAATTAACTGAGATCCTCTGTTCTCAGGTAAAGTGGGGGGTCTGGACCAGTCCTTTACAGGTACTCATCAGGTCTCACATTTTGTGACCTCATGTCTTCTGAATAGTACCACTTGTGCAGTTATCCAGAACATAAGATACAAGGAAACTCCCCAAACATAACGAGTGTCAAATAAGATCTTTCCTTTCCATCTTGTGAAATAGAATATAATATACTTCCCTTAGTTTGTAAAGTTATTCTGGAGAAGTTTATCTTATGTAACAGATCTTAAAACAGTCATTTCACATAATAAAGGCTTAGTGAATATATTCTTAAACAAATGAATGGTGAATTTGTAATAATAGCCCATTTTGGACCTTCGATTCAGATTCTCATTTCAATGATGAAAATACTGTTTGCTGAGCTAACCCTTATATCACCATTATTATTATTATTATTATTATTATTATTATTAAACTTTTGAGAATGATACTGTCTAATAATAATGTTTTATTGGACTTCCCTTGAGTCAATACAATTTAGGTAAACAAAGTTTGGGTGAGTGTTATGTGACCCTCCATGGTTCTTGGTATGGGGAATGGGGAAAAGATACTATCTTCCCTGAAAAGTTTTGTAATCTAGTCAGATGGGAATCAGAAGTGCATGGACAGAAAGCATCAACCAAACCTAGCATGGAAATGCAGCAAGACCTTGCATCTATTTGAAGGAATCCAAAAACTTCAGAATGAAACATTAGAAATAGGTCTTAAGAGCAGGTGGAATTTTGACAAAGACTGGTAGAAAGAAGGTTCTAATACTTTTCTACATTAACTTGACAGTTTGTTGACCTGCCTCAACTGAGTTCTTTAACAGGATTATAAATAACAATTATCTGAGTGACTTTTGTGATCAACTTCTATTATTGGGTTCTCCTATCCAACTCACATGTCAGGCAGAGTATTTTTTCAGATAATGAAACTGGGACTCAAAGATTCCCCAAGTCATAGAGTTAATAGATGAGCAAATGGAGAAAAACACCATTTACCTTGGGAGTCCAGTATACTTAATGCTGATATACTACTAGCTCCTGTCAGATGTGGAGGACTGCCACTCTGAGAACAAAGCCAGGTTTTCACTAGAGTAGTATTGTCTATGTTTGGTTTTGGTTTTGGTTTTGGTTTTGGTTTGTTTTTAGGGATGCGAGGGGAAGAGAGAGAGGGAGAGAGAGAATCTTAAGCAGGCACCATACTCAGTGCAGAGCCCAAGGTGGGGGCTTAATCCCAGAACCATGAGATCATGACTTGAACTGAAATCAAGAGTCAGACACTTAACTACCTGAGCCACCCTGTCACCACTATATTGTGTGCTTTAAGCAATTCTATTTAGTCAAGAATTTCTTAAATACCATCAGCCATATTGTACTATTACATTGTGAATGATGATAGCACATGCATGTGACCAGGAACTAGATTATCTGGAAGGTTCATAGGAAAAAGGAACACTGGAATCCGTATTGAGTATTTTCCAAAATAACACAGTGTAGGTCACACAGTTGTCTTGGAAGGAGGCTTCAAGATCTACAGGTAAATCTCAACCTACTGAAAGGACATCGTGGACAGGGCGCTGATGCAAAATATTTGGGGTAGGCAAATGTATATTCAAACTCAGGGCTTGGAAGTATTTTCCCCAACAGAAAGTCTGTCCCTAGATAGAATCGTCTTTAGATTCCTGCACTGAAGTCTATGTCCTGGGATGACATTGAAAATTTAAAGGAGAATAGGAGACAGTAGGAAAAACACAGGTGAGAGGAAACCTGGGTCGGGTAGTGGGGTTTCAATGTCAGGATCATCCCCCCATATATCCCTATCCTTACACGACGACTGCAGCTACTTACTTAGTGCTGACTTTCTTACAACCTTGGAGCGTAGTTAAGGGAAGGAGAGATTGAAGACTTCTCCTTTTCTCTTTGTCCTGTACAATTAGATTTATCTGAAATGAGCAAAGAAAGAGAATTTATGCAAAACTACTGGAATTTAAAAGAGCCCTCTCTATACTTTTACAAAGTACATTGCATTTCAAATAACAAAAATGTGTGAATTTCCATTATCCTTCATATTGCTAATAACACATAGGATTCTAATCATTACATCCAAATATTCCCAGAAAAAAAAATTCCAATCATGAGTCTCCTACACATCAATCATGAATCTCCCATCTCTTTCCTTAGAGAAATTATATTTGGACTTCTTGAAGTCACTGTAAGCCTTTGTTTCTTTTCTGTCTGGAAAATAACAGACAGTGTGACCCTAGCTGTCATCTTGTTTTTCAGCTGCTGATGTGATTTTGCCTAATAAGTAGCAAACAATGGTGACTATCACAATTCAAATTAAAAGGAAGAGAGTAGAATGATGTGCAGACAAAGCTCAGATGTGGGTTTGTTGATATTTGTAGCAGGAGGTTAATTAGCATTAACAGAAGTATCAGCAGTTGCTTGGACTTACTCATAAGGTACTGACTGCTCTCAGCAGTAGAGTACAGAGGAAAACAAGTCAAAATAGTTTTCTTTTTTCCTCTTACAGAAAAACCATTTACAAAAACAAACATAAAGTAATTGGATTCTTTTTTGTTTGCTTTCTGTTTCTCCTTTGCAGCTAAGTGTTTGATTTAGCTGCTGCTTTTGCTCCTTCCCAGTCCTACATGATTGGAGTAGTAATAAGGTTAGTTGTACTTTCTTTTTTCCTTTTTCATTCCCTTCCTCCCTGCCCTCTCTCCCATCATATAGTAGTTGTGGTTGTTTCCTTTAGGCAACTTTATTTTTTTCTTTCATTTTCAAATAATGATGAGTACATTTCTATGGGTGGCTTGTAAGTTTGGGGTCAAATAAATGCAAATACACATCTATCCCTCTGATCACTCTTTACCCATTTAAATGTTTGAAGCCCCTGCCTTCCCCTAATCTTTGCAGTGATCAGAATAACTGTTAAGGATGATGTTTTAGTCTTAAACAAGGCCCAGAAGAGGATTTTATTTATTTGACTTTGGTTGTGGTTTCCTCCTGCAATATTCCTCCTGCAATAAAGAAAAAAAATGTGGGGGCACATGGGTGGCTCAGTCGGTTAGGTGTATGACTTCAGCTCAGGTCACGATCTTGCCAATCCCAAGTTCAAGACCTGTCAGGCTCTGTGCTGACAGCTTAGAGTCTGGAACCTGTTTCAGATTCTGTGTCTCCTCCTCTCTCTCTGCCCCTCCCCTGCTTGCACTTTGTCTCTGTCTCTTGCAAAAACAAATAAACATTTTAAAAATAGAAAAAAATTTAATGGTATTTCTTTATATCTATATGCAAGAGAGCTTAGGATCATTTGAAAAACGATCCCAGATATTCTCAAATTAAATGTCTGCTATTTAGTAGCTATAAAAGTATTTAATATACACATGTTCTTACATTACTTGGTCATTCTTTGATGTTTTATAGAAAGTTTACTATTTTAACCTATTGAGAAATGTTAATTAATAATGAAAGATCAATAAATAATAACCATAATGCAAATTGAAGTATCTCCTGCTGTTCAAGACTACAGTTATTAGATTTTTGATGAGGATTTTATTAATTTCTTTGTTCTTTTATGGAGGAAACTAGAAATGAATCTTAAGGAAAATTATGGATATATATTTAATTCTGACCACAAATCATAGAGAGGCTTAAAATTCCTTGAGGAAAATTTTCTCAGTGGTGCTAAGTGATATGGGATTGGACATTCCAGTTAATTTGTACAAAAACATAAAAGGAAGTTAACAGTAACATCATTTCTATTTAAATTCGCCAATCAGGTGAAACATGTCTATATATCTCTGTCTAACTCTCTCTCTCTCTCTATGTGTGTGTGTGTGTATGTAACACACATTTGTAACACACACACATCCAACTATTTATCTGTCAGACTAGCTAGGCAAACAGATGATAAGTAGCTATCAAGACATTAGTTGTAGATTATACAAATGATACCATGTATGAGTCACAGATATGTGCGTATTTGTAAGTATCACAGCTCATTGGATAAACCGGATAGATAGACAAATCTCTTGAGAACTAATTTATCCAGCCCTATAATACAGAAGAGGCTGTTATTCAGGCCTGTACATGCTAAGTTAAAACTCCAAAGCAGTAAGTACTTGGGGGCTAGGCTATGGTTAAAATCTAAATCTATGACCCTTTCATCATCATCCTTTCCTTAAATCTATAATGTCATATAAGCATTATCTTGGAACTTAGGGTAAAGAAATACTTTGTTTTAATTCGATTTACCTCTTCCTTTTCTCTGTAAAAGGAATTGCAGGGGAAAAAACAGTATACAACTTATGGGCTGAGGTATTGGATACACATTAAAAGTAAAGAGATTTTTGGATTCTAGTCAAGGATATATATTCTCAAATTTCATTTCAAATTTCAAAAGAGTACCCATATCTTGAACTCCCATGATTGATGAAAGAAAGTGAAAAAAGGAGAAGCCTCATTTAAAACTAATCTCAATTATTGTAGGGAGGAAATGGCTGCTGTGCTTTTTCCAGTTTGATGATAGCTAACTATCCAAACCATTAAAACAGAATGGAGATTCAGTGTGGATACATGGCTAACAGCTGTACATCCACATTTTCCTTGTCTTGTTAGTGGAGACTAAGCAATGTTTAGATGTTTGGGGATTTTTTGGGGGGGGATTGTTTGTTTTTTTATTTTAGTTTTAATAATATGAGTAGACTTTGGTAAATGGCCATCCTAAAATAGAACTCCGACTGTTTGGAATTTGAACCCTGAGTTATATCCAATGAAATAAGTGGCAATTCCAGACTTGAGAGGCAGAGACAAATGTGTGTGTGTGTGTGTGTGTGTGTGTGTGTGTGTGTGTGTGTGAGAAAGAGAGAGAGTGAGCATGCCAAGTCTTGGTTTAGAAATAGATTGATGGAGTATCATGCCTTATGGGTTACATTTAAATTTTAGTAATAATAAAAATAGTTAATATTTTTGAGCACTTCCAGTTTCTAAGGTTTTTTTACATAATCCATTTCAATTGATTCTTGTAAAAGTATGTGTGTGTTAGAATATAATTTACAATATTTTCCAGTGGAGGAAAAATAACTATGGCAAAATTATTTTTCCAAGTTTACTCAAATAAAAAGTAGCTGGTAGGAGCTTGATTTGAACTCAGGGGTTTCTAGGTCAGGAATTGGAAGGTTTTACTCATCCATCTATACTGTTCCCAATGCTCAGTTGCCCTGTATTCTCGCTGATATCCAAGACCATCAGGTGTATGATCCATAAGTGATTTGAGTTGGCATAAAGAACAAAGGGCTTGGCAACAAACAAATTAGGCAAGAAAACAACAAATTCTGTTAGAGTTCTACTATTTTAAAATATTCAATATGCAGAAAAACAAATTATTTTAGAAAGTGTCTTCCTCAAATTCCCTTAAATGCCTAGCAAGTTGATATTGGTAAATATGCTATTTCCCCATTCTTTTACTATATTCTTCCTTATCATAATGCCATACTCCTAACAGCACTTGGTAAATGAGAGGGGAAAATCCATATGAAAAAAATGTGGCGAGAATACTGCAGTAGTGATTAAGAACAGATGGATGATTTCTAAGTGCATCAGAGTTTCAAAAAAAGTGAGAGCTCACAAGATATTTGTAAGAATCAGTTCATACCAAAATTTTGAAACATATATGTGACAATCTATCCAGGTCCAGCTTTACTTGTGTGTCATCAGTAATCAGACCAAGTATTTTTGCTGAATGGCTAAATTTTCTCCTTTCTAATCTTTATGTCACAATAATTTCAGATACAATTCACCCCTCATTTCTCAGCTTTGGTTTTGACTGATAACTCACAGGCCAAAAGGAAAAGTATTCCTTTACTATTAGATAAGCAACTACCTTACTGATGTCAAGACAAGATTTATAACAACCTACGATCATAGACTTGTGGTCACAGTGGATCCTCATACTCTCCTTCACCCCCAGTCAGAGATACTTAGACCATCAGAGGCAAATAAAGAAACTGGAACAGAGGGAATGGGAACATGAATCTTACCTGACCTAGGAAGATCTTCCCAGATATGAGTGAGTTTCATTCCTGAGCAACAAAATTAGAAGGGATATGTGGATTTAGGTTCCTGATTTTTGTTTCTCTGTTTAAAGTACAGTTACCCTGTTCACAGCAAAATGTGGCCAGGTGAATATATAAACAGCAAAATTATTATCTCCAAAACTTCCCTCAGAAAGGACCTTGAGCAAATATTATCTTCTTTGAATGCGTAGAAACAGAAACAGAGTCTCGAGAAGCTTTCTTCCTTTCAAAACAACCATTAGAGGAAAAGGTAGCCCTCAATTCTATTTGCTCTCTATCTGAGATGTTGAGTAAAAATAATTTATTGATAGCTACTTGAAAAGAGTCAAGACATCTAGTTTTAGAAGGTAGGATCTAGGTTACCTTGTGGTTATGTGCATAGTATTTCATTTAACCTTCACAGAATGTATTAGAAAGTGTTTTAAACCCATTGACAGATATAAGAACTGAAGCAGGGAAATGTCCCAAGAATTTCCTCGAGGTCACAAGAAGCAGACTGTAAACGGAACCTTGGCAGTCATGAAATCCCACTAAACAGAAAGGATCATAACAAAAGATAAAATTTAATTTATGAGTTTAATATGCTATATGATAGTAATATTTAATATGGTCTTTGATACTCTGTTAAGAACAAACTAGTATTTGGGATATATAATCAAATACAACTACATGTAAAACTTGGGCTTCTGGTTTCAAAATATTGCCCTTTCTGCCATACAGCTTTTGCAGGAGTTGCTAATTCAGAATGTAATGAGTTCTTTTTTTCTCCCTCATTCCAGTGAAGATGCATGCATATCAATAAATGATAATCATCTGTGAGATGAGTTGCAGCATGGGGAAGAAGCTGGTGAGGGCAGAACTGTTAAGAACTTGTGGTATGTCATAATTAGCTAGGCTCTCCTTGTGGGGCTCAGTATGTCGCTAGCCTTTTCCTCCCTGACTGTAGTAAGAATCAGTGTTGCCACTGGGAGCATTCATCTTGCTGGTGGAGAGGGAAGATGTAAATGTCAGAAGGAAGGAGTTAAAGACTCCTTTCTTTTTCTCTTTCTGGGAAGGTCCACATAAATTAAAATGTAGAAGAACCAATTTTTTCTGCCTCCTAAAGTTTAATCTCAAAATACTATTGTCTTCAGATATTTTACCTTGGTTTAATTAATTTTTTTCATTAGGCATCTTTTTTTTTTTTTTTTTTGGTCTTACTACATGGTGCTCAACTGCAAATTACTTTTGCATCCAGATTTTGGTTTGCAATTCTCCAGGCAGTAATTTCTTAGCATAAGTTTTAACAATCAAATACCGTTTCCCACAACTGTCTTTCAAAGAGGAGTATTATGTGGTGTCAGGATGGCCGAGTGGTCTAAGGCACCAGACTCAAGCTTCCACTTCAAAGAGGAGTATTAGTAAAAATATCTCTGAATTCTGAGTGCTCAGTACTGAAAGGAAGACAGTACATTTACTCTGCCAATGATGCTTGTCGAGTGCCTTGTATATTCCCAACAATGTCTTAGGAGCTATAAGTTTGCAAAGGACATTATGGTTTATCTCCTTTCTGCAAGACTGTCTTATATTCTCCTACTCCCCAATTTGCCCAGCAGAGAAAAGTTAAGAGTTTACACATTTTGTTGCAAGGATTCTGAGGATTTGATGAATGTTCACTTATCCTACAAGCATATATTGTCTATTATGTTTTGGGAATGGGCTACAGCCAAAATATTCAGTCCTGAGTAGGACATGGTGGTAGAGATGGGAGCAAGATAAACTAGTTGACTTGTGAAGACATAAAATGGAAGTGATTCCCCAAGTGGCTGTGACTTGAATTTGAATCTTTGGCTTACCATATATTAGCTGCATGACTTGAGAACACTATATTTTCTTGAAGCTCTAGTTCCACGTTAGTAGCAAGAGATCGTTAATTTCTCTTTCACAGGATCCTTACCAGAATTTAAGACCAATGTATATAAAGTATCTCCAACCTGGCAATTTCTAGTAAATCTTAGTTCTGTCCTCATTTTTAATCCATTCATACATAAAAGTAGACCAAAAAAGAAAAAAAAAAGCAAATTCAGAAAGGATGTTTTGTTATGAAGGTTCAAGGTGAATAAGATCTAATGGGAAATGAGCCTTCTGGTGAAATAGTCTCAGGAGACTAAGAGAAGGTCACTTATACAGGTCTAACTTTCTTTTTCAACCTGAACTCTTTAATCCTTATTAATCCATACCCATCAGAGAACACAGAATCAGAAAAATATCCCATTAAACCTTTGGCAGTTGTGGCTTATTTTCCACAGAGCACACCACAAGCATGCTTTCCTCAGCATCTTTTGCTCTTTCATCAAATTAATAGACTTCTTTTGAAGATATATTAATATTTGTATTTGTTATGACACAACTATATGCCGAGGACTTTATCCTTAGTCTTCACAACTACACTGTGAATGAGGTACTATAATTATATTTATTTTATACAAATAGAATGTGAGAATCCTAAAGGAGAAATAATTTGCCCAAAGTCACATGTCTTAGATAAAGGAGTGAATCAAGGTTTGTCTGACTGTAGTGGTTATACTCTTTTAAAATTTTAAGAAAAAAGTAAGTATTCTACTCCCTAAGCAAATTCACCAAGAAATAGAAGACAGGGACCCTGTTTCTTCACTTCAAAAGCTCTTGAAATGATATTGCTAAGCTGATACTCTCCAAAACTGGCTAATCCTATGGGAACAATTAAGCAATAATCACTTATAAATGGCTTCAGGGAAATGCTGAAGCTGGACTCTATTAGTCTATAACTCCTAAACAAAATAACTGCAAATATGGACGTGGCTAAAATAGCTTTTTGTTGCATGGAATACATGACAATATATGGAATAAATTATGCCACATTTGTCTGTAACAGCCTAATGCACATTTGATTGAAAGTTGGTATTTGGGGCAAGATTGCACTGTTTTTGCCCTAATAGAGAGATAATGATGACTCAAGAAGCCATATAAATATGATCAGAATCAATCATGTTTACCATGATTGATGGTAAATAGTTTCTAATGCCAGAACAGGTCATGTTTTAATAAATATTTATAATGAAAATGAATGCAGTACTTCCTTATCATCTGACCAGAAGTTTTATTCTTTCTTCTCTATGGAAATTAAACTACAGTTCCAATGAAAAAAAAAGATGTATCAATTATGAAATTGGGTAGATAGGATTAATATACTGACTGCACTGATATAAAAATCATAATAGAACTTTATAAATTCTGACCTTCAAGGACAATAAACAAACAAGAATATAATATCAAATTTTAAAAAGTTTGGTTCGCCTGATGCTTAAAAATATAAACAAGAATGTAAGTTTAAATATGAGCCATGGGGGGAGAAGGGGATAAGTTGTGGATTTATACTATTGGCCTTAATGGAATAACTGGTACCAGACAACTCTCTGCCATTAAAAGAAAAAAAAAAAAAAGCCTGGAAAACTGGATTGAATACATGAAAAAAATCTCTTTTCATATATCAGACAAAAGACCATGCAGGATGGTGACCTCTAGGGGCAGGAAAAACAAAGGATGTGATCCCTATGATCATGGTGGCTTTCTAGCTGGAGGCATCTTCCAGATCTTGACACAGAGGAGGGAGAACCCTACCAAAGCAGAGCCATTTCCCTAAGTAGAAGAGACAGACATCAGAGGTCAGAGAATCAGAGACAGCTAGACTTGGCTGCGTGTAGTAGCATATGGGAGGAAAACACACCACTGACGAAAAGCTCCAGAGAAATCTACATTAAGTGCTCTATCGAGTCTTTGCATGAGCACTAAGCTGTGTGTGTGCAGAGAGGCAGATGCGTGTGTGCATGCATGTGTGTGTGTCTCTATATGGATCCACTTAAGTGAAAGTTTATAGAAACACATAATTTTTTAAAAAATCATAATCATTCTCCTTTCTTTCTTCTGTCTCTCCTCTATTCCTTAGAAATGTGATTTAAATGACCTTGACATATATGTACGTTTGTGTAGTATTTTATGGTATGGATGAATCATAATAAATACAACCAGCCTCTTTTGGCTACATACCGAGGCTGTTTCCTGTTTTACACCCTTAAAAATTCTGTGACTATCATTTTCTAATGATAAATTCTGGAAAGGTGAATCACTATAATAAAAACTATGAGCTCTTGATAAATATTGTCTGATTGCATCCAGCGTTTGCAACCATTTGTGTTCACGTGGCACAGGATGAGTGCCAATCTTAATGTCCCTTTATTGGTATTTATCTTTTCATTTAAAATTTTTTTCATATGTTTATTTGAATAACAGAGTATTCATATGCTTCTCTGAATAGAGAGCATGTCCCACTTTATTTTTAATATTACATTATAATATTGTTAACGTATATATATTTATATAATGTTACAAATTTGACTAATACATTTCCTCACTAGACTTTTTTGTTATTGCTGTTGAAAAGCTATTAGTTTGACATTGATCTCGCATTGCATTCTAAATTACATGTTAAATGCATCTGGTTCATATAAAAGCAAAAAGCTGGTATTATATTACCTATCAAAACTTGATAAATTATTCAATGTATTTAAAATTAAAAAAGAAAACCTAATATTCACTATATCTTTACTAAGTGCTTGGTACCCTCCAAAGTGCTCTGGGTGTCTTACCAATTATCTTTCCTCATAAAGTTTAATTTTCATAGTGGGATCTATGTCATCCCTCTGTCACAGATGAGGATACTGAAGCACAGAGTAGGACCATAACTTGCCTAAAGTTATATACATAGTAAGTGGTACAGCTAGGACTTAAATTTGCTCCTATTATATGACACTGTCTCAGAGAGCAATTTTTTTCCTGGAACCTATTAAAAACACTGGATATCTTAGGTAAGAATTCTAATTCATGATTGTTTTGAGATCATTAAATATAACTTATAGATATATGGAAATATAAATAATGATTTCAAATAATTTTTAACTTTCTGGCAAAAGTTACTATCAATGGCAAATTCTTAGAATTTATTCATCATATGCTCTGGTTACAATAAAAATTTCACAAATAATATAAAGACACATTTAAAAAAACTAAGAAAGAATGATGAAAAGAGATGAAGCAAAAGGAAATTTACTGGCCAGGAAATGTCAAAATGAATGAGATTTACAAAAGTACAGTTGACCATTTTGCTACAGAATTAGACATTACTGAATGCATGTAACTGCAGACTCAGGAAAAGCCAGGCCGTCTGAACTCAGAGCACGATGGTCCAGAGCTACGTGGTGCTAATGTCTTTACAAACCAGTGTTTAGTGTCAAGGTTTAGTCATGTTGTTTCCAGTTAGTGCCTTCTGCAGCAACTTCCGCCTAAACTTTCTGGATTTTTTTTCCCATTGCAGACTTTAACTATGATCAGACTCTGGGATCTTGTCCCACCTGTGGTGGGTAGAGGCTGGTATTGGTCTTCCTGGCATCTACTATGTCCACACAGAATACTGGACCTCTTTGGTCTCGGGTTCCCCAGCTAGCTATCCAACTTCCAAATGGAACCAGAGAACTATGCTGAACCTCTATCCATTTGGCTGGGGCTCTAACCCCATACCTAGTTCTGGATAGTTTTCAGGGTGCTAGATTCTATGTTCTCTGCCTCACTCCATGAGTGAAACAGTCTCTGAGTAGATTGATATTCCTCTATGAGGATACCCTCAGCTGCACATTCTGTAATCTTGAGCTACTTTTTAAACATACCTGTCTGCAGTACAAGCCCCCTGAAACTAGTCACAGTCCAGTAGATGATTGACTTTTTTGAGGAGAGACAGAACAAGAGGAAGAATCCATCATTTATAACAGGAATGAATTTTTCTTTGACTCTTAATGGAGTAAAAAAATGCTATATTTTAATATTTCTTCTCAATAAGTTTATTGTCCAGATAAACAAAAATTCTAATATCCATCAACTTTCAGGTCATCTTCCATAGTTTATATAATAAAAGAACTCAGGGGATTCTTTGGATTAGAAATATAAAAAGGGGCCTGGTCTGTATTCCACTGGCTTACCTTGTTATTTCTGTTACCTAAAGCCACTATCTGGCAATGGTTTCCACCAGTAATTATAGAGTACCATTGCAGGAAAGCCTTGGAGATATCTCATAGGCTACTCTCAATCCAACGTAAATCTGACATCAGAGATTCTCCTTGGGCTTCCAAGGCTGAAGAGCTAGGGGTACTCATCCCAATGACATTTACACAGCCATTTTAGAGTAAAAGTCCTAGGCACCAAGTGTGAGCAAAATAAAGAGTTTCACCACAGTTCAGTTGTTACAGTGTGTATAATTCCATCACACTTAATAATCAGTTCTTTTTTTTTCCATGTGAGCCTTGGCTCCATGCCCATCTCTTCTTGAACAAATCGACTTTATCATCTCCTTAGGGCACACTCTTCCCAAACAAAAGCCTTTTCTTAACCTCACTTGAAAGTACTAGAAGCCTAAACCTTAAGGACAGGAAGATCTCAATCTGCTCTTCAAAAGATTTTTTTTCTCTACTTCAATGATGTAACAGGTAGCAACAGTAACAACAGAAATGGTAGGAGGCCTAATGTTGCTAATGTAAAATGATGAATAATTTTTGTTGAAACTTTCTTTGTTCATGGTATTCATCACTATCTACAGTTATACTTTTTTATTGGATTATTTATTTACCAAGAGAGTACAAACTCTCTTCATTATTTTGTTCATTATTCTATCATCAGTATAAGAAAATTCATGGTGCCTATAGGAGGTACTTAGAACATTTTTATTCCATTTGACTCTTTCACACTCACACTCATTCTCTTTTCATTCCTCTTCAAATGCAACCCTGAACATTTTCCTATTCCTGCATTCATCAATCTCTCCAACCCCATCTTGTACTGAAGACAGTCTATAGCATTTTCCTAGTTAATTCTAATAATCTATGAGTATTCAAAATGCATATGTGTCACATATGGACAAGTATAATATTTCTGTACCAAATTATCATTCAGTGAAATCATTTGATTTTTGATGATATTTTGGTAATGATTGTTCCTAGTCCACAAATAGACATTGTGTCATTTCACTTTTCGATTACCCTAAATTCTCACACTTGACTCTGTCAGCATACAATCATACACTTGGAAATCATTTTGAGTTTGATCAACTGTATAAGATTTAGTTCTTTTTATTATTGTTGTTCTTGTCATTGTTGATGTTGTGGAGATTCTTGTTGAAGAACAGAGGATTTTAAAAAGGACATTATATACAAGGAAGATGTCATGGATATCATAAAATTTGTTTTTAAATGTTGACTTTAAAATGTAACATCAACTGATTGATGAACAGAAGGGATGCATTCACGAGCATATAAACACTCACCCCATTGTTATAACCCAATTTCATAATGTAGTTAAAAAAAAAAGTCAAGCAACCTAGTCCTAGTCTTGTAACCCAATGACAAAGTTTTATATCATTTGTAATGTGACTAGCTTGATGTAGTTTTGAAACATTCTTAAAAGAGTGGAATCGATTTTCCAGATAAATCTTTCAATAGAACCTATTAGATTAAACAGGTAAAATGGCAGTCATTTGGGTAAAGCTGACAAAGGAAATCTGGGGGCCTGGAGCCAGGGGCCAAAAATGCCTGCCCATCTACTCTTCTCTCCACTCACCTTTCCAATTAAAGCAGACTCTGAATCAACTCCATGGGTCATAGCTTAAACTAGATACTCTAGTAAAGGTTTTTTTCTAGCTTTAACACTTTATGATAAATTATAACAACTACATATATCTCAGAGATTGAGCTTTTCATTGTTTATCTTTACTGTTATTTGTTTTGTTTTGAGGGTGGAGTGTAATTAGAATTCATTAGGAGAAAGGAAGCTATTTTTTTTTCCTGATCAATTATATGATTAGATGAGACATCAGTCCATTCATTGCCCGGTGTCCATAGGGACATTTTGACTGTAGCTAGGATTCCTGTACCTATGAATTCCACTAGCATAAAATGGCCTCAAATTCCAACTTTTTATTTTGTATATGCAAATATTTTAGGGACAAATTCAAATGCAGAATTAGTTCTGATCATTTCTTTTCTCAGCGAGTGGGGGAACAGAGAGAACAAGGGTGAATGTTCATTCCTCTAAATTAGACAACTGATAGAAAATTTAAGATCCCTTTGAAATGCAGAAAATGTTCAATCTCTAGACCATCTGCAACAAATTTACAGCAAATACTCTTGCATCTCTGGAAACAGTTTTATGCCACAAACTAGGAATTTCTCCAAAGTTACAATTACATGATTCAAAACAGGTAATTTTCACCCCAATCTCATGTTTTCATTCCAGGTTTTAGTTAATGCTGTCTTGATGTTTGCTGTTTGATGAATCAGCTTTCCTGTTAACTAGAGGTGCAGGGCCATCATCTAATGAAAACACTCTGTATTTTATGACTCCCTGGGCTGCAGTTCTGCATATTAAAATGGAATTTCAATCTCACTGTTAGATATAAAATCAAAACTAGCATCTGTGGTATGAACAGAACTGAGAAAAATGCTGCTCATTTAATTTTAACAATATTTTTCATGCTAGACAGTATGAAAAAGAGGCCTTGGATATAATTTTAAAATGCCTATAAATTAGAAATAAATTGGTAGAAATCAGCACAATAGTTCAGTGCATGGGTTAGTTCATTATATCCACAAATCTGAATGCTAAAAGTTTCCTATTCTAGTTAGAAGTTTGCCAAAATACTCACAAATTAAGGTTTTCTGCTATTTCTCAAATACCACTGGTAGCAGTTCACTTCTGTCCCTCCTATTACAAGTGTTGAGCCCCTCTGATCACTTTTCAAATATTTCTTTTTTTTGTCTAGGAATGATTGCACATTCACATTCAAGAGGAAAATGAAGGAGAAATAATTTCATAACTCAGACTGAAAGTCATGGCAATAGATTAGTAAAAAGAAATGGGTCTTCCTAGATGGTTTTCATTAATCATATTTATACAAAAACACTACAAGATGATACTGAAACAAAATGGCAAACATCTCATTACTGAGTTAATCAACAGTCAATAAAGTATTATCGAGTGTGCTCAATGTTTGCCCATCCAACTCTTCTTTGTCCTTATCTCCCCCTTCCCTCACATACTATACACACGCCCACAGACATATATCTGCAGTTCACTTTAACTAATTCTGCAAGTTTCTAAAGTTTTTGTGTTACTAACATTTTATTTTAAGATAATATGATACATAGAAAAAAATTATAGGTGTTGGACACTGTGTAATCCAGCTTTATTGTACTTTCAAGCTCTCCAGCCTATTTTTTTCACTGTATAAGTCACTTTAGATGGTCTTATTACAGAATGAATAATTATTATCATGAAAAAGAGAATAAAACCCAACAGATAGAAATGCAATAACCCCTTATTAAATACATATCATATCTTATCTATCATATTAATACTGTACCCTGTCTTCATTTCATACAATCTTCCCAACAACCCACAAAGTAAATGTTATTAATTTCTTCCTTTTAAAAAATGTGGTAACTAAAGTTCAGAGTAGTTAAGTAATTTATCCAGGTTATAAAACTGTTGAGTGTCGAAATGAGGATTTAAACTGATGTTTTTGCAATTCCAAAGCCCATACTCTTAAATTTTAATTTTAAATTTAAGCATTATATAATGCTTTTTCTAACTAAGTACTTTTGTAAAAACTAACTAGAAAGAAGATGTGTGTGTGTGTATACACACACACACAGACATATATAATCCTCAAAATTATATGCAATGTGATTAATAATAGCCCATTTTATGGACAAGAAAGTTGAATCTTTGAAAAGGTAAATGGTGTTCCTAGTGTCAAATTGCACACAAAGGTGATTAATGTTTAAATCGGATAGAATTAGGGAGTAAGAGGAAAATGTTAGCTGGTAGCAAGAAGGAAGGATAGTAAGAAGTTTTAGAACACTGCAGCTCAACTTCTCTCTTCTCTAAATTAGAGAGCACACCAATCTATTCAGCACCAAACATCTTGTTTCAGAGCCAGAGCAGATAATTTGGTTCTCAAGTTTCATCAGGAGATTTAGAGAGTTTACTGTTTATCAAATTCATCCCTCCAAATGTTCTTCTAATTTAACCAAACACTTTTATATACAGTATTCTCAGGGCACCTGGATGGCTCAGTTGGTTAAGCGTCTGACTCTTAATTTTGGCTCAGGTTATGGTCTCACAGTCTTGAGTTTGACTCTGACATCAGGCCCCATGCTAGGTGTGGAGCCTGCCTGGGATTCTCTCGTTCCCTGTAACCCTCTCCCTGCTTGCGTGCACTCTGGCTTGCTACCTCTCTCAAAATATGCAAATAAACTTAAAAATAAATAAATGCAGTATTCTCTCGTGAAGTACAACTACCAACTGCATACTACTAGATTCCTTTGATTGTCAGCTATCTTGTAGGATTTCTCCTAGAAAACCACTAGAATACTTGCATTATCCCAAGTCTCCAGGTTTGGACTTTAACTTTTCTCGATTATCCTTATTTACTGCCAAACAAGGCTGTGAAACAAGCTATTCCACAGAAATCCTAGAATTTTTGATTATGTAGAAGATAAACATCGTTGGGGGAAAAAAATCATTGCCATTCATATGAATGCTCTTAAAAGCTAAACACCACATCAGTTCTTTACAATAAACGGTGCAAAAGGAACATACATATATTAAGCAATGAGGTGAATGCATACATTCATTAAGTGATATTAGTTCTAGAAAGGCCTTCAGAAATCCATCTTCCTAATTTGAAAGAGACAAAATAGTTTTCTCTCCTCTGTAGTGATGAATCAATTGCTCTAAAGACCAATAAGTAAGGTCTGCATGTTACAGGGCAAAGTATGTAGATAGAAAGGTCCATTTTCTCTTTTCTTTGTCAAACAAAAGGGTTATGGGACTGAGCATTTAGTAAGTATTTTCCAGAAAAAAACTTTTGAAGATAAATGTTGTTAGCTATCTTTTTTAATATATGGGGAAATCTAGGCTCAGAATGGTTTATTCATCAATAGTCACACTGTGACCTACCTATTTTCAAAGACCAGGAACTTTGTATACATTACAGCAGCCATCCTAAAATATATAGTATAATTAGGCATCTCTACATATAATTTTTAAAATGAGAAAAGTTATAACACATTATGAAGATGGCAATATAAACATTTAGCATTTAGCAAACTTTCATATCCTTATTATTTCATATACACTTGATTTACCTTGTTAAACACTACCAATCTGATTTCTTTAAATACAAGAAATTTAGATGGTAACTTAAACTCTTACCATGAGTCCAGCTTGTTGTAGAGTAATATAAAATAATAAGACTTAATCCTTAGTCCCTTTATGCTTTAGAACAAGTTAGCCAAAATAAATACATGGGGAATATTTGTAGAATCATCTGGTGTTAAAGTATGTGGGTCTGCTTTTAGGTGCAGAAGAAATAAATGCACTGGGGTGTGTCCCTGCATACAACTTCTGAGGGATGTGGCTTACGCTGAGTCTTGGTGCATGAACATGATTTACATCTGTGAGTGCAGGAATAAGGTTACATTTAAGAAAACAAGATGACATGGAAATAAGGAACATAGTACAACATCTTAATTCCTAATCTTCAATTCTGAAATCTAACAAATTCTGAAAGCTGAAAGTTTTGATAACTCATTTATTGGTAAAATAGATCTTGAACAGAAACATTTTAATAGTCTTTGTGTATCCCACTTGGTATATTTATATAATTACCTGCAAAGAATATTCATGTGTTTATTGCATTTGTTTATAGATGCTGCATCAGATGCAAATTGAGCTGTTATATAGTATACAAATGTGCCTCCATTGAAATCTTCCTAAGATCCAAAATTTCTGAATTATTTCATCTACCTGGCCCCACATATTCTGAGTTAGAATTCATGAACTTTTATTTATATTTGGAGTGGGAGAGCAAAGAGTACACAGATATTAAGGAGGCCAGAGTGCACAGAGAAGCAGATTACAAAGAACCTTAAAGATAGGTCAATAATGGAAACTAATGTTGCACACGTTAGGAAAGTGTTACGGATTCTTCAGGATGAGTACCATATGGTAACAGTGGCATTTTTAAAGAAAGAATTACCACTGTATCTAATATAGATTGCATAAATTTAAAAAAAGACAGTAAAATAAACAAACAAAAAAACCCCAGAAAATTACTACTTCTCTAGTTTTCAACTGAGGAAGCTACTTAACCTTCCAGTACCTTAGTTCCCTTATTGATAAAACAAAGAAAATAAGAGTTTCTATGTTATTAGGATTTTTTGAATATCAACTGTTTCAATACCCTTATACCACCTAGAAGATTTCCTGATATATATTAAGAGTCCAATAAGTAGTACTTATACCTGTCACTGTCATGATAGGACTTGTGACACTTAACAAAATAAGGATAGAAACAAATGTCAAAGTTGACCCTAAAGTTTATTTCTGGGAGACTGGGGAAAATGGCCTTAATATCTGAGAAAGAAATATAAACACTTTTATGGCTTTATTTGTTTACCTCAGAGCCTGAGAGGAGATACTCTGATTTTTACAAAAGGACAGGGGTGTCTGAGTGGCTCAGTCAGTTAAGCATCCAACTCTTGATTTCAGCTCAGGTCATGGTCTCATAGTTGGTGGGATTGAGCCCCACATCAGGCTCTGCGCTGACACTGAGGGGCCTGTTCGGGATTCTCTCTCTTTCCCCCTATCTCTGCCCCTCCTGCATGCTTTCTATCTAAAAAAAATAAATAAACTTTAAATAAATAAATAGGGACAG
Source organism: Suricata suricatta (assembly GCF_006229205.1). Taxonomy (NCBI): domain Eukaryota; kingdom Metazoa; phylum Chordata; class Mammalia; order Carnivora; family Herpestidae; genus Suricata; species Suricata suricatta. Next base: position 43,787,024 of record NC_043712.1, on the reverse strand, counting down.
AAAAGGATCATAGAAATTATTGCCTATTAAGTCAAATGCAGAGAAAATAAATGAATAGAAGTATACAAATATCTAGCAGATGTATTTATACTTGATAAACCACTTGGATATCAACTAGGCAAATTTGAATTAAATGGGGTTTTTTTGGTCTTTTTTTCCCCCCGTAAATGATAAAATAACTCGATGACAAAATACAGTCCCTTCAATTCTATGATTTAAATATGGTCAATTTTCTTTGAATATAACCAACAGGCACAGGGATTAAAAAATAAAACAGAAAACTCATCACAGAATCAAGCTACTGGGAGAGTAGACAATAGTCCATGAATAGAAAATTGTCCTAGTGGAAAGTTGAAGGCATATCTTATATCAGAGATACTGCAGTCTAATTTTAGAATCCATTCTCTTCACAACACCCATGACAGGTGAAGTCCATAATCACTGAGTGAGCTAAATTCATTTTTCCACTTGGATGTATCAAACGTACAGTACTTATTATTCTACCACAGACTATAATCAAACCTTTTCTTGAATATCATCCCCTCCCCCAAAATAAAATTTTTGATTAGTCAGAAAGATAATTTAGGGAGAGATATTTTACCTTATAAAGGAATTTACTAGAACAAATACACTAACCATGAGGGCCTCTATCATAAGTTATGTCTTCATCTTCCACTAAAAAACTAGTGAGACCATGCTTAAGTAAGCTCCTAGCAAATCTTGTACACACCAAGATAAAGATATAATTCCTGCTTTCTTGGATGTCAGAGTCAAATGTCATAGGACTAGATTCCAACTAGGCACTCTCCATCACCAGTCTGGAATAGATTCCTGCCCTGAATGATGGATTTAGCTCACTTAATGCTGGACTTTCCCTGTTATTAGTGTGTTCAAGTGCCTGGGCTATCAAGTTGTCAGATAGTAGTTCAAATTTTTAGTGTGTCACTTACAGAGTGTGTCACTTACAAAGTGTGTGACCTTGAGCAACTGAAAGTTTTTGTTGCCTTACTTTTCTCATTTATAAAAGATATAGTAATATCTTTCCTATAGTAGCATTGTGAGCTTTAAACATGTATAAAGAGTCCAGCATAGCATAGAGGAGATATTCAATATTCAATAATTAGTTCTCTTTTGGATATCAATGCCTCACCTTGATTTTCTCTATTTTTCTATTCCCTGTGGCTTCCTGGCTCCTGATGTCAGCTGAATCTTTTGACTACCAGTTTGCTTTATCCATTAATGATAAAATTTAACTCTTACTAAGGGATTCCTTACTGATTTTTTTCTACACTAACATTCACATTGAATAGGACCAAGAGAGTTAAGCAGGTGCCTAAGGTATAATAATAGCAACAATTTTAGTTCGTTATTTTGCATCCAGGCACTATATTAAATGCTTTTATGTGCATTTTCTCATTTTATTTTTATAATTACTTTAAAGGAAGATGCTGCTATTTTTTTCCTATTTTTTTAAAGTTAATTTATTTTAAAGAGGTAGGGTGGAAGAGCAGCAAGAGTGGGAGGGGGCAGAGAGAAAGAGGAAGGAAGAGAATCCCAAGCAGGCTCTGCACCGTCAGCAAATGGAGCCTGATGCAGGGCTTGATCTCCCAAACCATGAGATCATGATCTAGCTGAAATTAAGAGTTGGACCCTTAACCAACTGACACACTAGGCAACCCTTTTTACCTATTCTATAGATAAAGAAAATAAGACAAAGACATTACTGAATCACCTAAGGTTACAGACCTAATAATTGACAGCTCCTGATTTTAACCATAAACTCCTATCTACAAACCTTTGCTCCACCTGAGATGTGGTACAACTGTGACATCCTCCAAAGGGACCTGCACGCTTCAGTCACTTTATCACAAATTTTAAAACTACATTGTATTGGTTTTCCATTGCCATGGTAACAATTTACCATACATTTAGTCCATTAAAATAACCCAAGCTAATTCTCTTCTAGCTTTTGAGGTCAGAAGTCCAAAATCATTTCAACTG